>NC_091955.1:93457771-93775271 GCF_031021105.1 Erythrolamprus reginae
AAACATAAAATGGAAACGGCCCAGGGGAATCAATTCCCCCATGCCTGACAGCAGAGGTGGGTTTTAAGGAGTTTGCGAAAGGCAAGGAGGGTGGGGGCAATCCTAATCTCCGGGGGGAGTTGATTCCAGAGAGTCGGGGCCACAACAGAGAAGGCTCTTCTCCTGGGTCCCGTCGGATGACATTGTTTTGTCGACGGGACCCGGAAAAGGCCAACTCTGTGGTACCTAACCGGTCGCTGGGATTCATGCGGCAGAAGGCGATCCCGGAGATATTCTAGTCTGATGCCATGAAGGGCTTTATAGGTCATAACCAACACTTTGAATTGTGACCGGAAACTGATCGGCAACCAATGCAGACTGCGGAGTGTTGGTGTAACATGGGCATATCTAGAGAAGCCCATGATTGCTCTCGCAGCTGCATTCTGCACGATCTGAAGTTTCTGAACACTCTTCAAAGGTAGCCCCATGTAGAGAGCATTACAGTAGCCAAACCTCGAGGTGATGAGGGAATGAGTGACTGTGAGCAGTGACTCCCGGTCCAGGTAATGGACTGCTGCCCCCATGGGTGGGTGGAAATGCAGTGGGGCTAGTAAGTTTATGCACTATTTATTGAATACTTAATAGTTTTTCTAAAAATTGTTCTTCCTTCTCTAGTACCTTAGTATGATCCTATAAAAGTTCATTTCTAGATAATGATTAAAATGGGTAAAAACATACTATTTAATTATTTCCTATTTTAAAAGTAATGAAGGATCATACTAAGGTACACAGTGTAAAGCAGTATATAAGTGCTATTGCTATTGTGTTTGTTGCAGGCCTTACATTGTATGTTGTGGAATTACTCCTGTTTTTCGTTTAATATTTCTGGGCTCACTGGGTCATTTGCTCTGCTTAGCTTTTCTGGAAAATCCGAGTTATAAAGCATGCTTGCTTTTAAAATCCAGCTTTCATCAGCAAAGGTTTATACAGAACAAAGATGCTCCTATTTTGGAAGATTATCGAAAATATCTCTGAAGGACTCTTTGTCCTGCCAAAAAAAACCCTTGAGATGAAAGCTTGGTAATCAAGCTGTAAGCAAAGAGTTGGGATTTATTTGCTGATGACTCTAAAGTGTGCAAAAGGGTTGATATTCCTGGAGATGTCTGTAATATGGTAAATGATTTAGCATTACTAGATAAATGGTCAAAGCAATGGAAACTGCAGTTTAATGTTTCCAAATGTAAAATAATGCACTTGGGGAAAAGGAATCCTCAATCTGAGTATTGCATTGGCAGTTCTGTGTTAGCAAAAACTTCAGAAGAGAAGGATTTAAGGGTAGTCATTTATGACAGTCTCCAAATGGGTGAGCAGTGTGGTCGGGCGATAGGAAAAGCAAGTAGGATGCTTGGCTGCATAGCTAGAGGCATAACAAGCAGGAAGAGGGAGATTGTGATCCCACTATATAGAGCGCTGGTGAGACCACATTTGGAATGTTGTGTTCAATTCTGGAGACCTCACCTACAAAAAGAGATTGACAAAATTGAACGGGTCCAAAGACGGGCTACAAGAATGGTGGAAGGTCCTAAGCATAAAACCTATCAGGAAAGACTTAATGAACTCAATCTGTATAGTCTGGAGGACCGAAGGAAAAGGGGGGACATGATCAAAACATTTAAATATGTTAAAGGGTTAAATAAGGTTCAGGATGGAAGTGTTTTTAATAGGAATGTGAACACCAGAACAAGGGGACACAATCTGAAGTTAGTTGGGGGAAAGATCAAAAGCAATGTGAGAAAATATTATTTGACTGAAAGAGTAGATCCTTGGAACCAACTTCCAGCAGACGTAGTTGGTAAATCTACAGTAACTGAATTTAAACATGCCTGGGATAAACATATATCCATCCTAAGATAAAATACAGGAAATAGTCTAAGGGCATACTAGATGGACCATGAGGTCTTTTTCTGCCATCAATCTTCTATGATTCTATGAGTACCCCAAGGTCTTTGACAGAGTGAGGGTCGTCTACAAGTTCATTTCCTTCAAGTATATATTTAGCATTCTGATTCTTTTTACCAATGTGTAAGACAGAGTTTGAAGAACAAAAAAATTCAATTCTGAACTTGGGATTTTAATTGGTCCAGCAATTGCAAAATATACAAATTTCCAAAAAGGGCAGACCTGTTTTATAAGCTGCGCTGCTCTTTACCTTCAGGAATGAGGGGGAAGAGATTTAAAAATCATCCCGTATAATTTCAATACAAAATGTATGAGGTTCGGAAAATTGGGGTGGGGGGCTCCATGGTTCTGCGAGATAAAATAAATTGCCTCTTGCTCTTGCAAATGATTAAAAGGAAATCTAACTTCAAGTTTTGGGAAAGCCTGACCCAAGGAACAACTCTTGCTAGGATTTTTAAAACGGCATTTAAATGGGATTTCCGTGCCATGGGGCATTCTCCACTTCCCACACACCCTGCAACCACAAACACACAATAATATGGTCATTAACAGCCTTTAAGCTTTCGCACTTATTTCAAAAGGAAAAATCCCATTTCGTTCTGAGATATCTGTGTTTCAAAGAGGTGGGAGACATCCTTATTGTTTCCTTATTCTCTTTCAAGGTGGGCAGCATTTGTAAGAAAACAATTGGCCTAAAACCTTTATTGCAAAATGCAATTTGTCCCAGGAGGAGGGGGAGAGAGGACATAATGGTTTGTGGCACCCATTTGCTCTATTTTGCTCCTGGCAGAATTTCAAAAGGAAATATTTAACCACAGAATTTCAAAAGGAAATATTTGAAGGTGGGAAATGAGGCCATTTGCACCTAGGTAAGAGTTTTGTTTTTGTTTTTAAAAAGATCAATTTACATGTTCAGGCACATCTGAAGCCCTGAAAACATTCAAAATTTTAAAAACAAACAAAATTAAAAGAAGTTAATCTTAACAAGCAGAAAAAGCTTTTCATTTGCACCAGGAGCGAGGGACCGATGGCTCATTTATGACTAGTGGACTTCAATTCCCAGAATTCCTGAGCCAGCCATGCATGGAGTTAAAGTCCCCAAGTCTTAAAGCAAAGCTGGCTGAAGAATTCTGGGAGGTTTATTATTATTATTATTATTATTATTATTATTATTATTATTATTATTATTATTTATTGGATTTGTATGCCACCCCTCTCCGTAGACTCGGGGTGGCTAACAACAATAGTAGAAAACATCATGTAAATCCAATACTAAAAACTAATACTAAAACAATTAAAAAACCCTTATTTGTAAAACCAAACATACATACAAAGAAACATACCATGCATAAATTGTAAAGGCCTAGGGGGAAAGAATATCTTAGTTCCCCCATGCCTGACGGCAGAGGTGGGTTTTAAGGAGCTTACGAAAGGCGAGGAGGGTGGGGGCAATTCTAATCTCCAGGGGGAGTTGGTTCCAGAGAAGGCTCTTCCCCAGGGGCCCGCCAAGCGACATTGTTTAGTTGACGGGACTCGGAGAAGACCCACTCTGTCCAAATAGGGCCACAACTGGTGCACCAGGCGAACCTGGGCGAACGCCCCCCTCGCCACAGCTGAAAGATGTTTCTCTAATGTGGATCAAGGAGGATGCCCAAGTTGCGAACCCTCTCTGAGGGGGTCAATAATTCCCCCCCCCCCGGGTGATGGACGGACAGATGGAATTGTCCTTGGGAGGCAAAAGTCCGTCTTATCAGGGTTGAGTTTGAGTCTGTTGACACCCATCCAGGCCCCAACAGCCTCCAGACACCGGCACATCACTTCCACTGCTTCATTGACTGGACATGGGGTGAAGTTGAAGTCCACCAGTCATAAAGGAGCCATCGGTCCCTACCTCCCATCTACATGGAGTCTTACTGTACACATATAAATCATCTCAGATCAGTAAGTCAACACTTAGGCCTTGGGTTAAACAATCCTTTATTTGGAAAATAAAATCACCTTTATTACCCTGCAACCGTCCGCCTTGGGACCTCATTCTTGCCCATTAGTTTTTCCAGTTCCTATCGTATCCTGGAAAGTTTTTCCAGGGCCACTTTGGCAAGAACAGTTCAGTCTTAAAAGAGGGCCTGCGTTCGAAACCAGACCCACTATTGCATTTTGACAATCACACATCCTCCTCCTGTCGACATCAGCTTGAGACGAAATGCCTGGCGGCCTAAAATTTGCTCGAAGGACATCCAAGTTCCTAATTACATTCAAGTATTTTAGTTGGTTTTTAAAAAAAATTTAAAAGAGTTCATTTTATTTGAGGCCGCCGTCGATTGAGGACTGCGAAATCGAGCGGCACCTGGTAAACGGGAGAACGAACGGCTGAGAAATCACGAGGATAAACTCTGGTTATAAAAGGAAAGCAAGTTTATTACTCAGATGCCCTTTAAAAACTAACAAAAACGATCATTTAAAAAATAACACTCTACTACTACTAAGAATAGTTATTTCAACATGTAAAAAAAAAGAGGGGTGGGGTATCCCTGGAGGCCCATAATAAATCGATCCACCTGAATGAAACTAACCGTAAACTTTGCTCCTAACATGCTATTCTAACGCGTTGGGCTACATCAGCTGTTTGTGATTTTTTTTACTAGCGACACAATAGGACAAAACTGTAGCCCTGGGAACTTCTCCATTTCCTCGATATGAAAACCTATGGATTTATGCTGGACACACGGTGGAGTCTCAAACCTGAAGGGTCGAGAAACAGTTTCCAGTGGCTAAAAACAAGAGCGGGAAGCTGGGAAAACAGCCTTGTAAATGTGCAGAAATCTACCAGAGAGGCTCATTCATGTCGGTCGATAGGAACATACCCTGTTTGCACCATTAAGATGCTTATTATAACACAAAGATGCATCTTACGACTTCGCTGGTCTCCAAATAGACCTTCCCACAAACCAGACGCACACACACACACAAAGCAGGGGAAAAAGCAAGGTGGAGAACTACATACCCCAGGTCTGAAATGGTGACCAGTTAAGAGGACTCTTAACACCAGACTTTTTTAAAAAAAAAATGAGCTTGAGTGGGAAGTCTCCCACCCACCTTAGAAAAGAAGCCAAATGCAAAGTGTCATGTCCCATCATTCGCGCACACACACTCGTACACACACAAATATCCCCAAAATAGGGTCAAGACCCCGTGGAGACGTGGATTTGGGGGGAAGGATCTTTTTATGCACCCCTAGGAAGAGATGAGAGCCTCTCGCTTAACAAAGTGCGGTTCGTGCGATTTAGCTTGTGGAAATAAAACACAACCCTTTCACAATTGGGGAAGGGGGGGGTCGGCCTCTATCTCTCTTTCTCTGCCAGCAACTGATCATCCCTCTCTCAGATCAGTTTGCAAAGGCAGCTAAAATTCAGGCAGAATTCTCAGGTGGAAACAAAGAAATGGGACAGACTGGTGAACGTTAACCACTTTTTTTCACCTCCCCTTTCGCCTCTGTCTTAGCTACAAAGCCCGCCTAGGCTGACCCTAATTCTTTATCTTAAGAGTGGCTGTGATCTTCTGCAAGGCAAGCTTGTTACAACAACAACAGAATAACAACCACCAACACAGGCTGGATGTATGGTGTGTAACAGGAGCACTTTGGTGCTTGCTGGAGTCTAATTGGAGTAGACGGGGAAGGGAAAAACCCCAGCTTTTAAAATCAGGTTCAGATCCACAGTTTATATGCTGATGAAGTAAGTCTCTTTCTTTTCCTTTATTTTTTTCTTCTCTCTCTCTCTCTTTCTCTCTCTCTCTCTGGTGCTTTCTCCTTCCGCCGCTCCGTTTTCTTAAGTCCAAGAAGGCCAGCGATCGAGATCATCAACAAATCAACTAGAGTCCGAACGGAGATGTTGTGGAGCAGACTGCAAAGTTTCGGAGATGAATGATGGCACGACGCTCGGCTTCCACCCGCGGTTCCCCGGCGAAAAAAAATATTTCAAGGTTGAGTGTGTGGAAGGTTCAAGTTCTGTTGACAAAGGATGCAAAAAGAGAGGAGATCAACGTAAGATGGAGGCATTTGGGTTTGGAGAAAGCGCAGGAGGAGCAGTTGAACTAGGAAAAAACATGCAGAAGGCACAGCCGCCGTAAGAAAAATTATCTAGAGGGGACACACGGGAGGTGGGACAAAGCCAAGGAGAAAAAGGTTGTTAGATGTGCATGCGAGGTTCTCTGCACCAAAGGTTATAGGGTTTCCACTGGTTTCTTGGACTGAATTCTACAAAACAGTCAAAACCATCTCCTCCGATCTGCAGACAATTTGCCTTTGAAGCTTCCTGCCTACTGACATAAAAACTGATGATGTTACCTAGCTTGGTTAGTGAAACCGTCTGCAAGAAAGCCAGCAAGGTTAGAGAGCACCAAGGATCCCACAGTTCAACCCTGAGAGTAGGGGAGGGGAGGGGAGGAGGAAGGAGAGGGGTGATGGAGAAGGGGAAGGAAACAGGAAGGGGAGGAAAAGAAAGGAGAGAGGAGATGGAGAAGACAAGGGAAAGGGGAAGGAGAGGGAGAAGGGGAGAGAAGAGAGGAGGAGGAGGGGAGCTAAAAGGGGAGGGAAGAGTAGGGGGAAGGAAAGAGAGAGCTGATGGAGAAGGGGAAGGAAACGGAAAGGGGAGGAAAGGTAAGGAGAGCAGAGGGAGAAGGCAAGGGAAAATAGGAGGGGAGGAAAGAGAGAGGAGGGGAAGGAAAGAGAGAGGTGATGGAGAAGGGGAAGGAAACAGGAAGGGTAGGAAAGGGAAGGAGAGAGGAGATGGAGAAGACAAGGGAAAGGGGGAGGAAAGGGAGAAGGGGAGAGGAGAGAGGGAGGGGAGAAGAGAGAGAGAGGAGGGGAGACGGGGATGGAAAGAGACAGGTGATGGAGAAGGGGAGGAAAGGGAAGGAGAGCAGAGGGAGAAGGCAAGAGAAAAGGGGAGGGAAGAAAAGGGAGAAAGGAGAGAGGGGAGAGGAGGAGGAGGGAAAGGGGGAGGAGAGGAGAGGGAGAAGGAGAAAGGAGGGGAGAGGAGTGGGGAGGGAAGGAAAGAAACCCAAAACCTGTTGTTTCGATACAAAGAAGTGAAGCTGGTCCAAATGCCACACAAAATGCCACACAAAACAACAAACCGGGGGGGGGGGGGCGTGAAGCTGAAAGACCCACACTTGTATTTCAGTACAAGAACAAAGACAAGGAGGTGATGAAAAAAGATGGCCATCTGTAATGGGTGGGAGAGAAAAAAAATCAAAAGCATGGATTCTTGGCAGCAAAACCAAAAGTCACCATACGAGAGCGGCATATAAATGTAATAAATGAGTAAAAAAAACAAAGACACAGCCAGCCAGGCAACAAAGAAACAAGTTAAACCAACACCACCAACACTAAGAAAATTTACTTACAGGCAAGCCTTCCCCAGTAATGGCTGTAGAGAGACAAAAAAGAAAAGAGAGAAGAAAGAAAATGAAGGGGAGGAAATCAGTGAAGGCGCATGAAAGCTTAGCAATCAGAAAATGGCAGCCCAGAGACGGAAAGCAATGGGTGGAAGCAGATAAAATCAAAGAGACATGAAGCAGTTGCTTCAGCATCAACCTTCGTGGTTAGAGAAGAAGCACCAAAAGAAAAGAAAAACCAGCAACTAGGAGTCTTTTCAAACAAGGGCTGCTAATTGAGATCGTTTCAGACTTCTTTATCAGAACAGCCTTTCTCAACGTCGGCCATTTTAAGTGGAGTGGACTTCAACTCCCAGAATTCCTCAGCCAGTATGGCTGGCTAAGGGATTCTGGGAGTTGAAGTCCACCCCTCATGAAATGGCCCAAGATTCAAAACACTGCAGTTTAGAATGAAGCCAGGCCGGTTGTATTACTCACTATCTGGCAGAAACACACACAAAAAAAAATGTTCTAACCTTTCCCATTAAAAAAAGAAAGAAAGAAAGAATGGGTCACTTTGGCCCTCTAAAATAACCTTGGGACAGAGATTACAAACCCAACAGACAAAACATTTGCAGACTTTCTCCAGGCTGAAGGCCACAGGGGCCACTCCCTGGCAGTCGAATGCAAAAATGTCCCTTTCTTTATTTTTTATTGTATAAAACACAGAAGGCCACGTTTTGGATTGAGATGCCCTCTATTTGGTGGTCTCTAAAGAGCCTGTCCCCCCCTCAAAAAATAAAATGAGCAAATGATTTGAGAAGGGGCCCTTGGTACGCTGAGCTTGGTTGTTTTATGGCGGACATTTTATTACCCAAGTAGATAACATCATCAGCGCTAGAAGTCACATTTAGTAGTGGGGTGCTACCGGTGCGGTACGGAACTGCGCACCCAGTAGTGGCCACCAGATTGCGCAATTTGCACGCGACCGCTAATGGCGCCAGTCTTATGGGTGTCCCCATCTTTTTTCTTCATTTTTTTGGGTATTTTTTGCTTCTGTGCATGCGCAGAAGCAAAATCTCAGGAGGGGACGTACACGGGAGAGAGATTTCAGCAATTTTTTGCTGAAATCTCGCACACACGCACGTCCCTTCACAAGATTTTGGTACATCGCGCGCACAGCATGAAGGTAGCAGCGGTAAAAGTAATCCGCTCCTTGTCACACGCCATACTAACACTGATGATGTTACCTCATTGGGTCACAAAACGTCTGCAGGAAAACTGGGATAAACATAGATCCATCCTAAGATAAAATACAGGAAACAGTATAAGGGCAGACTAGATGGACCATGAGGTCTTTTTCTGCCGTCAATCATCTATGTTTCTATATTTCTAAAACCATCAAGGTCGGAGAACACCAAGGACTCCTCATTTCAACTCTGAGCTACAAATATTTTCCTCAAGAGGTAACTGATCCGATGCCCTTGAAATGCTTTAGTTCCTAATCGGGTGTTTTTGAGAACGGTTAGTGGAGACCGTAATCAACTTAAAAGCACGGACGGATTGAAAATCAAAGTGCAAACCAAACCAACATTCTTCAACGCATGTTCAACAAAACATTCAAGGCAAAAAAAAAAAAAGCCTCTCTGGGATTATAGGTAGTCCTCGACTTCCAACTACAGTGGCACCTCTACCTAAGAACGGCTCTACTTATGAACTTTTCTAGATAAAGAACCAGGTATTCAAGATTTTTTTGCCTCTTCTCAAGAATCATTTTCGCAAGCCTCTCAAACTGTAACCGGAAAAGGCAGAGAGAAGCCTCCATGGGACCCCTCTATGAATCTCTTGGGAGGAAACAGGGCCGGAAAAGGCGGGGAGAACCCTCCGTGGGACCTCTCTAGGAATCTCCTGGGAGGAAACAGGGCCGGAAAAGGCGGAGAGAAGCCTCCCTGGGACCTCTCTAGGAATCTCCTGGGAGGAAATAAGGCCGGAAAAGGCCAGGAGAAGCCTCCGTGGGGCCTCTCTAGGAATCTCCTGGGAGGAAACAGGGCCTCCACCCTCCCTGTGGTTTCCCCAATCGCGCACATTATTTGCTTTTACATTTATTCCTATGGGAAAAATTGCTTCTTCTTACAAACCTTTCTACTTAAGAACCTGGTCATGGGACGAATTAAGTTCGTACGTAGAGGTACCACTGTATTTGTTTACAACAAATAAAAAAGAGACTTATAACCGGTCCTTACACTTACAAATAGCAGCATTCCTGTCATGTGATCAAATTTGAAGTGCTTCATAATTAGCACGTAATTAAACTCCCCTCCTGATTTGCTTAACGACTGCCTGATTTGTTTAACGACCGTAATACCACGGCTCAACAACGGCAGTGATCGGCTTAACTGCGGCAAAAAGGATTGCAAAATCAGGCACGATGGAACCCTAAAGTCATCGCCTTGCTTAGCAACCGAAATTCCGGTCGCCCATTGAGGTTGTAAGTCGAGGACCATCTATATTCGGAATGTAAGCAATTTCCGTGACAACTTGAGGCCTTTCCCAATTGTGATTAAAACCACTCACAACCTCAAACACGCTCAAGCAAGTTAGTTAGTTAGGTTAGCTTAGCCAAAAATATTTGAACCAAGAGAAGGTCAGTGAAGAGAGTCCTGGGCTCGTCGAAAAAAATATTAAGCAAGACCAAGCATGGCTTCCTAAGATGTCACACGAACAGGGGGGTCAGTCGTGTTGGAAGCAGAGATGGGCTGCTGTTGGAACGGCTAATTGTGAGCAACTCTGGAGCGCGAGTGCAGGATCGAGCGCAATTTCGCTTCCCGCACCTGTGCAGGTAGCAAAATCTCACACAGAGAAGCGCGTGCCGGCAATTCCTGCGGAGAAGCAAAAAACCTCATTGATACGCACCGGAGCGAGATTTTGCTACCTACACAGCAATGAAGGGCTCCATTTTTTTTTACTATCACACTGTGGGCCTGGCTTATTTTGTGGGTGTGGCTTGCTGACTATGTGACCAGGAAGGAGTGGCTTGACAATCATGTGACCAGGGGGTTGACTTAAAAAGTCATGTTTAAAAAGTCATGTTAAAGATGGCCAACATGACATCACACATGTCAAGGGTTTGGGCTAGGGTGCCTGGCCTCTCCTCGCCTCAAAGAGAGATATTATTATTATTATTATTATTATTATTATTATTATTATTATTATTATTATTATTATTAGATTTGTATGCCGCCCCTCTCCGTAGACTCGGGGCGGCTCATAGCAATGATAAAACAATACATAATGACAAATCTAATAGTTTCCCTCTCTATTTACTATTACTAAATATCCAAAATATACTATTTAATTCTATATATATATGCCTTATGTGTACATACATATTACACACAGGCACACAAAAATATACATTATCTACTATATAAACTGTATGTGTATGTACACAAACACACACATGGACAGCTCTTCTAAAATTATACACATTCAACCTCATTTAGGAATGCAATAGGAAAAACAAAACAGGTGGGTTTCTTTTAATACAGGGGTTTTACATAGTTCAGATTATATGTGACTTCTTTTTTTATTGCTTTGTATTTATTGCATTGCTATTTATATTATTGTTGTAAGCCGCCCTGAGTCCTTCGGGACTGGGCAGCATAGAAGTCGAATAAATAAATAAATACCCAGAGCCCAGAAGGGGGAAAAAAGAAAAGAAAAATCAACATTTTTTTCCTACCGGTTCTGCGTACCTGACTATACCTGTAGGAGCCTATCACTGCTACGTAGATGCAGGAAGGAATATTGCGCTGGGTCTCACATGCATGCTCTAGAAATGTGGAGCCGCGCGCAATTAGCTGTTTCGACATCAGCCCATCTCTGGCTGGAAGTTACGACACACCATCAGCCATCACCACAAAAACACAACAACAACAGCAACAACAACAAAAAGAGAAGAAAAGAACCAACTTGTCCGGGAAGCTGGACGGGGCCTTCAGGAGATAGGCAGGTATGGACTGGTAAGGCGGCGGAAGCAGCGGCATGTTCCTCAAACCTGTTCATGCGAGGTTTTTTGACGGGTTCTGGACTGGCCAGAGGGACCACGCTATTGCGCCTCATGAGCGCATGAGATCCCTTCTTTGCATCCTAGATCGGAGCGAGAGAAAGAGATAAGAAAAAATAACAACAATAGGGGGAGGAAAGCGATGGAGAAAAACAAGAAGAGAGCTTTTGTAAAATAAATAAATAAATGGGGTCGTGGGTTTGCCGTCGCTCACTCAGACGCAAAAGCAAAATGAGAGAGAATTTTCTCTTTCTTCCAGAGGGTCAGACTAGATGACCTCTGAGGTGACTCCCTAAGCCTGAGGTCCTACAGTTCTAGGAAAGGGGATTTGGGAAGCCCAGAAAGAAACGAGGTTGGGCTAAGGAGTCTACGGAGAGGGGTGGCATACAAATCTAATTAATAATAATAATAATAATAATAATAATAATAATAATAATAATGATGATGATGATGAAGCAGGCGGAGCCAGGCTGAAATCAATGTTCAATTAAACTTTACTATCTTATGTGCGTATATAGAACATCACTGAAACGGAATACGTCTTATGCGTTGTTCAAGTTTATATGCTCATTTATATGCTGTCTATCTTGTGTGTTTTTTCTTTGTGTTGTTTGTTTAAATTGTTTTTCTTTTCTTTCCATTTTTATGTGTAGAAACCTAATAAAGATTATTTTTTTAAAATAAAAAATATAAAAAAAGTTGCTACAAACAAACTCGATGTACTATTGTAAAAACAAATCTCAGTCATATTAAGACTTCCTGTCTTTTGTTGTTTATTTTCTCCCCCTCTCTTGTCATGTATATTCTGTTTGTCCTGTTTTTTAAATTTTATATAATTGATAAAGACTATTTTAAAAAATAAAATAAACTTTACTATCTTTTCCCTACAAAACGTGGGATGGAAACCAGCAACTTTTTGTTACTAGTGAAAACACTTAGCACCTAGCTTCAACAGTGAGATAAGCTGTATATAAATTTTAAAATAAAATAAATAGCTGATGGTATTTGATCGTTGAGAATCGGCTGCTTTCACTGAGGAAGGTACCTGGACAGCAGTCAAGCCACAGAAGATCAAATCTGGCCACTGTCTTATCTTTACTAACATTTTTCAAGCCTTGCATAATATCCAGTTCCTTTTATTTTATACGAAACCCAGTTTAAAGCTTGCCTTTTTCAGCTCAAAATCCCTACACCAGCAAGCTGTTTAATACAGATCATTTTAAAAGGACACAAGCCACAGAAAGAAGCCTTTAATTTAATCACAGCTTATTCCTTATTTAGTGGGCAGTGATAGATTAGACTAGACTAGAGTAAACTAGCACAGTTGGAAGGGACCTTGGAGGTTTTCTAGTCCAACCCCCTGCTTAGGCAGGAAACCCTAAACCATTTCAGACAAATATTTATCTAACACCTTCTTTAAAACCTCCAGTGATGGAGAAGCTATAACTTCAGGAGGAAAACCATTCCACTAGTTAATTATTCTAGGTTCCCAGGATTTTCTCCTTAGTTCTAAGTTGCTTCTCTCCTTGATTAGTTTCCACCCACTGTTTCTTGTTTTACCCTCAGCTGCTTTGGAGAATAGTTTGACTCTCTCTTCTTTGTGGCAACCCCTGCGATATTAGAACGCCGCTATCATGTCTCCCCTGGTCCCTCTTTTCATTAAACTAGCCATGCAACCGTTCTTCATATGTTTTAGCCTCCAGGCCCTTAATTATCTTTGTCGCTCTTCTCTACACTCTTTCTAGAGTCTCAACATCCTTTTTGCATCGTGGCGACCAAAACTGAATGCAGTATTCCAAGTGTGGCTTTACAAAGCCATGATGAGCAACAGGATTGCAAGTAATATTTCCAGCAGTTGGGGGAAAAAACCCAACAAATGAACTGAGAATCTTTTGCAGAGCAAGAATTGGGATCTGAAATTTTGGTGGGCAATATGTGCCTGTGCTATGAGCTCATGAAATATGGGTAGGGGGGAGATACAGAATGGCCCTTAGCAGCACTAACCTCTGGTCTGTCTCGGTGAGTATTCACAGCTTCAACGTTCAGAAAGATGGACTCCACTCGGCAACCTTAGAGAGAGAGGAAAGGAGGTGGCAAGATGTTTAGTATTGGATTGTTACATGCTGTTTTTTGTTACTGTTGTTAGCCTCCCCGAGTCTGCGGAGAGGGGCGGCATACAAATCCAACAAATAAATAAATAAATAATATTATTTAATAATACATATATTGTTTGCGGCCCGAATAGTATTCGCACAGAAATGGAAAGAAAAGACAATACCAAAAGACACTGAGGTATTTAAAAAAATTATAGAATGTGCAGAACTAGACATGATGACTAAACGTTTGAATAATCAAACTGAAACAGAATTTTATAAAATATGGGACAAAGTATATGATTGGTGGAATCTTAAAAATAGAATTAATAATTAAATATATAAGAATATATAACTATTTGAAGAACTATAAGATAGAATGAAATAGTATATAGTATAACTAACTTAGAAGTCTATATCTTTTCTTTTTTTCTGTATTACTAATACTTTGTTTATTCTTTTTCTTTTTGTATAAATACATAATACTTTAAAACATAAAGAAATTTAATTAATAAGTTTAATATTAAAAATATAGAATTAAATTCAATAAGAATGTAATTTACACGTGTGGCATTTCTGCATTGATCTGATAACAGTTAGGGTTTTTTATATTTTATATTTCTGTACTAGTTAGACTTCTACAACAAGCGGAGCAATGGCAACTCCTTAAATGTTTAATGTTGTATGTCTTTGTTTGTCTTTTTGAAAAACAATAAAAATATTTAAATAAATAAATAAACAAGTTATCATTATAGCTGCACTGCTTTAATCCAATTATGAGATCAAAACAGACTCAAATACTTGGGGGAGGGGGTTAAATGTAACTCAATTAAATCAGTTGGGCAATTAATTCTTAAAAGCAACACTGAGCCAGCAGGGGTTCAAACAGCGCCCAGGAAAAGCCTTTTGTCCTTCAGGAACACCAGAGAGAAAAGCAAAGATAATTGAATCAAGTCAAAAAGTATACTGCTAAAATAAATAAATAAAGGTAACACTCAAACAACACAATATAACTCCAAGTAAATGAAACTTCTGTGAAATCAAACTGTCCACTTAGGAAGCAACACTGATTGACAATCAATTTCACATGCTGTTGTGCACATTCAACTTTGTACAGAACAAAGTATTCAACGAGAATGTTTCATTCATTCAGATAAAGGATGTGTTCTTTGAGTGTTCCCTTTATTTTTTTGAGCAGTGTATAATAAAAGCAGCAATGAAAAATAAATAAATTATGGAACAGCCCTAAGAATTTTATGCACAGTTCTGGGATAATAGAGAAACCATGAGGTCTTTTCCTGCCGTTTCTATGTTTCTATAAGTCTAAATGCTGTTGCTATTGTTATAACAATGGTAGTAATTTTTCCCCAAACAAAATGAATAAAATAAATAGGGAGTGAGGCACAGGGCAAATTTTCCTGGGCTAGCCCATCTGTTCTGAATGCAAATAAAGAAAGATAAGGATTACGGGGTATTGATCAGAGGCTTAATACAATCAGGGCTAAATTGATCCTTTTGCATTCTGTGCAACATCTTCAGCTGAGCTGCCTTCAATCTTATCTTAACTTAAAAGGGGGAAGGGAAGGCAGTAAACCCTCAATTGTCTTGCTAAACATAGAAACATAGAAGATTGACAGCAGAAAAAGACCTCATGGTCCATCTCTCCGTAGACTCGGGGCGGCTAATAACAATAACAACACAATATATGACAAATCTAATAATTAAAAATCAGTAAAAACCCCTTATTAAAAGAAAACATACACACAAACATATCATGCATAAACTGTATAGGCCCGGGGGAGATGTCTCAGTTCCCCCATGCCTGGCGGCAGAGGTGGGTTTTAAGAAGTTTACGAAAGACAAGGGGGGTAGGGGCAATCCTAATTTCCGGGGGGAGCTGGTTACAAAGGGTCGGGGCTGCCACAGAGAAGGCTCTTCCCCTGGGTCCCGCCAGACGACATTGTTTAGTCGACGGGACCCGGAGAAGGCCAACTCTGTGGGACCTAACTGGTCGCTGGGATTCGTGGCGGTCCCGGAGATATTCTGGCCCGATGCCATGAAGGGCTTTATACCTGTACCTGTAAACCCCACCAATTTCCATGCATGCCTGCTTTTATTTATTTATTTATTTATTTATTTATTTATTTATTTTATGTTGCCCGCGTTAGTAATGTGGATAATTTGTTAGCATGTTCGATGCCGTAGTCCGGGGCTCTGTAGCAGAGTAAGAAGCGAATTGTGGTATTTAGGGATAAATCACAGACAATAGTTTCAGGCACCAATAACACGCCAAGCCGAGCATGTTGTGTGAGCACAGCCCTTCTCTTACAAAAAATTATTTGCTCACCGTAAGCTACAGGACTCAGTTTCAAGACTGTGTGGAGAGGACATTTCAGATACGGCATTTCTTCTGAAAGGGAAAAGAGAGAGAAAGGATTAAAAGTGATCAGCTGGATTCATGATACTACACCTGGCCACAAAGTAAAACCTGCTTCCACACTCCATTTTAATCCAGCCCTTTAAAAAAAATTGACTCCCAAAATTTAGAACGGTGAATTGGAAATTATGGGAATTGACATTGTCTTGTTTGGGGGTGGCGGGGGGGGGGAATCCTGTTTTTTTCAGGAAACGTCTTCAAAAGAAGAAAAAACAAGGAAGTCCAATTGCCTCCTGAAAAAAACACCTTTGGGACCACAAGACCTGGATGACAAAGAATCTCTAGACTTTTAACTGTACAATTTGTTGTGGTTGGCTAAAGACCAGTTCCTGTAGCTGGGGATTTGGGGAGTGGGAGTCATCTGTTTACAGAAGAAGATGCTTCAGACAGTGAAGCAGAATCAGAGGCAGAGAAAGACAGTGAACAGGAAGAGACAGACAGGGGAATGGGTTCCGCCAGCCCACCAGCTAGAGGTTCCTCGGACTCAGAAGGGGAAGACGTCATGAGTAATCCTATTCTGAATCCCCGTGTGAGGAGGATGTTGGGAAGGCCCGCAAACATAGAAACAAATGATAGAGCACAGCTGTTAAGAGTTAATGACGCTGCTGAAACCCTGATAAAAAAGAGAGGGTAGGAGTGCATTGTGTGGGTGATTATCATTTGCGTTTTGAAGAAATAAACATTGTTGCAGCGTGGTTTCGTTTTGATTTGGATTTCTGTGAACACTCCTGACACTCAAGCAGGAAAGGCTGTGCGGACATGAGTGTGGGGGTGGATGAGGGAAGAGGCAGTTCCCACCCACCTCACAAGGACCACAGAACCCATCCTAAATTCCATTTCTTCCATTCCCGGGCCAGGGACGTTGCACAGAGAGATCGTAGAGACCCACCTGCGCTTTTGTCGAGGAAGTAAGCCAATAGGCAACGCATGACGGCCTGGTGACAAATCACAAGGACATTTTCCTGCCTTTCCAGCTCCATGATTACCGGCTCGAGTCTCTGCACCAGATCTTGATAGGACTGAGAGGGGAGAAGGGTTGGGGAAGGACCAAGAGAAGATGATGAGAAACAGGCTTGCAAGTCAGCACTAATCTAAGCAGAGTTTTCAGAGAGGGGGCGGAATACAAATCTAATAAATAATAATAATAATAATAATAATAATAATAATAATTATTATTATTATTATTATTATTATTATTATTATTATTATTATTGTATTGCTTGGGCATCCATCCCACTCAATGGTTAAAGACACACTTGGTGTGCCAAAATACAAACCTCTCCGGATGGATAGCGGTAATAATATTTGTCTTGGTCACGTAAAGCGAATTCTTCTGGATACTTTTCCTTGATTTCATCGTAAGTCATATCTTCACATACACCCTACAAGGAAAAAAAGAGAGATGATGAAGGAGAAGAAAGAGTAGGAGGAGGAGGAAAAAGAAAGGAGGGGGGGAAGAAAGAAAGGAAGGAAGGAAAGAAAGAAAGAGGAGGAAAAGGAAGAGGAAGGGGAAAGAAGAACAAGAAGAACAAAAGGAAAAAGAAGAAAAACAAGAAGAACAAGAAATAATAATCCACCTTATAGCACTTTCCCCAAATTATGCCAATCTTTACACCAGACTGTGCTCAACAGCCATAAGTCAAAACAAATTTCAACACCTGCTGTATTTTCAGGTCTGGTTGGGGAGTTCTGAGGAGTTGGATGTCCACATGTCTTAAAAGGTTAAAACCTGCCTATCCTGGAGTGTCTCTACCAGTTTGTATAAAAAAAAACAGTCTTTTTCCCTATCTGGACACCGTCTAGTCTACATTTGTGGCCTTCAACTCCTAGAATTCTATATAAATGTTGTGATTCCGTCCGAGGCCCCTCAGGGAACGGCTGATCTTCTGTCGGTTTCCTCCTCAGAGGGGGGGAGATGAGGAACAGGAGGTGCAGGCAGACGAGGAGGAGGAATCCCAGGCTGAGGAAGAGGGGGAACAGCCAGAGGCCCCCGAGAGGGAGCTCTCCCCAGCAAGCAGCCTGGATTCCTTAGAGGAAAATGCACAAGCGATAATCGATCTGCGACAGAGAAGAGCAACACAAAGAAGGGACCAATTGGCTAGGTACTTTCAGCACTAAAGAGGCAACAGCTGGGTTTGGGTGTGGTGCTCTCTGGAAAGGCTAAAAGGCAGACCCACCCTTCCTGGCTTGTGGAGTATTATCTTTGGGAGTCCTGGGACCTGGCTGTGATCTTTGGCGTCTTGGAATTCTGGTTTGTGACTTTGAATACTGAAACCTTGGGGGGGAAAGGTGGGGGTCTTATGCTCTACAGTGGTGGGTGTGCCAGCAAGAAGTTTGCTGTATTGTCTGGACATCAGGACTCTGCTGTAAAGTCTCCTAGCCTGCCTGTTGGGAAGAACAGGTTTTTCTCTGTATTTATTTTTCAAGCTATAAAGTACTTTTGCTTTTACCAGCGTGTCTGGCTGCTTTTTCCAGTTGGTGTTGAGGTCTGGGGGAACCCAGACAGAACAATAAATAGCTTGGTTATTCAGATTAGTTGGCTGGCTGGCTGAGGAATTCTAGAAGTTGAAGGCCATAAAGTCTTAAAAGTTTGCCAGATTTGGCCACCCGTGCTTTGTTGAAACAAATTCCAAACTCTCTTACATTCTCTCAGAATAGAACAGAATAGAATAGAACAGAACATGGAAAGAATAGAATAGAACAGAACAGAACAGAATTCTTTATTGGCCAAGAGCGATTGGACACACAATGAATTTGTCTTGGTGCAGATGCTCTCAGTGTATATAAAAGAAAATATACATTTATCAAGAATCACGAAGTACAACACTTAATGATTATAATAGGGGTCAAATAAGCAATGAAGAAACAATCAATATTAATATAGATCGTAAGGATACAAGCAAGTTACAGTCATAGTCATAAGTGGGAGGAAATGGGTGATAGAAATGATGGGAAAAAACGTGGTAATAGTAGTGCAGACTTAGTAAATAAGTTGACAGTGTGGAGGGAATTATTTGTTTAGCAGAGTGATTGCATTCGGGGGAAAACTGTTCTTGTGTCTAGTTGTCTTGGTGTGCAGTGCTCTATAGCGACATTTTAAGGTTAGGAGTTGATTTATGTCCAGGATGCGACAAATATTTTCACAGCCTTCTTTTTGACTCGTGCAGAATACAGGTCCTCAATGGAAGGCAGGTTGGCAGAAATGGTTTTTTTCTGTAGTTCTTTTCCTTCCAACTTTTATGTAAGAACGTCTTGTCCTCTCTCTCTCTCCAATAAACGGGCTGGCCTTGTGCCCTTGTGTTTCGGCACCTGTCCACCCTGTTCCTATCTTGTGTTAATAGACGTGAGTGGAAACTTAATTGTCACACAGGAAAACGAAGGGGCCCTTTCGCAATAGCAGAAGAATGGTGAGCCATTTCTTCTCAATCCTTCCTTAGAGAACATAGAAACATAGAAGACTGGCGGCAGAAAAAGACCTCCTGGTCCATCTAGTCTGCCCTTATACTATTTTCTGTATTTTATCTTAGGATGGATATACAGTGGTACCTCAAGATACGAACCCCTCGTCTTACGAACAACTCGTGATACGAACCCGGGGTTCAGCAAAATTTTGCCTCTTCTTACGAACTTTTTTCGAGTTACGAACCGGCGTTCGGAGACTGCTGGGAAGCCGCGCGGCTGTTTTAAAAGGTGACAGCCGGACGGCGGGGCTTCCCAGAAGCCTCCCGAACACCGGTTCGTAACTCGAACAAAGTTCGTAAGAAGAGGCAAAATTTTTCTGAACCCCGGGTTCGGTTCGGGAGGTTGCTGGGAAGCCCCCCAGGCCGGCTGCGACCTTTTAAAACAGCCGCCAGCTGTCTCCCGAAGCCGAACGCGGAAGTTCGGCTTTAGCGTTCGGCTTCAGGAGACAGCTGGGAAGCGGCGCAGGTGTTTTAAAAAGTCGCAGCCGGCCTGGGGGGCTTGCCAGCACCCCCCGAACCCCGAACTCGGGTTCGGGGGGGTGCTGGGAAGCCCCCCAGGCCGGCGGTCACCTTTTAAAACAGCCGCACGGCTTCCCAGCAGTCGCCGAAAGCCGTTTTTTTGCGGGGGTTTTTGGTTGCACGGATTAATTGACTTTACATTGTTTCCTATGGGAAACAATGTTTCGTCTTACGAACCTTTTGTCTTACGAACCTCCTCCTTGCACCAATTAAGTTCGTATCATGAGGTATTACTGTATGTTTATCCCAGGCATGTTTAAATTCAGTGACTGTGGATTTATCTACCCCGTCTGCTGAAGTTTGTTCCAAGGATCTACTACTCTTTCAGTAAAATAATATTTTCTCATGTTGCTTTTGATCTTTCCCCCAACTAACTTCAGACTGTGTCCCCTTGTTCTTGTGTTCACTTTCCTATTAAAAACACTTCCCTCCTGGACCTTATTTAACCTTGAACATATTTAAATGTTCTCTATCTCTCCAAAAGAGAACCAGGAGAGGTTCTCTTTTGGAGAGATAGAGAGATGGGAGGGAAGGGATGAAATGATTTTTTCCCCCCCAACAATGCTCTTTGGTTTATTCTGCAATCATCCACCACCATCACCCATGCAAAGAAAGAGGTTCTTACAGCATCGATTTCATTCAAAGCCTTCCATTGCTCATAGGGCAGGTCGAGAGCTTCCGCCGTCTGGATTGTCCTCTTGAGATGGCTGGTCCAGACTCTGAGATCTTTCAGGTTTTGCTCCTTGACAAAATTATTCAGCTCGCTGGCAAACTGGAAAAGAAAGGCGATACAGTGTTCCCTTGATTTCCGCGGGGGATGCTTTCCGAGACTACCCGCGAAAGTTGAATTTCCAGCGAAGTAGAGATGCGGAACTAAATACACCATTTTTGGCTATGGACAATATCACAAGCCTTCCCTTAACACTTTAAACCCCTAAATTACCATTTCCCCTTCCTTAACAACCATTTACTCAGCATTATTACTGGTATTCACCATTGAATAAAACACTTAGTGATCCTGATATTTATACACATAATTATTTATTAACAATAATTATTTTTTTGCAATAATAACGTTGATTGGCCAAGATCTCCCCGTGTGAAGGTCACCCTTCTTCTTTGTGAAGGCGATTCAGGCTTATGCTCCTACCACCACATTCCCAGGCCCGTTTTACGCAGAAGTAAATGACACTCATACCTTCTTGCCTCTGCTGGAGAGCCCCGAGTCGCCCCGATCTTCCCTTTGAGGTTGAATTCGCTCTCGCCGTGCCGACACAAGTAGATAGTCGGGGTTGCACATGGATGTTCATCAGGTAGTAGACAATCCGACTTTGGATGTGGTCCTGGACCCTGTTCACCAGGTACCTTCGGCCGACGTCAATCACTTTGATGAGCGACAACTCTCTAGAGGATGAAAACACACAGGGTGACCATCATAACACGGAATAGCCTCAAAGCCACAGTAGTGAGATCAACTCTTTCAAAGCCCTGATGATGTTACCTAGTGGGGTAATGAAATATATACAAGCAAGCAACCCATCTCAGAGAGCGCCAAGGACCTTAACAGTCCTCCTCTTCCTCCACTACCACCACAAACCACACTCCATGACATTTCAAGGACTGATTGTATGTTCTTTCCTTCCGCGGTGTTGTAACTTTCAATTGTCACTAAATGAATGGAGGTTAACTTATTTATTTTTACATTTTATTTATAATTAAGACTTCTATGCCACCCTTCTTGAAGCGACTCAGGGCAGCGTACAACATAATGAAAAAAGTACGTATGAAGAAATCTAATTATTGTTTAAAGGAATTATTTATAAAATTGTAAAAATCCCCATATGCAGTCATTCCCATTCATTCGATTCGATCCTTCACAACATCGGCTGGAGACAATGTCGTCTCTCATGGCCCCAATGCCAACAGCACAGGTAGGTCTTCAGAGCTCTACAGAAGACCAGGAGGGAAGGGGCAGTACGTATCTCTGGAGTGGAGTTTGTTCCACAGGGCCGGGGCCGCCACAGAGAAGGCTTTTCCCCTAGGCCCCGTCGGACAACATTGTCTGGCTGATGGGACCTGGAGAAGGCCGACTCTTTGCGACCTAACCGGTCACTGGGGTGCATGAGGCAGAAAGGACATGTCCAAAAACATAGAACTAATAACTACAGAATTCAAAACCTTTTACCTTAAATTTCTTCCCTGCGTCTGGCTAATCTTCTGTATCTAGGATTAACCCATTTACTCTGATAAGGAATTATTTTCCATACTAACTTCAGCACCCTGGGTGTGATCTGAATCACTGTCTCTCTCGCTGTCGTTTGTCACCCTCTGTAACCCAGGATTAACTAAGGTCTCCATTCCTTCGTCTTCAGAATCTGACATTTCCTGAGGCTGGCAAAGATCACTCCCAATACTGCTGTCTGGCTCCAAAGGCAGCTGATAACTGCCAGATGGCCCTGGAACCCTCTCTGCCTCGGATGTAGAATCCTCGTTGGAGCCTTTCCCAGCCCCCAGGAGTGACCTATGTTTCTCCCCAGCCTCCTCACTGTCTGAATCTACTACCAGTTCTTCTGGTGAGCTACAACAACTGTACCTTCAGCAGACAAGCACGCATTCACGCTGTCGGCAAACTGGTTTTGAGTTACTTGAATGCAAGTCTGGACCCAGCTAAACCAGAACTAGTTGTCCCAGTGTTTCTTTACCTGTCGTATCCGTCTGGATCAGAGGCTGGTAACTGGATTGATAGCAGCTGATTCTCTTCATGAAATCTTCCATGCATCGGTCGAGTTGCAGTCTCTATAATCTGGGCTGGACAGCTTGACTTCCTAAAAAAAAAAAATAGAAAATGTCCAAAATAATGGTTAAAATATGTCCAAAATGGTTAAAAATAACAACAAGCCCACCGCTACATCAAGCCCAATCTGAGGCAGTGAAGAATGAAATAAATAAAGTGCAGAATGAAATAAATAAAATGTTAAATATTAAGTGGATAATTACAAAAGAAATAGCGATATTAATTAAACAAAGAGAACTAAGAGATTTTAAAGAAACAAAAACTGCAGCATTGGAAAGCGCTCAAGCGGTAGTGGTATTGGGTTGGAAAGAGTCCAAAAAATGGACATTACAGAATTGGTACTGGTACATGGTGGATCACATTCATTTTGAAATCATGGAAATAAGATTAAACAATTTTGATGAAAACAAATTGGAGAAGCTGATGGTACGATGGAATAAGGTGAAAGATTATATGTTGAGTAGAATTTGTGACGAAAATGTGAAAAATAAGCTCCAATCACTCTTTGAATAGTAAACAAATGCAAAATAGAGCTAAGGAAATAAAGAACATAAACTAGTAAATATTTGAACCCCCTAATTGGTGGTGGTGGGTATTGTCAGTCGGGTGATGGGCACATGCAGTGTGCACTGTTTTATGTTTGTTTTATGTTATACAGTGATCCCCCGGTTATTACGTCACCGACCATTGCGAACAGGGTAATTTGCGATTTTTCAACCCGGAAGTCAAAACACCATCTACGCATGCGTGCCCTTTTTTCTATGGGCACGCATGCGTAGATGGCGCCCAGCAGATCAGCTGCTGGACGGCTTCCCTGGGTCTTCCCCCTCTTGCTGGCGGGAGGGCGAGCAGCGGGCATCAGCAAGGAGTTTCCCCACCGCCCACGCAAACTCCTCGCTGCCGCCCGCCCTTCGCCCGCCCACACCGTTCATTCTCGCCGCTTTGGAGCTGAGTCCTGAAGCGAATTCGCTTCAGGACTCACCTCCAAAGCGGCGAGAGCGAGCGCGGACAAGCCGGCATGGGGGGCTTGCCAGCACCCCCCGGACCATCAACCCGGGTTTGGGGGGCTGCTAGGAAGCCCCCCATGCCGGCGGCGACGTTTTAAAACACACGCGCCGCTTTCCAATGAGTCCCGAAGACAAACGTCAAACTTCCGTGTTTGTTTTCGGGACTCATTGGAAAGCGGCGCGTGTGTTTTAAAACGTCCCTGCCGACATGGGGGGCTCGCTAGCACACCCCCCAAACCCGGGTTGGGGGTTCCGGGGGGTGCTAGCGAGCCCCCCATGTCGGCGGGGACGTTTTAAAACATACGCGCCGCCCCCAATCTTCGGCTCCTCGCTAGCGCTGCGGAAGTAAAAACACCATCTGCACATGCGCAGATGGTGTTTTTACTTCCGCAGCGCTACTTCGCGAAAACCCGCTCGTTGCGGGGGGGTCCTGGAACGGAACCCTCGCAACGAGCGGGGATCACTGTATATCAATGTGCAAAACCAATAAAAATATTTTTTTTTAAAAAAGCCCAATCTGAAGGATTTTCTGGGGTCCAGGCAGAATTTGAGACATAGAAAGTTCTCTTTCATATTTACCATGACGTTGCTAGCAACCACAGTCGGGTCGTTGCAGACGGACTCAATGAAGAATACCTGCGGGAAGCAAAAAGACATTAGAATTAAGGCATCTTTCTTTTGCACAGCAGTGGAGAGATGAAGAAGAGGGTGAAAACTTGGGTATGTCTTAGAAACATAGAAGACTGACGGCAGAAAAAGACCTCCTGGTCCATCTAGTCTGCCCTTATACTATTTCTTGTATTTTATCTTAGGATGGATCTATGTTTATCCCAGGCATGTTTAAATTCAGTGACTGTGGATTTACCAACCACGTCTGCTGGAAGTTTGTTCCAAGCATCTACTACTCTTTCAGTGAAATAATATTTTCTCACGTTGCTTCTGATCTTTCCCCAACTAACCTCAGATTGCCTGCAGCATACCAATAGGGAATTGGGCTGGGGAAAGATTTGAGTCTAGGCAACGTGCCGGTTTTGTTCAGAGGGAAGGAACCTGTACAAACAGCAATAGGCCAAGTCTTCCTTAAAACCCCTCACATTTTGGTTCACTCACTTTGAATCCATTTTCTTTGGCAAAATGCAAGACCATGGATCTTCGTTCGTGGGTTGTGTTGGTGGCGTCAAAAACCTGGGAAGATGAAAAAAGGCAAGAAAAATTGGATGAGTTCCCCATCTATCCCCTCATCCAAGTCACCGATGAATATATTCGCTCATGCCCCTATCCCATCCCATATCTCCGGACCGCCTTCTGCCGCACGAATCCCAGCAACCAGTTAGGTCTCACAGAGTTGGCCTTCTCTGGGTCCCGTCAACTAAACAGTGTCGTTTGGCGGGACCCAGGGGAAGAGTCTTCTCTGTGGCGGCCCCGACCCTTTGTAACCAACTCCCCCCAGATATCAGAGTTGCCCCCACCCTCCTTGCCTTCGTAAGCTCCTTAAAACCCCCCTCTGTCGTCAGGCATGGGGAATTGAGACTTTCCCTCCCCCTCCTAGGCTTATAAAATTTATGCATGGTAGGTCAATATGTATGATTGGTTTCTAAATTGGGTTTTAAATTAACTTAAATATTAGATTTGTTTACATTGTATTATTATTGCTGTTAGCCGCCCCGAGTCTGGGGCATACAAATCTGATTAATAAATTAAATAAATAAATTAATAAATAATCTCCCCCCCCCCCCCCGTGCCGATGAATGTTATGTATGTCGGAAGGTGTATGATTGATTTTTAAAATACAGTGGTACCTCTAGTTGAGAATGCCTCTACTTAAGAACTTTTCTAGATAAGAACCAGTGTTTAAGATTTTTTTTGCCTCTACTTAAGAACCATTTTCTACTTAAGAATCCAAGCTCGGAAAAATTTCCCAGGAAATTTGAGAGCGGCACGAAGGCCCGAACAGTTTCCTGCCATTCCCCCTTTAATCCCGGCCATCTCGGGCTTTTCTGGGCTGCCAGAGGAGCCTTTCGGTGGCACCTAAGGAGGCTTTGGCAGCCCAGAGCGAACAAAGCATTTTCCTTTCTCTGGGCACTTGAAGAGGAAATAAACCTCTGCCAGAGAAAAGAAACACTCCCTTCGCTCTGGCAGCCCTCACCTCCTCCTCTTCCTCCTCCTCCTCCCACCCAAATTTCGAGCTTTTATTACTTCCTAATAGGTTTGCATGCATTATTTGCTTTTTCATTGATTCCTATGGGAAAATTGCTTCTACTTACAAACTTTTCTACTTAAGAACCTGGTCACGGAACGAATTAAGTTCTTAAGTAGAGGTACCATTGTTTTGGGGATTTTAGGCTAGTTATTAAGTTTAATTAATTGGATTTGCCATTGTATTTTATTGTTTTTATTATATGTCTTAAGCCACCCCAAGTCTTCGGAGAGGGGCGGCAAAGAAATCCAATCAACCGATCATTCAATCAATCAATGTATTGGGCCTAAAACAGTGTACTCAAGCCCAATCTGGTCTAATTAAATTAGACTTACTGCGATCTGTCCACCTTCCTCAGACAGGTAGAGCTTGACGTCTCTCAAGGCACTTAAAGCACATTGTCTATAAAAGGAAGCACAAAAACATCAATTTATTTAGATCACACAAAGGCTTAGAAGCCACCTTCCAACTATTTAGTTTGACCAGTAAAAATTCAGAGGACTACAAGAGGACTAGCACCTTAATTGATACATAGGTAGGAGCTCGCACATATAAAGCAATTGCAACTTGGATTTTTTGAAAAGCGACGAGTTAAAAATAACATTCCTTTAACACACAGCTGAGGTTGCCGGCAGATTGACTCCTTGCAAAAAGAAATTGGCTTTTTTCTTTGCCCAGCTAAGGCAAAAAAAGTTTTAGGCCCATGGAGCTGCATGGAATCTGCTGTAGGCTTGTATTGCACAAAAGCTTCATTTGGGCACCGGTTCCTTAGGAGAAGGAGGCGATTGTGTCTTGTTCAAACAAGTCAGCTGAACAGTCAACAAAGGACAATGTTCCCCATTTACAACTTTAAGAATGTCTGCGGATTTTCAAAAGCCTCTCTCGAGCGCTGAAGACTTTCCCGTAAGGGCCTTTTCACATTGTGGAAAAGGTCTACCCACGGTAACAGGTAGTTCTTGCTTAGTGTCACAGTTACAATCATATACCGTATTTTTCGCTCCATAAGACGCAGTTTTTTCCCTCCCAAAGTAGGATGAAAAATCAGCGGCGTCTTATGGAGCGAAGCTGCAGGCAGGGAGGGGGGGGGGGAGGCGCTGGAGCAGAGGGGGGGCGGCGATATACTCACCAAAAGTGTCCCGCCTCTGTCGCCCGCCTCTCCTCTTCCCAACCCTGAAGAGTCGCGCACCGCCTCCCGGGAGCCCAGCCGACTTTTGGAGCCGTTTTGTTTTCAGCTGGGCTCCCAGGAGGCAGAGCGTGGCCGGTACCGTGTCTTCGCCTCCGCGCGCTGCCTCCGCCCGGCCGAGAACAAAACGGCTCCAAAAGTCGGCCGGGCTCCCGAGAGGTGGTGCGCGACTGTTTCCTCTTCGCTGCAGAGCCACACGGAGGCGAAGACACGGTGCCCGGCCACGCTCCGCCTCCCGGGAGCCCAGCCGATTTTTGGAGCCGTTTTGTTTTCAGCTGGACTCCCGGGAGGCGGAGCGTGGCCGGGCACCGTGTCTTCGCCTCCGTGTGGCTCTGCAGCGAAGAGGAAACAGTCGCGCACCACCTCCCGGGAGCCCGGCCGACTTTTGGAGCCGTTTTGTTCTCGGCCGGGCGGAGGCAGCGCGCGGAGGCGAAGACACGGTACCCGGCCATGCTCCGCCTCCCGGGAGCCCATCTGAAAACAAAACGGCTCCAAAAATCGGCTGGGCTCCCGGGGGGCGGTGCGCGACTGTTTCCTCTTCGCTGCAGAGCTGTCGGGAAGAGGCGAAGACAACGGCGCCCTCCACTCTCTCTCCCTCTCTCTCTCTCTCTTTTCTCTCTGTTGCCGGCGTGGTGAACGAGAGAGAAAGAGAGAGAGAGAGAGAAAGGAGGGTGTAAAGAATGAGAAAGAAAGCGGGAAAGTAAGCAAGAGAGAAAGACAGGGAAAGAAAGCAAGAGAAAGAGAGGGGGAAGAAGGGGGAGGGAAAGACATAGAGGGAGGGAAGGAGGGAGAGAGAAAGAACAAAAAAGAGGGAGGAAGGAAGAGAGAAAGGAAGAGGGATGGAGAGAGAGGGAATGAAAGATGAAGGAAGGGAGAGAGAAAGGGGGAGGAGAGATAGAAAGGAGGGAGAATGGGGGTAGTTAGGGAGAGGGAAAAGGAAGGGCTTGGAGAAAGGCAGGGGGAAAGAAAGATAGAAAGGAAAGAGGGAGGGAGAGATAGAAAGGAAAAAGGGAGGGAGGAAAGAGGGAGGATAGAAAGGAAAGAGGGAGGGAGAGATAGAAAGGAAAGAGGGTGGGAAGTAGAAGAGAATAGAGGGAGGGAGAGATAGAAAGGAAAGGTGGGAGGGAGGAAAGAGGGAGGAAGACATAGAAAGGATAGAATTATGGATGCAAGAACTTGCTCAGTGTGGATAGCTACTTTTGGCTCAAAATATTTTTGTTCTATTTTCCTCCTCTAAAATCTAGGTGCGTCTTATCAGCAGGTGCGTCTTATAGAGCGAAAAATACGGTATATAAAAAAAGGGGATTTGTTATTTGGGTCCAAAATTTCAACGGTTAGGTTACCTGCCCCCTCCCAACTCATGCAATCACATTTTGGGCATTTGGCAATAAACCCACGTTAGCAGCATCCCCCGGTGATACAATCTGGAGACCTCACCTACAAAAAGAGATTGACAAAATTGAACGGGTCTCCAGGACCTAATCCCAAGCAAAAAACAACCAACCAACAAACCCTAGATAGCAAGTCAAGCAATGAAGTAAGGAGGGATGGGAAGGAAGACAATCTCAAAATTAAGGGGCGTACATAAGTTCACCAGAGTGCCTACCATCCCCGTCCTATAGTCTCTCCTATATCTTCTCTTCTATCTCATCTATCCATTATATCTCTTCTATCTCTTATATTTTCTGCTATTGTCTCTAGTTATATTTTACTCCTATGTTTCTCTTCTTGGAATACTGTGTTCAGCTCTGGAGACCTCACCTACAAAAAGATATTGACAAAATTGAACGGGTCCAAAGATGGGCTACAAGAATGGTGGAAGGTCTTAAGCATAAAACTTATCAGGAAAGACTTTATGAACTCAATCTGTAGAGTCTGGAGGACAGAAGGGAAAGGGGGGACATGATCGAAACATATGTTCAAGGGTTAAATAAGGTCCAGGAGGGAAGTGCTTTTAATAGGAAAGTGAACACAAGAACAAGGGGACACAATCTGAAGTTAGTTGGGGGAAAGATCAAAAGCAACATGAGAAAATATTATTTGACTGAAAGAGTAGTAGATACTTGGAACAAACTTCCAGCAGACGTGGTAAATAAATCCACAGTAACTGAATTTAAACATGCCTGGGATAAACATAGATCCATCCTAAGATAAAATACAATATAAGGGCAGACTAGATGGATCATGAGATCTTTTTCTGCCATCAGTCTTCTATGTTTCTATGGTTTATAACGATTTTTGCCTAAAACTAGGATTTCTGGTTTTCATTAGAACCGTGCCATGTTAAGCAATGAGTTTGCTTAAGGACCATCCGATTCGCTTTACAGCCGCAGCAAAAAGGGACATAAAATTATGATGGACAGGCTCTGTTATGGTTGTAACTTGAAGACTACCTGCATTTTCTTTTCCCAATTTCTTAGTCCTGTTATTTACCTGGTGGTGTCCCATTTAAATATAGTCTAAGGTAAGGTAAGGAGGAGGAGGAGGAAAGGAAAGGAAAAAGGGAAAGGAAGAAGGAAAGGAAAGAGACAGAGGGAAAGAAGAAAACGAGAAACAAAGAAAGAAGGAAGGAAGGGGAAAGAAGGAAAGAAAGAAAAAGAAAGAAAGGAGAAGGAAAGATGACAGTAAGGAAACAGAAACATAGAAGGCTCATGGTCCACTTATACTATTTCCTGTATTGTATCTTAGGATGGATATATGTTTATCCCAGGCATGTTTATTTATTTAATAATTTTTATTATATAAACATTAAAAATAAGTACATAATCTATCCTTTTACAATATACTTATTTCTTTGTTTAAATATTGTACTTACATCCTATAAAACAAGCAACAAAACATAACACAACATAACACCCCCTCCCATTTGAACTGTTATCTACACAGTTCATTCTTTATGAATTTATACGGCCTATAACATTAGTGGTCATTGTGCGGTTGTTCTATATAGTTCTAGTCAAACCAAGGTCGAATTTTTGCTATATGTCATAGTCTTATAAATAAAGTTCATTCTGGGAACATCGGATTTTTATTTACAGTTATTATCTCTTCTACTATCCACCCAAGTATAAAATTTCTCCCAAATTTCATAATACTTTGATTCATAATACTTAATACATAATATCCCAGGCATGTTTAAATTCAGTGACTGGAAGGAATTATGAAGAGAGAGGGAAAGAAAGAAAAAGAATGAAAGGAAAGGAAAAGGGGGAAAGAGAAAGGAAGGAACAAAAGGAAAGGAAAGAACTCAAGATAAATTTGTGAATCCAGGGGACTTACTTGCGGACTTTCATGGCCTCCTCATTGTCAGGACGGAAGAAGTTGTAAGAGCTGTAATGTTTCACAGCCTCGCGGCGATACTCGCCGACGTTAAACACTGAAAAGCAGGTGAAGAGGTCAATCAAGGTTCTTATAAAATGCCTTTGCTTTTTTTTAAAAAAAAAAAACCACAAATAAGGAGCTGTGATGTTCCTTCAATACACCAGGGTGATTCGACACAAAAATACATAACCCTTCCCTGGTGCAGAGCTGAAGGGATTGGATACTGTAGCCTAGAGGATAATTCTCTGCCTTACAAGGCAAAGGTTGCAGGTTCAAGTCCCAGTGGGTATGGCTAGCTGATGAGGCCAAAATAGATCTATCCTAGTCTCCCTTAATTTTCAAATTCAGCAAAAAAAACCTGTGATATGTGATGTGTGTGTGTGTGTTTTGTCGGATTTTAATTTTAAAAATTCAGCAAAAAACATGTGATACATACATATATTAAAAAATTTATTGATTTTAAAATATAGAATATAAAACACACACACACACACACACACAATATACAACAAGTGCTCTGTGATTGGTGCCCACCATCAGACAAGCATTCACACACCCCAGCCACCAAATTGGGGGTTTTTCTTATATATATACCATTTTAACTCAAGAACAAAATATCTATTTACACATTATAAAGTGATTCCAATTTACTCCTTGTAGCTTGGTCTCGGATTCTACTAACCATATATCGTCTTACCTTGTCCCATCGTCCCATCAGTTGTCGCAAATCAGTTTCATTAACCGAATTCATCCTTTTGTCCATATCTCAAATTGAATACATAGAATATACTGTATATTGTTTGTACTGGTTTCTGTGTCTGAACAGTCCATCACTATTACCAGTCACACCTAACGCTGTCTTTGAGTTGCTTTGTGGATATATTTTCCCTAAGCAATCTATCAGTTCCCTTTAATTTTTTGAGCAGTGTGTGTGTATATAAACATCGCCTCACCTTTCGTCGGCACAGCCGATCCAGTTGAGGTAGCGGTGAGTTTTTTGGAAATGTAGGTTTTTCCGCGAGCCGGCAGTCCAACCATAACGATTACGGTAGGGGAATTGGTGAGCTGTGGACCGCATACTGCAGGAAGAAAGAGGAAGAAAAAATTAAAAAACTTTTTAGGGAGACCTGGGTTTGATATTGCACATTATACACAGGAGTAGTGCGGGTGGCCTAGAGGTGGCGCTCTCGACTCACAATCAGGAGGCTGCGAGTTCGATCCTAGATAGAGACTGACAGTCTCTCTCTGGACCCAATGAGGATATATCCGCTGAAACGAAACTCCGTGCTGGTGACAAGAAGGGCATCCGGCCAGGGAATATTCAAGCTCCATACTCCACACCGCAAGGGATTATGCAGTGGTTCTCAACCTTTCTAATGCTGCGACTCCTTAACACCGCTCCTCATGTTGTGGTGGCCCCCAACCATAAGTCTAGCGCCAATTCTCGCAACAGAGCTTTAAGCTGATTGGCAGGAAGGTGAGAGGGACCACAATTTATGTGCTTGCAGTAAATTCTGTTGCAGTCCTAACAAACCTGGTCTATAGGGAAGGTGGGCAAGAAACAGTGGGAAAAGGAGCAACATAAAGTATTATTCACATGGCTGCCTCTAAAACTTCAAATGATTAGAAATGGCATCTGCTATTATTGAATCAACACTATAAATATTGTGGGATTGTTATAATAAATCACACGAAAAGTGCATGGAACGGAACCCCATTTTCCACATGTTAATCAAAGCCTACCTTACTAAGAATTGGTGAATAGTTTATCAGTGGCAAAACAATAGTGAGTAAACAGTAGTTATTTATATCGAGATTTTTTCCTTGGCACTAATTTCAAGGCAAGTATATGCAGATTTAGTGCCATTCTCCAAATTAAGAACCAAAGATCGCTTCCATCTAGCAAGAAACATGTTGTAGCTAGGAAATTTGCCTGAAATTTGAATAAAGCTTGAATAGGTGTATGCTTTAAACTCTCCATAGACTTTTGCTCCTTCAAAATGCGGTTATTTTTTTACAAACCAGCCTTTTTTATACCAAGGAAGGAAAATACTGAAAGCATCCAAACGGCCAGCTTCACAGAAAACATCTTTGCATCAAATATAAATTAAAAAAAAAAAAAAAACCTGTGTGAAATCTATTTTGTTCTTCCTAGATTATGAAGTTCAGAGATAGACAGACCCCTTTTCATGGGAAGAAGCTAACAAAGTAGATTAAATACTCTGAAAGTTTATACTCTACAAAGACAAGATTAAACACCCTAAAAGTTTACACAAACAAACAAAGATAAAATATCAACATTGAGAGATTGTAAACTTTCTCTCTCTCTCTCTCTCTCTCTCTCTCTCTCTCTCTCTCTCTCTCTCTCTCTCTCTCTATATATATATATATATATATATATATATATATATATATATATATAATATATATATATATACACTGTATATTGAAAGTCTTCGGAGAGGGGCGGCATACAAATCTAAATAATAATAAAAATAATAATAATAATAATGAGGAGGAGGCTAATGATAATGATAATAATGATTATAATAATGATGATGATGATGATAATAATAATAATAATAATAATAATACACACATGCACACACTACTCAAAAAATAAAGGGAACACTTAAGCAACAGAATATAACTCCAAGTAAATCAATCTTCTGTGAAATCAAATTGTCCACTTAGGAAGCAACATTGACAATCAATTTGACATGCTGTTGTGCAAATGGAATAGTTTTGCAAATGAAATATTCAATGAGAATATTTCATTCATTCAGATCTAGGATGTGTTATTTAAGTGTTCCCTTTATTTTTTTGAGCAGTATATACTGGTGTGTGTATATATATATCACATGTCAGATGTTTTTTTGCTGAATTTTTTTTGCTGAATTTGAAAATTAAGGGAGACTAGGATATATTATATGCATATATATATACTGTATATATATATATATATATGCATATATATATGCATATATACGGTATATGCATATATATATATATATATATATATATATATATATATATATATATGCATATATATATATGCATATATATATATGCATATATACGGTATATGCATATATATATATATATATATATATATATATATATATATATAGGGCTGCCTCTAAAAGCTTCAAATAATTAGAAATGGCATCTGCTATTATTATATATATACACACTGGTGTATATATATATTTATATTTGAAGACTTTATTGCAATTGCTCAACTCAGGACTAAGGAAGATGAAGGGATGTATCTATGCCTTAGAAACCATGCAAAGTTTTCCGCCCAACCCTGCGTGCAGGCAATCACGCCGCCACTTTTCCCTAACTCCACCTCAGCCAGCCCTAATGTGGTAGCTCCAGAGGGTTTTACGTGGTGGACGTGCCATCTGGCAGAAAACGAATGGATCGCCCTTAGGAATCCTAGCCGGAGCATCATTTTTCAGCCAGGGCCCACCCACCTCTTCCCTGTGGAGGAGGAGGAGGAGGAGTCAGGGTGGTTAGGAGGTGGCGTGCAAAAATATACACTCACACCCACAACTCCTAAAGGCATGTAAGGCCAGCTTTTGGGATGCTTGGAAAAGAAAGAAGCCAGGCACCGGCTTCATTGAGGGTTTCCTGTTCTATTTGCATTTGAGATGCACCCAAACATGCACAACCAAGGCAGCTGTTTGCATCCAAGATAGCTATTTGCAAGTCCCCCACCCAACCTGCTTTTTGCTTTTTTAAAAAATTTAAAGCAGCAGATATGTGTTCCTGCAAAGCTGAGTAGAATTCCTGCTTAGCTGGCGACCCATTCAGAAAAACAAAACAAAACCAACAAAACCCAAAGAACTGAAATACACAAAGAAGCATCAGGGCAGATCCTGGAAGGATGATTTAAAACACAAAAGAAGGAATTTCCTTTGTGATTAAGCCCCCCAGGGCTAAAGTGTCTGAGACAGCCCCCATTTGCAAAAAAATATTGGGGAGATTTGGCTTCTGAGCTGAGGCTGTAGCTTTAACAAAAACAAAAAGGAATTTATTTTACAAAAAATGGACAAGAATACAGCTACAAGGGATGCTGTGATTTTTTTAAAAAAGTAATTTGCTTTTGTGGTGGTTTTGAATGCCTATGAATCTGATGAAAGACTCTGGTTAGAAAATTCATTTTTTAAAAATAAAGTTTTTACAATCTTCCACTTTCCCTTCTGTTCTGCTGTATCCAAAACCCACTTACAAAGAGTAGTAGTTCAAGGCAGTTTTCATCAAAAAGAAACAGAAGGAGAAGGAGAAGAAGAAAAAAAGGAAGAAAAGGAAGAAGAAGAAGAAGAAGAGGAAGAAGAGGAAGAAGAAAAGGAAGAAAAGGAAGAAGAAGAAGAAGAAGAAGAAAAGGAAGAAGAAAGAAAGAAGAAAGAAGAAGGAAGAAGGAAGAAGAAGAAGAAGAAATAATAATAAGAAGAAGAATGGAATAACAACAACATGCTGCTACTACGAGTAATCCATGTTAGATTGATATTTAAATAAATCTAGTTGGGATTTTTCTCCATTGCTGTGCAAAAGTCATAGTCAAACTGTGTTCACACAACATATTAAGTCAATACCAGATAAGTGCATTAATTTTATCAGAATGACCTGACCTATAAAACAAAAGATATCAACCCTTTAAAAAAAAGAAAAGAAAAAGCAACCCATTTTAACTTCAGAGAGTTTAAACAAGAAGCTAGATTTATCAAAAATGGTTTGACTGGTCCTTTTGCCTATTTCAGAAGGCTGGGTTAGAAGACCTTCATGGTCCCCTCTAACTCCACAATTCTATGATTTGGCCGCTTCTCTCAAGGGCCCTGGATTGACACCTCCTAAAAAGGGAAGAGGATCCAAGCCACAAAAGAATTCACACCCTCTAGATAACACAACACGACCAGGAATCTCCTTGGCCAGTTGCTATCTCTTAATTCTATTCCCTTTGCAGAAAATAGGCATAAAAATGTTGAAATATTGTGTTCAGCAAAAAGCAGAGTTTCTTACGGAAAGTGGTAGGGAAGAGTAAGGATAAGGATGTGCGAGGAGTAAACAGATCCCAGAATACCAGGGAATGTCTTGGTATATTTTGTTTGGATGGAAAGTTTTTTTGCAAGTAAAAGACAGAAAATTGATAAAAACCAATTCAGGTGCTTGTTGAAGCCCAGTTTGGCATGCTGAGCCCAATAAAATGTGCTTTTCAACAATAAACCATTGTTTTCCTAATGAAGGCAACTATAGCACCGGGATGATTTACAAAATTAGCAAATCTATAAATAAAAAGCCCATTCTAGATGGGTTCAGATTTCTGGAAATCATCGGGTCTTTTCAAGTCTTTGATGAATGACAAAAGACTGCGGAAACTCCCCCCCCCCCCCCCCCCCCCGATTTCTTCCAAGCATAATAGGAGAAAGGCCCAGAGGAATTCCCCTGGCTGGGTTTTCTTTTACCATATCTTTTCACAAATAATGCAGAGGAGGGAGGAGGGGGAGGAGGAAGAAGATAAGGATACCCCTAGCTGTTATGATTTATGTATGGTTTGTCTGGATTGTATGATTGTTTTTATAAGGGGTTTTTAAAATTGTTTTTTAATATTGGCTTTGTAGATGTATTGCTTGTTGTGAGCCGCTCCGATTCCTCGGAGAGGGGCAGCATACAAATCTAATAAATTATTATTATTATTATTATTATTATTATTATTTAAGGAGGAGGAGGAAGAGGAAGGAAGAAGGAAGGAAGAAGGAAGAAGAAGAAAAGAAAAAGGAAAAGGAAAAAGAAGAAAAGGAAAAAGAAGAAGAAGAAGAAAGGAAAAAGAAGAAAGGAAAAAGAATTAGAAGGAGGAGGAGGAGGAAGAAAGAAGAAAGAAATAAGAAATAAGGAAGAAGAAGAAAGAAGGAAGAAAGAAGAAGGAAGAAGAAGAAGGAAGGAAGAAAGAAGAAGAAAGAAGGAAGGAAGAAAGAAGGAAGAAGAAGAAAGAAGAAGAAGAAGAAGAAGAAGAAGAAGAAGAAGAAGAAGAAGAAGAAGAAGAAGAAGACCACGACTACAAAGGAGACTTTACAACCTACTATTGAGTCCCTGAGTCCCTGCAAAAATATTTTCAAGAGAATAGTGGTGCCCAGGAAGGATCTGAAAAGGTGTTTTTTTTTAACCTTCCCCATCTAAGGCTATCCAAAGTTAAATTCAGAACTTGCCTCCAGTCAAGGGTTTGCATTATTCCAACAAGGGATCCCCTCCCCCCAATACACACACACACAATTGTGAGCTCTTCCAAGATAAGATACTGGGCGGAATTGCTGATGACATCTGCCTCTCTCTAGCTTGGTTGCCCTTTAAGGACAATAAAGCGAAGGAGGAAATTGAGAAATGAATGGATTAGCACTGTGTTAAGTATCTGTTTCCCCCGCCCAGATATATATTAGGACAGGAAACCAAAAGGGAAATCCTTATAATAAAAGCTGTATTAGGAGGATCTGTTGCATCACCTCCCCAGCTCTTCTTTTGTAAAGTTGGAGGTGAGGGCTATAGTTCAGTAGCTTAAGGAGGTTTTATTGTTAGTAATATTTGACTTTAATTTTCTACTGTATTGTTTTAACATTGTAAGCCATCCTGAGGGATTAGGCGGCATATCAATCAAATGCATTTAATTAAATTAATTGAACTGTGTAGGGTCCTTGGTGCTCTCTAAACTTGGTGATTTACATTTACATATATATAAATAGACACAGATAAACACTGTAGTACTGTACAAATACATAAACCTACATATACCTAAACACACACACATATATATACGTACTGTACACATATATACATACATATACAGTAGTATATACCCCCAGAGTATTGTACATACACACACACATATACACATACATATATCTATATACAGTACTGTGCATACATATACATATATCTGTACATACACATACACACACACACACACACACACATATATATACATACACGCTTAACTCTATTATTCACCCAACAACTGCAGTAATTCACTTAACAACTTGATTGAAGAAGTTGAGAAAGGTCATACAATGGGGCAACAGTCACTTAACAAATGACTTGCTTAGCAGCAGAAACTTTAGGCTCAATTGTGGTTGTAAATTGAGGACTAACTATACATATTCTCTCCCTCCCTCCCTCTCTCTCCCCCTCTGTCCCCTGCCCTCCCTCTCTTTCGGCTGAAACAGGCTTGGCATTGGAGATACATAGATAGATGGGTGGATGGATGGACAGATAGATGATAAACGGATGGATGGATGGATGGATGGATGTATAGATAGATAGCTAGAGATAGATAGATAGACAGAGATATAGATAGACATAGAGAGAGAGAGAGAGATGTAGGTAGATAGGTAGGTAGGTAGATAATCAGACACAGAGAGAGAGGGAGAGGTAGGAAGGTAGATAGATAGGTGTATAATAGAATAATTTATTGGCCAAGTGTGATTGGACACACAAGTGCAGATACTCTCAGTGTACATAAAAGGAAAGATACATTTGTCAAGAATCATGTGGTACAACACTTAATGATTCTCATAGGGGTCAAATAAGCAATGAGGAAACAATCAATAATAATAAAAATCTTAAGGATACAAACAACAAGTTAAAGGCATACAGTCATAAGTGGGAGGAAATGTGTGATAGGAATGATGAGGAAAAGAGAGAGAGAGAGAGAGAGAGAGAGAGAGAGAGAGAGAGAGAGAGAGAGAGAAAGATGTATAACAGAGAAAGAAATAGATGAGAGAGAGAGAAAGAAAGAGAAAGAAAGATAATTCTATTACTGAAAGATATTCTATATCTATAGATAAATGTCTGGGCAAAGGTAGGATAAATTAAGCCATGTCAGCCAAGCCTCGGTGTCCTTTAATCAGGGCTACAGTGCCAAGTGTTGTCTGGGTTATGTAATCTTGGCCATACCTTTCACAACAGCTGGATCCAAGAATATAACGAAGTGGGCCTGATCACCTGACAGCAAAGGTTCATTTACCTGGCTCACCTCCACTACGGCCAAGAGTCTCTTCAAAGGCACATTTGGGCTGGCCAAACGGCAGAAAAAGTGGCAACCCCCAAAATACCAAAGCAATCACTGGAGGGGGCAGGGAAGAGGACCTGTCCTTACTCAACAAGTAGTTCTCAATTTACAATCATCCCTTCATTTAGTTTCCAGAAAAACCAAAACCACCACGCTGGGAGATCAACCAAGGATCCCATAGCTCTCTTTCTTCTGCCTTGCTTCCTCCTTCTCCTTCTCCCCATTTTCCCTTCTTCTCGTCCCCTTCTCTTCCTTAAGCCATACAGTGTTCCCTCGATTTTCGCGGGTCCGAACTTCGCGAATAGCCTATACCACTTTTTTCTCAAAAAATATTACTTAAAAATACTTGGGTTTTTTTCTAAACCACGGTTTTTCCCACCCGATGACGTCATACGTGGTCGCCAAACTAAGAATTTTTGCAAATAAATAACAAAAAAAAATTTATTGTTAATAAATAATTATGTTCATAAATATCAAGTGTCTTATTCAATGGTGAATACCAGTAATAATGGTGAGTAAATGGTTGTTAAGGGAATGGGAAATGGTAATTTAGCCAAAAATGGTGTATGTACTTCCGCATCTATACTTCGCGGAAATTTGATTTTCGCGGGCGGTCTCGGAATGCATCCCCCACAAAAACCGAGGGATATATCTCCTATATCTTCTCTTCTATACCTATATCTTTTTCTGCTATTCTCTCATAGTTATATTATACTCCTTTATTTTCTCCTCTATTCCCCCTTTAATACACTCTACTTGATTCTATCCTCTATAACCCTCATTGTGTATTATTGTGCGTTGGACAAAATAAATAAATAAAAAAAGATAAATAAACACTGTATTCCCTTAGAACACTGATGAGGCTACATAGTTAGGTCACAAAACATCTAGAAGAAAAGCATCAACCTTAGAGCCAGCTACAAGGGACCCTTCCCTTCATTTTCAACCCGGGAGATTCTCCTTGTCTTAGAAAGGGGGAAGGACTGGGAGATGGGGGATGAAGCTGCCTGCACCGCCCCACCCCCTCCCTCCGCCATGCGCTGCGTGCCAGGCCCGGCATCGCCATCCGCCCCCCCCCATCCATCCCACCCACCCCTTCGTGCCCAGCGCTCTGCAGCCGGGATGGACAGTGGGAGAGATCTCGCGCTCCGCCAAGCCAGAATCTGCCTGGAGTTGGTATGCGACGCCTGGGCTCCGGCATAAAAGATGATGAGGAGAAGAGGGGGAAGGGAGAAGGGGAAAAAGGAGGAGTGAGCAAGGGAGGAGAAGGAGAGCTGTGGGGGTCCTTGGTTGCTTGCCCAGCTTGGGTGGTCCTCAGACATTTTGTGACCTAACTAGGTAGCCTCATCAGTGTTTCAAGGGAATATGGTTTAAGGAAGAAAAGGGGAGCAGAAGAGGGGAAAGGAAGAAGGGAAAAAAGGAGTAAGCAAAGGAGAAGAAGGAGAGCTGTGGGGGTCCTTGGTTGCTCGCCCAGCTTGGGTGGTTTTCAGATGTTTCGTGACCTAGCTTGGTACCCTCATCAGTGTTTCAAGGGAATATAGTTTAAGGCAGGGGTAGGCAAAGTTGGCTCTTCTATGACTTGTGGACTTCAACTCCCAGAATTCCTGAGCCTATCCTGCATCTCAAGAATTCTGGGAGTTGACGTCCACGTGTCATAGAAGAGCTAACTTTGCCTAACCCCCAGTTTAAGGAAGAGGGGAAAGGAAGAAGGGGAAAAAGGAGGAGTAAGCAAGGGAGGAGAAGGAGAGCTGTGGGGGTCCTTATATAAATTATAAATATTTATACAATATAAATGATATATATCATTTATATATATACATGATGTGATTTGTTGTAGAATCACGCTGCTATATTGAAGGAACGTATTATATTGAAGGATCAGCGAAATATATTACATGCACACACATATATATATATACATTTTATAGATGTATGCATGCATGCATGCATGTATGCATGTGTGGTATGTATGTATATGTGTATGTATGTAATCATTTATATATTTTATTTTATATATTTTATATGTGCATGTATGTATGTATGTATGTAATCATACATACATACATACATGCACATATAAAATGTATAAAATAAAATATATAAAATGTATACACAATATACATACAATATAAATATATATGGAAGGGAGAAGGAAGAAGAATGATGCGCTGGCGGCGATCCCGAAGCTTTTTTGCAAGCAGGGGGAAAACCTCCGAACACGTCTCCGGGTTGCAGTAAAACGATCCGCCCGGCAGCGCTTAAAGGAAGCGGCCGCTGGAGACGCTGCAGCGCCATCGGAGTCGCTGTGGCTCCGTCAACCCAGCGCCGGGCATCGCCGCGCCCCGAGATGCCCGGATTCCCACGCCTGGACCCAGGCGGTCCTCGCTTTTAGGGAGACCAGCCGGCCCTCCTTCCCAGCCCGAACTGCTCCCCTTGTTTCCCCCCCGAGGATGGGCGTTTATTCCCGGGCAATTCCACCCCCACATCCCCGCGACCCTTTCTCTCCATCCTCGGCTTGCCTGCAAAAGCCAGCATCACTCTCTTTTATTTTCAGTAAAAAAAATTCAATTTCTTAACTCCATGTTCATACATCAATGCAATCTCTCTTTCTTTTCGCCCATCGCTGCAGCCAAATGATTGCATTTTTTTAACTCCATATCCCTACATATCAATATAGTCCCTCTTTTTATTCACCCATCGCTGCAGCCGATTTAAAAAAAAAATTTTTAACTCCATATCCCTACATGCAATGTCTTTTTTGCCCCCGTCGCTGCAGCCAAATTTTTATTTTTTTTAACTCCATTTCTATACGTATATCAATGCAATATCTTTTTTTTGCCAAATTTTGAATTTAACTCTATATATACATATAACATATATCCATCCTAAGATAAAATACAGGAAATGGTAGAAGGGCAGACTAGATGGACCATGAGGTCTTTTTCTGCCATCAATCTTCTATGTTTCTATAACCCTACATACATCAATGCAATCTCTTTTTATTCACCCATCGCTGCATCCAAATTTTTACATTTTTTAACTCTAAATCCATACGTATATCATTATAGGAAATAGTATAAGGGCAGACTAGATGGACCATGAGGTCTTTTTCTGCCCTCAATTTTCTATGATAGAAATCTTCTATGTTTCTATCAATGCAACCTCTTTTTATTCGCCCATTGCTGCAGCCAAATTTTTAATTTTTTTAACTCCATATCCCTACATACATCAATGCAATCTCCTTTTTTGCATCCATCACTTTGGCCAATTTTTTTTTAACTCCACATCCCTACATACATCAATACAATATCTCTTTTTATTCGCCCATCGCTGCAGCCAATTTTTAAAAAAATTTAAACTCCAAATCTATACGTATATCAATACAGGAAATAGTATGAGGGCACACTAGATGGACCATGAGGTCTTTTTCTGCCATCAATCTTCTGTGTCTCCATCAATGCAATCTCTCTCTTTTTTTTCACCCATCGCTGAAGTCATTTTTTTTTAAAAAATTAACTCCGTATCCCAATGCAATTCGCCCATCGCTACAGACCAAATCCTCCATCCTTCCACACAAACCCACCCCAAACCTGAGCCCCCCCCCCCCCAAGCTTTACTCACACCGGCGGGGCAACGTGGGGTGATTGTCCGGCGGCAGCCAAATCTTCTGGATGCGGCTCTGCCTCAGCTCCATGGGCATCTTGGCTGCGCGCTCCGGCTCCACCTTCGTCGCTGCGGATGCGGGGCGAGGAAGGGGGGAAGGAGGGGAGATCGCCTTTTGCTTTGCAAGGATGGAAGAAGGAGGCGGAAGGGGGGCAACCGCAAAGAAGACCCTGAAACCCGGGGAGGCTCAAACTGCCCTGCTCGGCTCCTTCAATCCCTGGAAGGCCGTGAGGGGAAGAAATGCCTCGTCCCAAGCGAGGAGGGTGACGGCTTGACTGGATCGGCTGAGCTCGGCGGCGGCGTGGCTGGAGGAAATGAAGCGCAGCCGGGCCTGGCGCTGCTTTTTCTAGGAGCCGGCCGGCACTGTGACGTCACGGGGATGGTCCCGCCCTGACTTCGCCCCGCCTCCCCACTCTCAGCTACTCCCCCCCGCCTCCGGGAACAGCTGGGAGGGGCAGCGGGATCCGTTCGCTTCCCGCTGCTGCCCCCTTCAGGCGCCTGGCTGAAGGGTTTTCCCTTTCGCTTTCTCTCTCTTTCTTCCTTCTTTCCTTCCTTCTTCTTTCTTTCTTTCTCTCCTCCTTTCTCTCTCTCTCCCTTCCTCTTTTTCTCTCTTCCTCTCTTCCTTCCTTCCTCTTTTTCTCTTTCTGCCCTCTTTTCTCTCTTCCTTCCTCTCCCACCTTTTCTCTTTCTTCCTTTTCTCTCCTCCTCTTTTTCTTTCTTTTCTCTTTTCCTCCTTTCTCTCTCTTTCTCTCTTCTCCTTTCACTTTCTTCTTCCTTCCTTCTCTGTTCTTATGTAAAGACAATGGAGAAGCAATAGCAATAGCAATAGCATAGCATTTAGACTTATACTGTATACTGCTTCGTAGTGCTTTTACAGCCCTCTCTAAGCGGTTTATCAAATCAGCCTCTTGCCCCCAACAATCTGGGTCCTCATTTGACCCACCTCGGAAGGATGGAACGCTGAATCAACATTGAGCCGGTGGTGAGATTAGAACTGCTGAACTACAGCTAGCAGTTAGCTGAAGTATCCTGCACACTAATCAAATTTGCAGACGACACCAAGCTGGCAGGGGTAGCCAACACCCAGGTCAAAATACAGAAAGATCTAGACAGATTAACACTATGGGCCCACACTAACAACATGATGTTCAATATCAATAAGAGCAAAGTCCTTCACCTTAGTAAAAAAAAAAACCTAGACACACATACAGCCTGGGAGAAACCCCTCTTAGCAGTAGTGACTGCGAAAGAGATATTAGAGTCTTGGTGGATAATCAACTAAACATGAGCCAGTAATGTGCAGCAGCGGCCAAAAAAGCCAACACCATCCTAAGCTGCATCAACAGGGGGATACACACCAAGACCAGGGAAGTATTAATACCACTCTACTACGCCCTGGTCAGAGGGAGAGAAAGGAAAGAGAGAGAAAGGGAGGGAGAGAAAATTGAATGAAGGAGGGAGAGAAAGAAAGAGTAAGAGGTAGAAAGGATAGAGAAAAAGGAAGAGAAAGGGAGGGGGAGAAAGGAAAGAGGGAGGAAGGGGGGAGAGAAAGAAGATATGAAGGAGGGAGAAAAAGAAAGAGAGATAGAAAGGAAAGAGGGAGAGAAAGGAATGAGAGAGAAAGGGAGGGAGAGAGAGAGAAAGAGAAATAGCAAGAGAGAGAGAGAGAAAGAAAGAGATAGCAAGAGAGACAGAGAGAGAGAAAAAGAGAGATAGCAAGAGAGAGAGAAAAAGAGAGATAGCAAGAGAGAGAGAGAGATACAAGAGAGAGAGAGAAAGATAGCAAGAGAGAAATAGAGAGAAAGAGAGATGGCAAGAGAGACAGAGAGAGAAAGAAAGAGAGAGAGAGAGATAGCAAGAGAGACAGAGAGAGAGAAAGCAAGAGAGAGAGAGCAAAAGTGGGGGAAGGAGGGAGAAAGAAACACATAGAGGGAGGGAAGGAGGGAGAGAGAAAGAGAGGAAGGAAGGAAGAGAGAAAGAAAGAGGGATGGAGAGAGAAAGGAAGGAAGAGAGAGAAAGAGGGAGGGAGAGAGAAATAGAGCGAAAGGGAGGAAGAGAGATTTTTTTGTCCAAACTTTTTTTAGGGCCCCCCCCCCCCAATGTTCCCCAGGATTTTGAAAATATGAAAAATGTGCCGCGGCTCCAAAAGGGTTGGGAAACACTGGCCTAGAGAAAAGGATAGAGTGGGCCTTCTCCGGGTCCCGTCAATTAAACAATGTCGGTTGGCGGGCCCCAGGGGAAGAGCCTTCTCTGTGACGGCCCCGGCCCTCTGGAACCAACTCCCCCCGGAGATTAGAACTGCCCCTACTCTCCTTGCCTGGATGGATGGATGGATAGATGATAATTACATAGATAGATAGATAGATAGATAGATAGATAGATAGATAGATAGATAGATAGATAGATAGATAGATAAATAATCACTGTGCCCGTCCCCCAGCTGAATACACTTAACCAAAGTGTGACTTACTTAACTTCAATGATTGACTTTTTAAAAAAATTGGCAAGAAAGGCTGTCAAACAGGAGAAAAACCACTTAACAGTCTTGCTTTAGCCATGGAACTTTGGGATTCTATTGTGGTCATAAGCCCAGGACTACCTGTTCCATAATATCTTGGCAAATTGCGTAAACACGGCTCTCGTAGTCTGCAGGACCACCTTATGGCTTGGTGCATTGCGAGACCCTGACCAACAGTAGCTTATTCAACAAGCTGTGGGTAAACAAATTGGAATTTCACATCATGTGAGCCTGGAAATAGTTCCCTGCCAAACATTCATGTTTTCGAGGAAATAAGAACACTGGATTCAGGAAAAAAGCATTTCTGCACAAACTTATTTTGGATGGAACATAAATTGGAAGGGTTTTTTTGGCTCCATTAAGTCAAAACTCATCATTCTCCACCAAGACAGGAAAGGAGGGGGGGGAGTCTGAAATAGGGAAACAGGAGAAGAGAGAAAAAAAGATTATTTTTCTCCTTCAAAAGTGAAACATAGAAACATAGAAGATTGACAGCAGAAAAAGACCTCTCTTTTTATTCGCCCATCTAGTCTGCCCACATACTATTTCCTGTATATTATCTTAGGATGGATCTATGTTTAAATAAATTCAGTGACTGTGGATTTACCAACCACGTCTGCTGGAAGTTTGTTCCAAGCATCTACTACTCTTTCAGTCAAATATTTTCTCATGTTGCTTCTGATCTTTCCCCCAATTGACCTCATATTGTGCCCCCTTGTTCTTATGTTCACTTTCCTATTAAAAACCCTTCCCTCCTGAACCTTATTTAACCCTTTGACATATTTAAATGTTTCAATCATATCCCCCCTTTTCCTTCTGTCCTCCAGACTCTACAGATTGAGTTCGTTAAGTCTTTCCTCATATGTTTTATGCTTAAGACCTTCCACCATTTTTGTAGTTTTTGGACCCATTCAATTTTATCAATATCTTTTTATAGATGAGGTCTCCAGAACTGAACACAATATTCCAAATGGGGTCTTTTTTTTTTCCTCAAGGAAAGGGCTGCAGGTTTAACAGCAAATTTAAAAAAAATTAAAAAAAGGTTTTGGAAAGTTACCCTTAAGAAAAAACAAGCATGGCAAGAAAGAGGAAAAACAACACACACACACACACACCCATTTTTTGGTACTGAAATACAGGCTGGTTTTGGAAAGCCATTCAATACTGCCGATGGCAACCGCCCAGGGGCACTCAAGAAAACTGGTGCAACATTTAGACCAGAGAAATTATAGGGTGGGAATTTTTCAAGAACTTCCAAGTGATGTCACCACACACTTAGATCAATGGAATTCTAAGACCAGTCAAGAGAAGTCATCTAACTGGACAGGGAATGCCTGGAGCTAATTCCATATGAATGAAGCGTTAGTTCGACCTTGCATCAAAAGACGCTTGAAAGGATCCATTTTTGGAGATTTGGCACTCAACCTGGGCAGGGGGGGGGCACTTAATTTAATTTAATTTAATTGATTTATATGCCGCCCAATCCCATGGGATTCAGAGCGGCTTACAACAATAAAATAACACAATAATAGGTTCTTTCTGCGCCAACTCATGAAGCTCAAACTGCCCAAGGAGTTGCTGATACAGTTCTACAGAGGAATCATTGAGTCTGTCATCTGCACCTCTATCACTGTCTGGTTCGGTTCTTCAACCCAACAAGACCGATACAGACTTCAGAGGAGAATCAGAACTGCAGAAAAAACAATTGCTGCCCACCTGCCTTCCACTGAGGACCTGTATAGTGCACGAGTCAAAAAGAGGGACGTGAAAATATTTACTGACCCCTCGCATCCTGGACATAGCCGCCCCAAGTCTTCGGAGAAGGGTGCCATACAAATCTAATTAATTATTATTATTATTATAATATATAATAACAACAATACTTATTAACAACAACAACAATAATAATAATAATAATAATAATAATAATAATAATAATAATAATAAACAACTGTTTCAACTCCTGCTCTCAAAACGTCGCTACAGAGCACTGAACACCAAGACAATTAGACACAAGGACAGTTTTTCCCCGTACGCCATCACTCTGCTAAACCAATAATTCCCTCAACACTGTCAAACTATTTACTAAGTCTGCACTAATATTTCTACTACCGGTAGTTTTTTCTCATCATTCCTATCACCCATTTCCTCCCACTTATGACTATATGACTGTAACTTGTTGCTTGTATCCTTAATATTTTTATTAATATTGTTTCCTCCTTCCTTATTTGACCCCTATGACAATCATTAAGTGTTGTACCTCCTGATTCTTGACAAATGTTTCTTTTTCTTTTCTGTACACTGAGAGCATCTGCACCAAAGACAAATTCCTTGTGTGTCCAATCACACTTGGCCAATAAAGAATTCTGTTCTGTTCTGTTCTGTTTCACTCTACTCTTCTCTTCTCTTCTCTTCTCTTCTACTCTACTCTACTCTACTCTACTCTATTCAAAGTCAAATATAAACAGTAAAAAACAGTAAAAACCCCAATTAACTAATAGTTTAAAAACCCATGACCTACACCATACGGTCATACGCACATAGATACCAAACAAATTGTGATTCGGCTGTGACTAAGTGTTACTCTCACAACCCCATGGCCTGCCGGCAACACCAGGTCTTCAAGTTCTTTCGGAAGCCCAGTAGGGTGGGAGCAGTACGGACATCAGAGGGTAGTTGGTTCTAAAGGGCCGGGGCCACCACAGAGAAGGCCCTCCCCTAAGGGCCTGATAAGCCTGCACTGCTTAGTCGACGGGACCCGGAGAAGACCAACCCCGTGGGATCTGATTGGTCTCTGGGAGGTACGCGGCAGGAGACAGTCCCGTACATCTGTGTTTCCCAATCTTGGCAACTTGAAGTTGTCTGGACTTCAACTTCCAGAATTTCCCAGGAAAGGAATTTTCATGCATATGTTCTGAGAGTGTGTTGAAGTTCAGAAATTTTGGGAGGAAGTGCAGAATGAAATAAATAAAATGCTAAACATGAAGTGGATAATTACAAAAGAAATAGCGATATTAATTAAACAAAGAGAACTAAGAGATTTTAAAGAAACAAAAACTGCAGCATTGGAAAGCGCTCAAGCGGTAGTGGTATTGGGTTGGAAAGAGTCTATAAAATGGACATTACAGAACTGGTATTATTGGTACATGGTGGATCACATTTATTTTGAAATCATGGAAATAAGATTAAACAACTTTGATGAAAATAAATTGGAGAAGCTGATGGTACGATGGAATAAGGTGAAAGGTTATATGTTGAGTAGAATTTGTGACGAAAATGTGAAAAATAAACTCCAATCACTCTTTGAATAGTAAATAAATGCAAATTAGAGCTGGGGGGGGGACATAATCTAGTAAATATTTGAACCCCCCGCAATTGGTGGTGGTGGTGATGGTTATTGTCCGTCGGGTGATGGGCACATGCACTGTGCACTGTTTTATGTTTGTTTTATGTAACCTTATGTGCAAAACCAATACAATATATTTTTTTTTAAAAAACTTCCAGAATTTCCCAGCCAGCATTTGCTATCTGCATTTGGGAAATAAAAAAAAGTTTGGCGACTAGAAAACGGTGGAGCTCCACATACAAATCTTCAATCCCCACCATCCTCTCAGACACCAAATACGGCCATGAACACCAACGCTGTCCAGAAATCTCAAAATTAACCATGTTTTCTAGCAGAACAAAGTGTTATAGCAGTTGGATGAAACCACAACTTCATCTTGCACGAGTGACGCAATTGCAGGATTGCAACAGACTCCTCGGATTGCAGACTAAAATAATGTATTGGCAGCAGAGATCTCAGCTTCCTATCTTGCAGTGTGTGTTGTCGGTTTGGTATGAAGTATCTAAAGAGCAACAGGACTCACATCGATTCATCAGGGATGGGGGGGAAATGTACGTGTCGCATAGCCTAAAGTCCTAGGATTGTAACATGCTGTGCATAGTAACACTAATACTGTAGTGGGGAAAACCGAGGATGACTTGTACTCTTTTCCACATAAAGAACATACAAAATAGTAGACTTCCAAGAAGTAGAAACAGAAGTTAGAATTAGAATTAGAAATTGAAAGAGTAGTAGATGCTTGGAACAAAATTCCAGCAGACGTGGTTGTAAATCCAGAATAACTGAATTGAAACATGCCTGGGATAAACATAGATCCATCCTAAGATAAAATATAGGAAATAGTATGAGGGCAGACTAGATGGACCATGAGGTCTTTTTCTGCCGTTAATCTTCTATGTTTCTATGCAAATAGAAATAGAAACAGAGGTACAGAGTAATGTAGAATAGAGTAGAGTAGAGCAGCGTAGAAAATACAATAGAACAGAAGAGAACAGAATAGAATAACAGAGTTGGTAGGGACCTTGGAGGTCTTCTAGTCCAACCCCCTGCTTAGGCAGGAAACCCTATATCATTTCCGACAAATGACTGACCAATCTCTTCTTAAAAACCACCAGTGTTGGGAGCATTCACAACTTCTGGAGGCAAGTGGTTCCACTGGTTAATTGTTCTCACTGTCAGGAAATTTCTCCTTAGTTCTAGGTTGCCTCTCTCCTTGATTAGTTTCCTTCCATTGTTCCTGCCTTCAATTGCTTTGGAGAATAGCATGGCCCCCCTCTCCTTTTTGTGGCATCCCCTCTAATAGTGTTAATAGCAATAGCATTTAGACTTATATACCGTTTCATGGTGCTTTTACAGCCCTCTCTAAGCGGTTTACAGAGTCAGCATCTCGCCCCCAACAATCTGGGTCCTCGTTTGACCCACCTCAGAAGGATGGAAGGTTGAGTCGACCTTGAGCCGGTGGTGAGATTTGAACTGCTGAACTACAGCTAGCAGGTAGCTGAAGGAGCCTACAGGGCTGCACTCTAACCACTGAGCCAACCCGGCTCTTATTGGAAGAAGGTTATCATGTCACCCCTAATCCTTCTTTTCATTAAGCTAAACATACCCAGTTACTGTTCCTCATATGTTTTAGCCTCCGGGCCGTTAATCTCAAGAACCATTTTCCACTTACAAACCTGAGCCTCTGAAATTTTAACTGGTAAAGGCAGGGAGAAGCCTCCGTGGGGCCTCTCTAGGAATCTCCTGGGAGGAAACAGGCTGGGAAAGCCAGGGAGACACCTCGTGGGGCCTCTCTAGGAATTTCCTGGGAGGAAACAGTACCAGAAAAGGAGGGGAGAAGCCTCCGTGGGGCCTCTCTAAGAATCTCCTGGGAGGAAACAGGGCCGGAAAAGGTGGGGAAAAGCCTCCGTGGGGCCTCTCTAAGAATCTCCTGGGAGGAAACAGGACCTCCACCCTCCCTGTGATTTCCCCAATCGCACGCATTATTTGCTTTTACATTGATTCCTATGGGAAAAATTGCTTCTTCTTACTAACTTTTCTACTTAAGAACCTGGTCACGGAACAAATTAAGTTCGTAAGTAGAGGTACCACTTTAGTTCCTTTCTGCAGAATTTCTTCTGGTCAAATTGGGCTCCCAGCTCTGAGTTTTTATGGTGAAAAAACGAACAAACCCAGCAGTTAAATCCTTAAGAAGGGAGAGGCCAGCAAAAGAGGGAAGGTTTAAGCTATCAGCTGCTTTCCCCTGTGGCTGTGGCGTGTGGCTCACGTTCACCCAGTCTGCTTGTCATTCGTCTCGGGCTGCAGAGACACACAAACAGCTGTCGGCGCTCATGCAGCCGTTCTCAGTCCGATCACCATGCAACCATGCGTCCTTCTCATGCACAGGAGAGGCCTCCGTCTGGGAGTAGCAGACATACCTTGGCAAGGTGTCCAGAAACCACCTGTGACTCACCCAGCGGAGTTCAAAACAAACTGATTTTGCCGTAATATCTTAAGCTGCTTCAGACAAACAGGAGACCATCAAATGCCCCCCCTCAGGGGGGGGTGAAAAGGTGGAAATGAGAAAAATAAATAGAGACGACTCAACCCACCTAGAGTAGATCGGTCTGTCCTCTGTTTATTTCCAATCTATTTTATTTTTATTTTTATTTTTATTTTTATTTTTATTTTTATTTTTATTTTTATTTTTATTTTTATTTTTATTTTTATTTTTATTTTTATTTTATTATTTTATTTTATGTTTTGTTTTGTTTACTTTTTATTTTATTTTATTTCCAATCCTGCCCCTACTATTTTTTATTTTATTTTACCAAAAGGGGAAAAAAATATTTTACTTAATGTTTACATCTGGGTAAAACATCTTTTTGGACAATCTCTGGGCGATCATGCGAAGAATTAATACTACTTTATAAGGCCACGCTTGGAGAACTGCATTCAGTTTTGGTCGCCACAGTGCACAAAGGATATTGAGACTCTAGAAAAAGTGCAGAGAAGAGCAACAAAGAGGATTAGCTAAAACATATGAAGAAGGGTTGCAGAAACTGGGCATGGCTAGTTTAATAGAAACAGGAGATTGACGGCAGAAAAAGACCTCATGGTACATCTAGTCTTCCCTTATACTATTTCCTATATTTTATCTTAGGATGGATATATGTTTATCCCAGGCATGTTTAAATTCAGTGACTGTGGATTGACCAACCACATCTGCTGGAAGTTTATTCCAAGCATCTACTATTCTTTCAGTAAAATAATATTTTCGTCAATATCTTTTTGTAGGTGAGGTCTCCAGAACTGAACACAGTATTCCAAATATGATCTCACCAGCACTCTATACAGTGGGATCACAATCGCCCTCTTCCTGCTTGTTATACCTCTGGCCATGCAGCCAAGCATTCTACTTGCTTTCCCTACTGCCTGATTGCACTGTTCACCCATTTTGAGACTGTCAGAAATCACTACCCTTAAATCCTTCTCTTCTGAAGTTTTTGCTAACACAGAATTGCCAATACAATTCTCAGATTGAGGATTCCTTTTCCCCAAGTGCATTATTTTACGTTTGAAAACATTAAACTGCAGTTTCCATTGCTTTGACCACTTATCTAGTAAAGCTAAATTGTTTGCCATATTACAGACGCCTCCAGGAATATCAACCCTTTTGCACATTTTAGAGTCATCGGCAAATAATGGGGAAAAAAAGGACCAGGGGAGACACGATAGCAGTCCTCCAATCTTTCAGGGATTGCCACAAAGAAGAGGGAGTCAAGCTATTCCCCAAAGCACCTGAGGGTAGAACAAGAAGCAATGGGTGGAAACTAAACAAGGAGAGAAGTAACTTAGAACGCAGGAGTCATTTCCTGACAGTCAGAACAATTGATCAGTGAAACAGCTTGCCTCCAGAAGTTGTGAATGCCCCAACACTGGAAGTTTTTAAGCAAATGTTGGATAACCATTTGTCTGAAGTAATTTAGGGTTTCCTGCCTAAGCAGGGGGTTGGACTAGAAGACCTCCAAGGTCTTTGTTTTATCAGTAATGATGAATAAGGATGACCTTATCTGCAACCAGGCCACAACTTCCCAAAGGCAATTCTAGTTTTGCATTCCACAATCTTTTAGTGGTATTGGAAGGTTTTTGACTGCATTCCCAGGGCACAGAGCTAACTAAGTAAAGCCCAGGCTATCTGCAGTCAATCTTGACCTGAGGGTTCCTTCCATGTGCTATTTCCACCCCAAATCCTTCTTCCCCCACTTCCTTATTTTCGAATAACAGAACTAAGGAGAATTTTCCTGACAGTCAGAACAGTTGATCAGTGGAACAGCTTGCCTCCAGAAGTTGTGAATGCCCCAACACTGGAAGTTTTTAAGCAGAAGTTGGATAACTTAATCCTACCTAGCTTCTGCTCTGGAAATCTCACACTACTTACCAGAGCATACAAAACTTTTGCCAGACCCATGCTAGAATACAGCTCATCTGTTTGGAACCCATATCGCATCTCAGACATTAACACCTTCAAAAATGTCCAGAGATACTTCACCAGAAGAGCCCTACATTCGTCCTCCCGTAACAGAATACCGTACGAAACTAGACTTACAATCCTGGGCCTAGAAAGTTTAGAACTAAGACGCCTTAAACATGATCTAAGTATTGCCCACAAGATTATACGCTGCAATGTCCTGCCTGTCAACGACTACTTCAGCTTCAACCACAACACAAGAACACAGAACAGATTCAAGCTCAATATTAACTGCTCCAAACTTGACTGTAAAAAATACGACTTTAGTAATAGAGTTGTTGAAGCGTGGAACTCATTACCGGAAAATTAAAAAATTAAATAATGATAAATACTTTATTGTCATTGTCTATAGTACAAAATTGTTATTGACAACGGTCACGTGACGCCAGAGACCAGTCCCAACACACATAACAATAATTTAAAAAATGCCCTACACCCCACAAATTCCCCATCCTGAACCACCCAAACATCTATACAACAGACCAAGTAGGAGATATAGGAAGCACACCCAGAATCAGACATAAAGATCTTAAGTGCCTGTATACATGTGTACAAAAAGTCTGGGGAACAGAACTGAGTGAACTCCTATCTGTCAATGAATACTTCAGCTATATATATACTATAAGCCTTACAAAATACATTAAACCATCATTTGAACACACAGTTCTACAGCATAGTCACACAGACACACAAACCAGAAATAGCAGAGAGTAATCAGAGAGTAATCACAGAAAGAGAGTGAGTGAGTTCTGGCGCCCTCTTATAGCTAACTGCAACACTAACTTTTAAAGCTATAGTATTATGATGCATTTAAACATGCATTGATAGTTTGTTTATATATTGCCAAACCCAACCAGTTATGTACATAGTACTAACGGGGTGAGGTGCACGGGAAGGGTGCCTGCAGGGGTGAGGCAAGCATTGCATTTTGGGAGGCTTGGCCACACGTGCACCAATTCACAAGGACACACGTGCTTTGGGTACTTGGTCCAAAAAAGGTTAGCCATCACTGATCTAATCCTATTTTTTCCTAAGAAGGATTTATAGTATTTTTAAGGGAGAGAAAACCCTTTACATTATATATTAATTCGGAGCCAGAGGTGAAATGCCTAGAAACCAATTCGGCACATGCGCAATGCCATCACTGATCTAATGAGTTGTTGAGTTTCTTTTTTGGGGGTGGGGGGAATAATGGCCATTCCTAAAGTATTGTTGGGTGATTGTGCTGAATAGTTAGACACTGCGGATGAAATTTCTCTGAGTCACATAGTTTGATGCTACCACATTGTATGTCTCGCTTGCAAGTGGCTGAACGGGGTTTTCCCCACAGTAGATCCCACAAGCTTGATTCAGCCCTGAAAGGGGAAGAAATTACTGACTTTGAAATTTGAATTGACCTATTCCAGCAGTGGGTTGCTCACGGTTCAACCTGGTTCGGCGAAATGTTAGTGGCGGTGGTGGGAAGCTCCACCCACCCACCCTGGTGGCTCCACCCAACTGCCAGGAAGGCCCCGCCCACCCACCAGAGATGCTTTTGCACACGTGCAAAAGCTCCCATGCATGCGCAGAAGCATCACACACCTGCACGAGCAAACCGGTTGCAACGGGATTTACAACCCACTACAGCCCTAGTCCAGGAGTAGGCAAAGTTGGCTCTTCTTTGACTTGTGGACTTCAACTCCCAGAATTCCTCAGCCAATCATGCTAACTCAGGAATTCTGGGAGTTGAAGTCCACATGTCATAGAAGAGCCAACTTTGCCTACCCCTGCCCTAGTTGATTAGTTAACATACTAGGTGTTTGTTTCCTGTCCATGAAAAGTCTTCAATGATTTGAGTGAGTGAGTTGTGGGTGCTCCAACAGTGGGATTTTTTTATTTATTTTATTATTTATTTATTTATTGGATTTATATGCCGCCCCTCTCTGAGGACTCAGGGCGGCTTACAACATATAAAAAACAAACAGTATAAACTTCATAATCCAATTAATATAACTAGTCTAAAACCCAATACAGTGGTACCTCTACCTAAGAACGCCTCTACTTATGAACTTTTCTAGATAAGAACCGGGTGAACAAGATTTTTTTGCTTCTTCTCAAGATCCATTTTCCACTTACAAACCCGAGCTGAAACTGTAACCCGAAAAGGCAGGGAGAAGCCTCCATGGGGCCTCTCTAGGAATCTCCTGGGAGGAAACAGGGCCAGAAAAGGTAAGGAGAAGCCTCTGTGGGGCCTCTCTAGGAATCTCCTGGGAGGAAACAGGGCAGAAAAAGGCAGGGAGAAGCCTCTGTGGGGCCTCTCTAGGAATCTCCTGGGAGGAAACAGGGCAAGAAAAGGCAGGGAGAAGCCTCTGTGGGGCCTCTCTAGGAATCTCCTGGGAGGAAACAGGGCTAGAAAAGCTGGGGAGAAGCCTCTGTGGGGCCTCTCTAGGAATCTCCTGGGAGGAAACAGGGCCGGAAAAGGGGAGAAGTCTCTGTGGGGTTTTTCTAGGAATCTCCTGGGAGGAAACAGAGCCAGAAAAGGCAGGGAGAAGCCTCCGTGGGGCCTCTCTAGGAATCTCCTGGGAGGAAACAGGGCTAGAAAAGGTGGGGAGAAGCCTCGGTGGGGCCTCTCTAGGAATCTCCTGGGAGGAAACAGGGCCGGAAAAGGTGGGGGAAGCCCCTGTGGGGCCTTTCTAGGAATCTCTTAGGAGGAAACAGGGCCTCCACCCTCCCTGTGGTTTCCCCAATCGCATGCTTTATTTGCTTTTACATTGATTCCTATGGGAAAAATTGCTTCTTCTTACAAACTTTTCTACTTAAGAACCTGGTCATGGAACAAATTAAGTTTGTAAGTAGAGGTACCACTGTAATATTAAAAACCAGTCATTCCCATACACAAAATACATACTTTATGTTTCATCAGCCAGGGGGCTAGAGTCTAATAGCCCCAAGCCTAGTAGTATAAGTGAGTTTTGAGACGCGAAAGGCGAGGAGGGTGGGGGCAGTACAAATCTCTGGGGGGAGCTGATTCCAGAGGACCGGAGCCCACACAGAGAAGCCTCTTCCCCCAGGGATAGGCAAACCTGGCTCTTCTATGACATGTGGACTTCAACTCCCAGAATTCCAGAGTAGCATGATTGGCTCTGGAATTCTGGGAGTTGAAGTCCACAAGTCATAGAAGAGCCAACTTTGCCTACCCCTGCCCGAGGCCCTTTTAAGAAGAGACTGAACAGCCAGCTGTCTGAAATGACCCGGAGTCTCCTATTTGAACAAGGGGTTGGACTAGAAGACCTCCAAGGTCCCTCCCAACTCTGTGAGATCGGGGAGAAGGAGATGAGCCACCTTCTTTTGTCCCCGTTCTTCCCCCAGGTCACAAAGCTGTTCGATGAGTTCATTTCCTCAAAGGAAAGTTCCCCTTGACTCGTCTGACTCAGAGCCTGCGAGAGAGGCCGTAGTCACTGAATGCGGGTCCAGCGGGTTAATTGTGTCACTTAAGGTAAATATGGCAACGAAAGAGAAAAACAGTTTCATTTTGAAGTGCACGTCAGAGGGAAAATCCAGGAAGTGTGTGGAGTGAAGCTAGTTCAGGGTTTCCGAACGCTGGCGACTTTAAGATGGGTGGACTTCTTCTGCCTCGTGTATCCCAGTACAGTGTTCTCTCGATTTTCGCGGGTTCGAACTTTGCGAAAAGTCCATACCACGGTTTTTCAAAAATATTAATTAAAAAATACTTTGCGGGTTTTTTCCCTGTACCACGGTTTTTCCCGCCTGATGACGTCATATGTCATCGCCAAACTTTCATCTGACTTTAATAAATATTTTTTTAAATAAACTTTAATAAATGAACATGGTGAGTAATGATCTAAATGGTTGCTAAGGGAATGGGAAATTGTCATTTAGGGGTTTAAAGTGTTAAGGGAAGGCTTGGGATACTGTTCATAGCCAAAAATAGTGTATTTACTTCCGCATCTCTACTTCGCGGAAATTCGACTTTCGCGGGCGGTCTCGGAACGCATCCCCCGCAAAAACATGCCTGGGATAAACATATATCCATCCTAAGATAAAATACAGAAAATAGTAGAAGGGCAGACTAGATGGATCATGAGGTCTTTTTCTGCCGTCAGTCTTCTATGTTTCTATGTTTCTAGATAATGTATATTATTGTGTGCCTTTGTGTAATATGTATGTACACATATGGCACATATAGATAGAATTAAATAGTATATTTTGGATGTTCAGTAATAGTAAATAGATTTCCGGACCATTTACAATTCGTAGATTTCCAACTCCCAGAATTTCCAGCCCCTTTACAACTCATGTAATTCTGGGAGTTGAAGTCCACAGGGCGTAAAGGAGCCATGGCTGACTACTCCTACACTAAGACAAAACACACACACACACACTCTTCACAATTTGTGCAAAATGTAATAGGTCTTTCGTGAAGCTGGGTAAGCGGATTGTGTGAATGCTGTGGGATTCAACAACTCCACAGAGTTCATTTTTCACTTCAAGCAGGCAACCCAGATTCTTTCGCGTTTTTTAAAAGAAAAAGCAGGCTATCAAACTGCACAGAACTTTCTGTATCCCAATCAAGTGGGCAGAAGAATATGGAAAAAACCAACAACCACCCAGATTTTCATTTCCATGGCAAGGGCTTTGGGAGCTGGCAGATTTGAGAACAAAATACTCTCCGAAATTGAATGCAAGTTGCCAACAGTATCGGGTCCTCGGAGAGGGGCGGCATACAAATCTAAATAATAAAATAAATAATAAAATAATAAACAAGGAAGCGCCCAAAATAATATAATAAATGTATTCTAATAAAATATAAATATACAAGGAGGAATAAAAGTCTCTGAGATGCCTATTTAATTAAAAAAATATTCAGCGGCTTAAATCCTGGATGAATCTTAAAGGCGTTTTTTTGTGGGTTTCTGATTTTGCTGTATGCATGTTAAAGAGGGAATAATTCTTCCTTAAATGCGGGTGGAAGGAACAGGGGAGATTTCCAATGATTAATTAAAACAGTAGGCATTTACATGTGAATAGAAGCAGTGAATGGACTCCAGAACTGCAGAGGGAGGAATCTTTAACTTTTTTTTACTTTCCAGGATGATTTCTTTTATTTTTATTTATTCATTTGTCCAATACACAATACATATGGAAGAGAATAGACATGAAGTAATATATATAAAGATAATATGTAAAAATAGAGGATAATATATGAAAGGAAGAAAATATATATGATATATGAGATAAAGGGGCAAAGAGATTTGGATGGGAAGAGTTTTAAAAGCATTAAAGACGGCTTTCAGCTTTTACCCAGGTACTCCTAGATTCACAATTCAAAGGTAATGACCTATAAAGCCCTACATGGCATTGGACCAGAATATTTCCAGGACCGTCTTCTGCAGCACAAATCCCAGTGGCTGATAAGGTCCCACAGAGTTGGCCTTCTCCAAGTCTCGTCGACTAAACAATGTCGTCTGGCGGGCCCTAGGGGAAGAGCCTTCTCTGTGGCGGCCCCGGCTCTCTGGAATCAACTCCCCCCAGAGATCAGAACTGCCCCCACCCTCCTTGCCTTTCGTAAATTGCTTAAGACCCACCTATATTGCCAGGCATGTGGGAATCAAGACATCTCCCCCAGGCTTATAGACCTTATGTATGATATGCTTGTGTTGTATGTTTTTTAAATGACGGTTTTTAAAAATACTTTCTTTTAATATTAGATTTGTTATTATTATTGTTATGAACCGCACAGAGTCTGCGAAGAGGGGAGGCATACAAATCTAATAAATTATTATTATTATTATTATTATTATTATTATTATTATTATTATTAATTATTATTATCATTCAGTGACCATTCATAGTTACGACCGCACTGGAAAAGGTGACATGACATTTTTTCACACAATAGTATTTTTTAAAAAAATCCATGTAGTCACGTGATCAAAATTTGGGGGCTTGGCAACTGACTTGTCTTTATGACAGTTGCAGTGATCTGCAACTTCTGAAAAGCAAAGTCAACACTCACTTCCAACCTTCTTATTCACTGCTCCAGGTTGAAGCATCTCGGAGTGAAGAAGAGGATGGACTGCAGCTTCCAAAAAAGTCAACGCTATCCTAGGTTGCATTAATAGAGGGATTGGAATCAAGATCACATGATGTGTAACTTTATAAGACTTTGGTAAGGCCACACTTTATTCTTATTCTTATTATTGTTATTATTATTATTATTATTTATTGGATTTGTATGCTGCCTCTCTCCGTAGACTCGGGGCGGCTAACAACAATGATAAAAACAGCATGTAACAATCCAATTAATAAAACAACTAAAAACCCTTATTATAAAACCAAACATACACACAAACATACCATGCATAACTTAGGGGGAAGGAATATCTTAACTCCCCCATGCCTGGCGGCATAAGTGAGTCTTGAGTAGTTTACGAAAGACAGGGAGGGTGGGGGCAGTTCTAATCTCCGGGGGGAGTTAGTTCCAGAGGGCCAGGGCCGCCACAGAGAAGGCTCTTCCCCTGGGCCCCGCCAAACAACATTGTTTAGTCGAGGGGACCCGGAGAAGGCCAACTCTGTGGGACCTTATCGGTCGCTGGGATTCGTGCGGTATATTTGGAATATTGCATCCAGTTTTGGTCCCTAAGATGCAAAAAAGGATGTTGAGTGCAGAGGAGAGCAACCAAGAGTATTAAGGGGCACATGTACACATGCCAGAGACACAAAGCTGTACACACAGCCCACCGGTAGCGGCAGTAGCAGCAACCCCCCCGTGGATGCAACCTAGAACTAAGGAGAAATGTTATGACATTGACAACAATCAGTCAGTGGAACAGCTTGCCTTCAGAAACTGTGGGTGCTCCAACACTGGAGGTTTCCAAAAAGAGATCCGATAACCTTGGAACATCATCTTTCAGCTGTGGGGGGGGGCGCGCGTTTGCCCAGGTCCACCTGGTGCACCAGTTGTGGCCCTATTTGGGCAGGGAGTCTCTACTCACAGTCACTCATGCGCTTATCACCTCGAGGTTCAACTACTGCAATGCTCTCTACATGGGGCTACGTTTGGAGAGTGTTCGGAAACTTCAAATGGTGCAAAATGCAGCCACGAGAGCAATCATAGGCCTCCCCAGTATGCCCATGTTTCTCCAACACTCCACGGACTGCATTGGTTGCCAATTGGTTTCCGGACTCAATTCAAAGTGTTGGTTATGACCTATAAAGCCCTACATGGCATCGGACCAGTTAGATCCCAGAGAGTCAGCCTTCTCCAAGTCCTGTCAACTAGACAATGTTGTCCAGTGGGGCCTAGGGGAAGAGCCTTTTCTGTGGGGGCCCCAGCCCTCTGGAATCAACTCCCCTTGGAGATTCATACGGTCCCCATTCTCCTTGCCTTACGTAAGACTCTAAAGACTCATCTGTGTTGCCAGGCTTAGGGTCATTAAACTCGTCTAGCCCCTTGGCCGACGAGTGTAGGTATAATAATAATAATAATAATAATAATAATAATAATAATAATAATAATAATTATTATTATTATTATTATTAATTAGATTTGTCTGTCGCCCCTCTCCGCAGACTCGGGGAAGCATGTTTTCTGTTAAAATGGGAAGGAGTGATTTTTAAATGTTATTAGGGTTTTTAATTTTAATTAGCTAAATTAATTGGATCTTAGATGCTTATACTGTATATTGTGTTTCTTGATATGTTATAAGCCACCCGAGTCCTCCAATAAATCAATAAATCAATAAACAAACAAACAAAATATTTTATCTGAAATGGCAGATGCTTGATCAGGGGGTCAGACTAGAAGACCTCCAAGGTCCTTTCCAACACTGTTGTACTGTTAAATATTCTTCTTCTGTTAAAAAGACGTCCTAAACTCTAAATCTGTTCTTTTGGGAGATGTTCTTGAAGCTCCAGAATGTAATTTTCAGAGTCATTGTTTGAATCTACCCTCCACTTGACGGAGATTCCTACAAGGGCCGGTTACTGGAGCCCTTCCCGAGACTTTGAGACTCTCCTGAAAAGCTTCCGGTCATTCCAACCGGGCCAAGGGTTTGCTTTGCAAAAGCCCTCGAAAGCAGCTGACGCCGATGAGAAAATGAAAAGCTGAAAAGGGCTTTGACGCGCCAATTTCTGGTCCCGTCTCCCAGCTTGCCGGCACGGTTGGCCTGGACACGGTTCTTCGGAAGGCACCAAATGTAAATGTTCTTTCACCTTCACGGGTGGGGAGATAATGAAATGATAAGACCTAAAGGTCAGCCAGCCTGGATTTCTTTTATAAAATTGCCTGGTACGGTCTAGGGAAAATGCCAAAAATACTACAGTTATGAATAGGCTCAGGCTGACAAAGAAGGAAAGAAAGAAAGAAAGAAAGAAAGAAAGAAAGAAAGAAAGAAAGAAAGAAAAAAGAAAGAAAAGGAGGAGGAGGGAGGGAGGGAGGGAGGAAAGAAAGACAGAAAGAAAGAAGAGGAGGAGGAGGAAGGAAGGAAGGAGGAAAGAAAGAAAGAAAGAAAGAAAGAAAGAAGAGGAGGAGGAAGGAAGGAAGGAAAGAAAGAAAGAGTAGGAGGAGGAGGAAGGAAGGAAGGAAGGAAGGAAAGAAAGAAAGAAAGAAGGAAGGAAAGAAAGAAAGAAAGAAGAGGAGGAGGAAGGAAGGAAAGAAAGAAAGAAAGAGGAGGAGGAGGGAGGGAGGAAAGAAGGAAAGAAAGAAAGAAAGAAAGAAAGAAAGAGAAACAGAAAGAGAAAGGAAAAGGAAAGGAAAAACTCTGCCATAGAGCTGGAAAAATATACAGGACATGGGCACTGGGCATGGCTAGGTTAAAGAAAAGAAGGACCAGGGGAGACATGATAGCAGTCTTCCAGCATCTCAGGGGTTGCCACAAAGGAGCAGGAGTCAAGCTATTCTCCAAAGCACCTGAGGATTGAACCAGAAGCGATGAGTGGAAGCTAAACAACGAGAGAAGCAACTTAGAACTAAGGAGACATTTCCTGACAGTCAGAATGGTTGTAAGTTGCAGAAAAAAATATTTTATTTTATTTTTGCTCTCTGAGCATGTGCAGGGGGAAAAATCCATTTGCACATGCAAGGAAGCAAAATCGTGCGAGGGCACATGCATTTGGGATTTATTGCCCTGCAGCTTTGGTGCCAACAGCACTGTGTTGGACTAATTGCCTGAGAGGTTGCTTGAGGTTTATGTATGGAGTTTTCACTCTACCTTGGGACTGGCCTGAAAGGTGGGGCAATTTGTAGCAATAAAGGAGCAGTTTGTGCTGCCAGCTGCTTGTGTTATCTCTGTGCCGTGCCCTGAGTCATCACAATATTATCCTAAGGAGGAGAAACGATGCCACCGTCCCTTTAATTCTTATTGCGGACTGTCTTATGCTGTATTGATAATATTACCTAGTGTGGTAATGAGACATATGTAAGAAAACAGCCAAGCTCAGAAAGCAAACCCCCAATTCCTCTCTAGCATCGATGATGTTACCTTACTTTAGAAATGAAAATTGTCCAACAAAAACCAGCAAGCTCAGAGAGTATTCTCATTCCCTCAAGCACTGATAATGTTACCTAGTTTGGTACTTAAACGTCTGCAAGGAACCAACCACTGTATAAAATCATGCATGGGATAGAAAAAGTGGATAGAGAAAAATTATTTTCTCTATCACACAATACTAGGACGAGGGGTCCCTCCCTAAAGCTCACAGGTAAGAAAGCAAGGACAAATAAAGGGAAATATTTCTTCACCCAAAGGGTCGTTGGTTTATGGAATTCGCTTCCAGAAGAAGTCATGACAGCTGTCAGTCTGGATAGCTTCAAGGCAGGATTAGACAGATTCATGGATGCCAAGTGTATTGGTGGTTATTGAAACGGATGTCCATTTGCCGCCTCTATGTTGGTTGAGGCAGGCAGGATTCCCTTGGATCCCATTTGTTGGAAGTCAAGGGAAAGGGAGGGTCTTGCCTTCTCTTTCTACTCAAGATCTCCATGGACAATTGGTGGACCACTGTGGGACACAGAATATTGGACTCGATGGGCTTTGGCCTGATTCAGCAGGGCTCTTCTTAGGTTCTTATGTTTTTAATCAAACTCAGAGGACACCCCACTCAATTGAGGTTGTAAGTCAAAGACTACCTATATTTCAACTCAGGTGTGTGATGTTTCTTCCCCCCAGGAGACAATCTGCTTGTAAGGCAGACAGACCACAAGGTTGATTCTTATTTTGATTTGAAACAAGTGACAAATGTGGGCTAAAGGCTGAGAATGGCGAATGAAATTTGGATTCGAGCAATAGTCCACGCAGAGAGCAGGTGATTCTTTGGCAGATATCCCAGGTAGCTAGCCTAGGTACCACCTGAATGTGCCCTTTGCACTGGCTGGTAGAGACCTCTCTACAGGTGTGTAAGATTTACACTAAGCAAATAGATAGCACTGAGCAAACCTTTGTAAGTAATTAAAAAAACCCTGTGTTTTTTACTTAAACTTACAAAAAGTATTTTAAAGAACTTATTAATTCCTTCTCATTATCCCAAAGGTGGTTTTTCAGGAGGCAACTGGGTTGGGTTTTTCCTTGTTTTTTTTTTCCTTTTGAAGATATTTCGCTTCTCATCCAAGAAGCTTCTTCAACTCTGAGAGGACAGTTGGGAATGGAAAGATTGATAAATTTGCAGACAATGCCAAACTGGCAGGAATAGCCGACTCTCCAGAAGATAGGCTCAAGATACAGTAGAATCTTGACAGACTTGAACATTGGGTGCTATCTAAAAAAATGAAATTCAATGGTGAAAAAAGTAAGGTTCTACATTTAGGTAAGAAAAACAAAATACACAGGCACAATATACTGTATTTGGTATCTTGCTCAATTGTAGTAACTGTGAAAGGGATCTTGGAGTCCTAGTGGACAACCATTTAAATACTATGAGCCTATAGTGTGCAGCAGCTGCCCAAAAAGCCAACACAATTCTAGGCTGCATTAACAGAGGGATGGAATCAAGATCATGCAAAGTGTTAATGCCACTTTATAAGGCCTTGGTAAGACCACACTTGGAATAATGCATTCAATTTTGGTCACCATGATGTAAAAAGGATATTGAGACTCTAAAAAGAGTGCAGAGAAGAACAACAAAGATGATTAGGGGACTGGAGGCTAAAACATAGGAAGAACGGTTGCAGGAACTGGGCACGGCTAGTTTAATGAAAAGAAGGACCAGGGGAGACATGATAGCAGTGTTTCAATATCTCAGGGGTTGCCCCAAAGAAGAGGAAGTCAAACTATTCTCCAAAGCACCTGAAGGTAGAACAAGAAGCAATGGGTGGAAACTAAATAAGGAGAGAAGCAACTTAGAACCAAGGAGAAATTTCCTGACAGTTAGAACAATTAATCCGTGGAACAGCTAGCCTCCAGAAGTTGTGAATGCTCCAACAGTGGAAGTCTTAAATAAAACATTGGGCAACCATTTGTCTGAAGCAGTGTAGGGTTTCCTGCCTAAGCAGGGGGTTGGACTAGAAGACCTCCAAGGTCCCTTCCAACTCTGTTATTCTATTCTATCAGAGCTGAAGAAGCTTCTTGGATGAGAAGCAAAACATCTACAAAAGAAAAAAACCAAGAAAGTTCAATGGCCTCCTGAAAAAGCACCTTTATTCATTTATTTTATTTATTTAATTCGACTTCTATGCCACCCAGTCCCGAAGGATTCAGGGTGGCTTACAATAAATAATATAAATACAAAAACAGTAAAAAAAAGAAGTTGAATATAAAATCTAAAACAATAAAACACTAATTAAAAACCATTATACAACAATCACGACAACATGCATACATACCATTCATACCTACGGCGCAGGCATGATCTTGGTGACTGAGAATCCCTACAGACTTCTCATTACCACAGTAGGTCACATCATCAATGCTAGAGAGGAGTGGGGTGCCTCCGACCCATTGTCTTGCAGACCTCACGTTACCGAACTAAATAATATCATCCATGTTAGAAGGGAATGCTTACCGAGTTTGGTAGGTGGAGACCTCACCTACAAAAAGAGATTGATCAAATTGAATTGGTCCAAAGACGGGTTACAAAAATGGTGGAAGGTCTTAAGCATAAAACGTATCAGGAAAGACTTAATGGACTCGATCTGTCTAGTCTGGAGGACAGAAGGAAAAGGGGGGACATGATCGAAACATTTAAATATGTTCAAGGGTTAAATAAGGTTCAGGAGGGAAGTGTTTTTAATAGGAAAGTGAACACAAGAACAAGGGGGCACAATCTGAGGTTAGTTGGGGGAAAGATCAGAAGCAAGGTGATGAAATATTGTTTTACTGAAAGAGGAGTAGATGCTTGGAGCAAACTTCCAGCAGACGTGGTTGGTCAATCCACAGTCACTGAATTTAAACATGTCTGGGATAAACATCCAAGATAAAATACAGGAAATAGTATAAGAGCAGACTAGATGGACCATGAGGTCTTTTTCTGCCGTCAGTCTTCTATGTTTCTATATTTTTATGTAATTGGTGGACTACCTGTAGAGAAATTCACCTGTAAATACCGATTGGCTGAAAATAATCATAATTGCTTGTGGCTCAGATGCCCAGCAACACACCAGCCCAAACCAGTTGGGACCAAACTGTTATTCACCTCCTGCCTCTATCAACTTCCTCCTAAATATAGCTGCGGGGTGTGCAAATTACATGTTATTCCAGCATAGTCTCTTCGTTAGCAGACGCTTCTCTTCCTTTTTTTTTTTTTTTAGCTCTGCCCCAACTCTGTTTTTATAATAAAAATACTAATAATAATAATGCTAACAACAACAACAATTGGAGGGGACTTTGGAGGTCTTCTAGTCCAACCCTCTGCTTAGACACTACACTACTTCAGACAGATGGTTATCCAACATCTGCTTAAAAACTTCCAATGTGGGAACATTCACAACTTCTGGAGGCAAGCTGTTCCACTGGTTAATTGTTCTAACTGTCAGGAAATTTCTCTTTACTTCTAGGTTGCTTCTTCACCCCTCCTTTTTTTTGGAAAAGGTTTTTTTTTTAAAAAAAATTCTCTTCCACTTCCATAACATAAAAAAGAATGCTTTACCTGTGCCTTCAATAAGGATCAATATACAAACATTATCACTTAAAAAACAATAGTGCAATGACCTAAATTGCACTCCAATTTTAATTTTATTATTTAATCCATCTCAATCTTCCCTCTCGCCACTCCCCTCTTCCAATCTCAGTACCTACCTTCTTATACCTTCTCTCCCCATTCCTCCTACCATCTCCCCTCCTTCCTTTTTCCTTCTCCAACTCTCCTGTTTCTTTCCCTCTCTTTCCTTCCTCCTTCTCTACCTCCCCTTCTATTCCCACTCCTTTCTTTCTTACATACTTCCCCTTACACCCTCTAAATCCATCCTTGAGTGGATGATTAAATTACAAAGATTTTTTATCTTAATTATTTTTCTTAGGTTGCTTCTCTCCTTGTTTAATTTCCACCCATTGCTTCTCCTGCCTTCAGGTGTTTGGGAGAATAGTTTGACTCCCTTTTTTTTGTGGCAACACCTGAGATATTGGAACATTGCTATCATGTCTCCCCTGGTCCTTCTTTTCATTAAACTAGACATACCAGTTCCTGCAACTGTTGTTCATATTTTTTAATCTCCAGGATTCTAATCATCTTTATTGCTCTTCTCTACACTCTTTCTAGAGTCTCAACATCCTTTTTGCATTATGTTGGTAGGTTGGGACTTTCTTGTGCCACATTCTCGGGATCCTTTTTTGGCCCCTCTGTTAACGCCCGAGATCATAGCTGGACGGTGGGAAGTGCTGAGCGATTCCTCTTAACAATTTCTCAGACGTGAAACAGAGTCAAAGCATTTTGACTCTCCAGCAACATTCCACCGCTGAGAAAAGTGCATTTATCCGTGCGCAGAAAATGCTGACAGTAGCACAATGTTGCCTTGGATTTACACAAAGCTTAGCGACAACGTTGTGGGCGCCTGAGGCAGGGAAAGGGGGGTCATCTTGCTGGAGTCGATGGCTATACATCCTTTTAAAAAAATGCCTGAATTCTGGAGATGTCGACTGAGAAAGACTGTCTCTTACGTCTAGTCCGAGAACTGAACATTCAGGAAGATTTCCAAAGCTCCCAACTTGATGGAGACTTGCCAAATGTTTAGCAGTCTTTGTTGTTTTCTCAACAAAAGAGTTCTGCAAAAACTTTCAGAGTCAGAAAAAAGCTGGAAGGAGGCTTGAAGGTCCAGCAAGCTCTTCCACTGGTTAATTGTCCTGTTAGGAAATTTCTCCTCAATTCCCAGATTGCTTCTCTTTCTTCCTGATTAATTTCAACCTGTTGTTTCTTGCATTGCCTTTTGGTACTTTGGAAAATAAGTACCACCCCCTCTTCCTTGAGGCAGCCCCTCAAATACTGGAGTACTGCTATCATGCCCCCTTTAGTCCTTCTTTTCTCTAGATTAGTCAACCCCAAATTTATTTTATTCATTCATTCTTTCATTCTTTCATTCATTCATTCATTCATTCATTCATTCATCCATTCATTCAATTTTTATGCCGCCCTTCTCTTTAGACTCAGGGCGGCTTACAACATCTTAGCAATAGCACTTTTTAACAGAGCCAGCCTATTTCCCCCACAATCCGGGTCCTCATTTGACCCACCTCGGAAGGCTGGAAGGCTGAGTCAACCTTGAGCCGGTGATGAGATTTGAACTGTTGACCTGCAGATCTAGCAGTCAGCTTTAGTGGCCTGCATTTTAGCACTCTACCTGCTGCGCCATCCCGGCTCTTTTTGCAACTGTTCTGAATAAAATAGGATAGAATAGAATAGAATAAGAATAAGAACAGAAGAAGAAGAAGAAGAAGAAGAAGAAGAAGAAGAAGAAGAAGAAGAGGAGGAGGAGGAGGAGGAGGAGGAGGAGGAGGAGGAGGAGGAGGAGGAAGAAGAGGAAGAAGAGGAGGAGGACGAAGAAGAAGAAGAAGAAGAAGAACAAGAACAAGAAGAACAAGAAGAAGAAGAAGAATAGAATAGAATAACAGAGTTGGAAGGGACCTTGGAGGTCTTCTAGTCCAGTCCCCTGCTTAGGCAGGAAACCCTGCACCACTTTAGACAAATGGTTCTCCAACCTCTTCTTAAAAATCTCCAGTGTTCCCTTGCTTAATTTAATTATATGCTTAACCCAAGGAGCTATTGCTAGGACATGGTTAGAAAATCCATCATGCAGCCAAAATGGTCCAATTTCAGCTTTATTGGATGTTTATACAAGTATCCCTTAATTTACTTAGTGACCGTTTGAAATTACATCATCCCTTGAAAAAAGTGAGTTAGGACCCTTTTTCACAATTGCAACCATATTAAAGCATCCCCGTGGTCATGTGACCAAAGTCCAGTTTCCTGGCAACAGCTGCAATATGCTGGGATCATGTGATCCCCTTTTTCGAACTTCTGACATGCAAAGTCAAGGGGGAAACCGGACTGATTCACTTAGCGTCCGTGTTAGTAATTTAATAAGTGCAGGAGTTCATTTGACAAAGGTGGCGAGAAAGGACGTAGAATGAGGCAAAACTCGCTTAAGCAAATAGTATCTCACTTAGCAACAAAAATTCTGGGCTCAATTGTGGTCGTATGTCAAGGACTAGCTATATGCACCTCCAGAAGGAAAAGTGGATGGGCCTCCGTAAGGCTGAGAACTAGAAACATTGAGCGCCCAGTTTTGAAATCTTCCTATAGCTAAAGAACTTTGATGATTAAATTGCCTTCCTTCCTCTTTAGTTGCAAACAATGCAACTGCTGAGGGAAGATTTTGATTGCTTCTTCCTTCTCCTACTATTGTGTGTTGAAATAACATTCGAATTGTAGAAGTGTTGGTCATCTCTAGGGAAGCAATCCCATGCGCGATTGAAACCCTTGCTAAAATCATCAAGATAAACCACCAGCAATCAATTAATTCCCAGGTGAGTGTAAATTAACATCAGGATTTACATAACAATCAAGATGTCCCAATCGGGAAACTATCAAATAAACTTATCAGTTCAATTTACTGCTTAGCCTTTGGGCCATATCAAAGTGCAGAGTTCCAGGCGCCTTCTACCGCACGAATCCCAGCGGCCGATAAGGTCCCACAGAGTTGGCCTTCTCCAGGTCCCGTCGACCAAACAATGTCGTTTGGCAGGCCCCAGGGGAAGAGCCTTCTCTGTGGCGGCCCCGGCCCTCTGGAATCAACTCCCCCCCGGAGATTAGAACGGCCCCCACCCTCCTTGTCTTTCGCAAGTTACTCAAGACCCATCTATATCACCAGGCATGGGGGAATTAAGACATCTCCCCCAGGCTTTCTTATATTTTATGTTTGGTATGTATGTCTTGTATGGTTTTTTAAATTGTTGGGGTTTTTTATATAATTTTATTATTAGATTTGTTCCATTGTTATACTGTTTTTATTATTGTTGTGAGCCGCCCCGAGTCTTCGGAGAGGGGCGGCATACAAATCTAATAAATTGAATTGAATTGAATTATTACTGAAATCTAATAAAAACAGTTTAAAATGAAATTGGAATAAAATGCAGTTTAAAATGAAATTGGAGTAGTAGTAGTAGTAGTAGTAGTAGTAGTAGTAGTAGCAGCAGCAGCAACACAACAACATCAGCAACCTTGGAGGACTCATCTCTAATGATCTAACTGCCAGAGCCCACTATACAACATTGCCAAAAAGGCACTAAAAGTTGTTAACCTAATCTTAAGTACGGTAGCTTCTTCTCTGGTAATATTGTACTACTAACTAGAGCACACAATTGCTAGAGCAATTAATAATATTATAATAATAATAATTTATTAGATTTGTATGCCGCCCCTCTCCAAAGACTCGGGGCGGCTCACAACAACGATAAAAAATAATATTATAATAGCACAAATCTAATATTACAAATAACTAAAAACTAAATTCTCGAATACAGCTCATCTGTCTGGAACCCGCACTGCATATCGGACATTAATACAATTGAGAGCGTCCAGAAATATTTCATAAGAAGAGTCCTCCTCTGCTCGCAACAGAATACCTTACTCTGCCAGACTTGAAATTTTTGGCTAGAGCTTTGTTGTCTTTGATCTGATCTAAAGGTAGTTCATAAAATCATCTACCATAATGCCCTACCTGTCGGCTTCAATTGCAACATTACAAGCGCACATAATAGATTCAAACTCAATGTAAACCTCTCCAAATTCTACTGCAGAAAATTCGACTTCAACAACAGAGTGGTTAACGCTTGGAATGCACTACCTGATTCTGTGGTTTCTTCCCCAAACCCCAAAAGCTTTAACCTTAGATTTTGAAGTTTTTGCAACTGACCCAGTTCATAAGAAGGAAAAACAAAGCTGAGGCCAAGAAACAGCTCTTTCTTAAAATAGCTTTCCAGTTGGTCCAGGAAAAGGGTTTCCAGGTTCCTGGAAGGAGGAAAGTTATTTTTATTTTCCAAAAATCAATGTGCGTAACTGTTCAAGTCTCTCTCTAGGATGCAACACTTTCCATATTTCAAAATATACAATACACACACAAAAAATACATGGATATAACATACAGACAAATATTAACACAGACTCATCTACAAAACAAAGAAAAAAATAAAAAAAATAAAAAAAATAGAAAAAGGATATTAAAATTGCGATGTTTCAGTCCATTCCAATACATTCTCTCTAAAAGAGAAGAATTTTCTCACGGCAATTACAGTCGGTATACAAAGATTTGTTCTGATTATTAACTTTATATAAACATTTGCTCTGCTTTTTACTGCCTTATTTTGATCAATATTATAATATTTCAACCAATTCAAATCATTTATTTCAATATAAACCTTCAACAAATTATTATTTTAATAATAATATTTTTCTTACTTTTATAACTGATGGATTATTTTACTGTAGTTTTATTTTTCTTTCCTTAATTCTAACCATTCATAAAATGAATTCCAAGTTTTATAATATTCTGAGTCTTCTTTATTATTTAGTTTTAATGTCAACATATCTGCTTCTGCACCATCCATGATTTTCTTAATCAATATTTGTTCATCCTTTATTTATTTTTTCCAATTTTGTGCTATTATGATTCTAGCTCGCAGTTAGTACATGCAACATTATATATTTCATGATTATGAAATATTGTTTTTTAAGATAAATGGATTTTAGTCATAGTTTTAATTATTAGATTTGTACATATTGTTTTGTATTGTATGTTATGTTGTGAGTCTCCGGAGAGGGGCGGTATACAAGTCTAGCAAATAATAATAATAATAATAATAATAATAATAATAATAATAATAATAGTAGTAGTAGTAGTAGTAGTAGTAGTAGTAGTAGTAGTAGTAATGTTTTTGTTCCATTTTTTGATCTATTATTCCTAATGGAAATGTTTCTGGTTTTTTATTTATTTTCAATTTAATCATTTTGTACTTTATTCCAGAATTTTTAAATATATGGATACGTCCACCATATATGGAAATAAGTTCGCTCTGGTGCAGTCCTATGGGCACTATCATATATTTTTTTCAATTTTTCATATTTTTTGCTTTGTATGCATGTGCAGAAGCAAAATCTCATGAGGCGATGTAGCCAAAAGCATGTCTGCATTGGTTGCCGATCAATTTCCGGTCACAATTCAAAGTGTTGGTTATGACCTATAAAGCCCTTCATGGCATCGGACCAGAATATCTCCAGCACCGCCTTCTGCCGCACGAATCCCAGCGACCGATTAGGTCCCACAGAGTTGGCCTTCTCCGGGTCCCGTCGACGAAACAATGTCGTTTGGCGGGTCCCAGGGGAAGAGCCTTCTCTGTGGCGGCCCCGACCCCTCTGGAACCAGCTCCCCCCTGAGATTAGAACTGCCCCCACCCTCCTTGCCTTTCGTAAACTCCTTAAAACCCACCTCTGTCATCAGGCATTGGGGAACTGATGTAACTTCCCCAGGCCTATATTGTTTATGTATGGTATGTTGTGTGCATGTTTTTTTTTAAATTATGGGTTTTTAGTTTTAATTGTTAGATGTGTATTCTACATTGTTTTTTTCTATTACTGTTGTGAGCTGCCCCGAGTCTACGGGGAGGGGCGGCATACAAATTTAATAAATGAATGAATGAAAGAAAGAAAGAATGAATGAATGAAAGAAAGAATGAAAGAATGAATGAATGAATGAATGAATGAAAGAATGAATGAAAGAATGAATGAAAGAATGAATGAATGAATGAAAGAATGAATGAATGAAAGAATGAATGAATGAAAGAATGAATGAATGAAAGAATGAATGAAAGAATGAATGAATGAATGAAAGAATGAATGAAAGAATGAATGAATGAAAGAATGAATGAATGAATGAATGAAAGAATGAATGAATGAAAGAATGAATGAGTGAAAGAATGAATGAAAGAATGAATGAAAGAATGAATGAATGAAAGAATGAATGAATGAAAGAAAGAATGAAAGAAAGAAAGAAAGAAAGAAAGAAAGAAAGAAAGAAAGAAAGAAAGAAAGAAAGAAAGAAAGAATGAGATTTTGGCTGTGCGGAAGCCAAAAAAAATCACCAAAATCTCACTTGTGTGCGTCTCCTCAGAAGATTTATGCATGTTTTTGTTTCCTGTGCATGCACAGAAGCAAAAACATGCCCTCCAAAGGTTCCGATTTCTGCAATGACCTCATAAGGCTCCCGTTGCCAGGGCAACCGGCCTAGCCGCTTCACACGAGCCTGTTACCTGGTGATGTCATCAGTGACTCAGGCCCTCCGGCTTTGCAGAAGCCTTCCAAAAAAACCTGTGTCTCCATGCGGGCACATGACTCAAGATTGTATTGTTTTTCTCCTCTTGTGTGTGTCTCTATTAGCTCCCTGGCAATAGTATTAGTCAGCCAGCAACCATAAATACTTTTTGAATGCTAATTGGAGGTGTGTTTGGGGGGGAAATAACCCTCTTTTTTCTTGTACTCATAGTACAAAATGGCATGACCTCATGTGGCAAATTATTATTATTATTATTATTATTATTATTATTATTATTATTATTTGATTTGTATGCCGCCCCTCTCCGCAGTAAATTCAGTAAACCCACTGAATTCACTAGGGTGCTTCTTCTTCTTTTTAAAAAAGAGTTTATTTAACAATGTTTTAATTAGTTGTTTTTCAACCCAAGGAACTGGTTGTAGGGTTTCAATTTCAGGAATATTTCTCATCTGGGTATAACAGGATAACCTACTTCAATATGATATGGTAGATGAGGAAGTAAAAGGTTCTATGATTGTTTGGGCCCAAAACTTTGATTATCCGATAAACTTAACTGAATGAGGGGAAATTTGGACTATTAATTATAAATTAACACTGGCAACAACATATAAAGAAAATGTATATAAAATGTTTTACCAGTGGCACTGTTGTGGTTAGCTCTGGCCCAGCTCCTGCCCCAAGGACTGTGGATGTGGGGGAGACATCCACATGCTGCAGGCCTGTTTGGCCCCTGGTGGAATCTGCTGATGAAGGCTCCTCTGACCAAGAAGACATGAGTGACAGGGAGGAGGAGAGTGTGGCAGACAGCTCAGAAGGAGATCAATTACCTAGCTCCTCCTTGGATTCAGAACAAGAGTTAATGATACAGCCACACATGCGGAGAGCGATGCATAGGCAGCAACAACTGAGAGATTATTATCAAAGAAAATGAGGCCACCTGAGGTTGGGTGGGGCTGTGGTCATTAGTGAGGCTGCTATAAAGAGCAGCCTGTGGGTTTGGCCATTGTGGAGGATTATCTGATCGTTGTGTTTCGTGCCTGCTTTATTGATTTGGACCTTTTGTGTGCTGATTCCCCCCCCCTTTGAAACTAAACCAGGGTAAAGTGTGTTTCACTTTGTGAAAGAAGAAGGACTGTGAATTGCCTCAAAGCTGCAAGCTAAGTATCACAGAACTGATAAGGGACTTGTACAAATTACCAGTTTGTTTGGAGACAAGTGCTCTTTGCTATACCAAAAGGGAGCTTGGTTTAAGTGAATTTTCATTATAAAGAACATTGTTTTGAATTTTCAAACGTGTGTGTGCCTGAAATTGTATCTCTGCATTTCTGGGAGGATTCTACCAGAGAGCCCAACGGAACAGGCACCAACTCAGGAAGCTCAAACTGCCCAAGGAGATGCTGATACAGTTCTACAGAGGAATTACTGGGTGTCACCTGGACCACTATAACTGCCTGGTTCGGTTCTGCAACCCAACAAGACCGACACAGACTTAAGAGGATAATCAGAACTGCAGAAAAAACCATTGCTGCCAACCTGCCTTCCAACCTGCATGAGTCAAAAAGAGGGCGGTGAAAATATTTACTGACCTCCCGCATCCTGGACACAAACTGTTTCAACTCCAACCCTCAAAACGTCGCTACAGAGCACTGCACAAGATAACTAATGTAATAGTAATGACCTTTAAAGCCCTACATGGCATTGGGCCAGAATACATCCGGAACCGCCTTCTACCGCACGAATCCCAGCGGCCGATAAGGTCCCACAGAGTTGGCCTTCTCTGGGTCCCGTCGGCCAAACAATGTCGTCTGGCGGGCCCCAGGGGAAGAGCCTTCTCTGTGGCAGCCCCGGCCCTCTGGAATCAATTCCCCCCAGAGATTAGAATGGCCCCCACTCTCCTTGTCTTTTGCAAATTACTCAAGACCCACCTTTATCGCCAGGATATGGGGAAGTTAAGATATTCCTTCCCCCTAGGTCATTACAAGTTATGCATGGTATGTTTGTGTGTATGTTTGGTTTTATAATGAGGGTTTATAGTTGTTTTATTAATTGGATTGTTACATGCTGTTTTTTTATCATTGTTGTTAGCTGCCCTGAGTCTGTGGAGAGGGGCGGCATACAAATCCAATAAATAACAATAATTAATAATAATAATAATAATAATAATAATAATAACAACAACAACAACAACAACTAGACCCAAGGGCAGTTTTTCCCCGAACGCCATCACTCTGCTAAACAAATAATTTCCTCAACATTGTCAAACTATTTACTAAGTCTGCACTACTATTACTACTAGTTTTTTCTCATCATTCCTATCACCCATCTCCTCCCACTTATGACTGTATGACTGTAACTTGTTGCTTGTATCCTTAAGATTTTTTATTAATATTGATTGTTTGTTCATTGCTTATTTGACCCCTGTGACAATCATTAAGTGCTGTACCTCCTGATTCTTGACAAATGTATCTTTTATGTACACTGATAACCTCTGCACCAAAGACAAATTACTTGTATGTGCAATCACACTTGGCCAATAAAGAATTCTATTGAAGTCTTCTGCCCTAAATCCTGTTTTACACGTCCTGAGAATCGAAAACTGCACCCCAAAAATAACAACACACAAGAAACATTGGGGGGGGGGACCAGAAAAAGGCATCTGGACTCAATTTGCACCAGCGGCTTTTCCAAGGTTAGAAAAAACTCCCTTCCTGGTTTTTGCAACATCCCAAGTTCCTTTCTCATCCCTCCCAAATAATACACTGTTCAAAAAAATAAAGGGAACACTCAAATAACATATCCTAGATCTGAATGAATCAGACCAGAGAGAGATATTAATACCACTCTATAACGCCCTGGTCAGACCACATCTGGAGTACTGCATTCAGTTCTGGTCACCACACAAAAAGAGACACAGAAACTCTGGAGAAGGTGCAGAAAAGAGCAACCAAAATGATTAGGGGACTAGAAACCAAGACTTATGGAGAGAGAGATTGCAGGAACTGGGCATGGATAGCCTGGAGCAGTGTTTCCCAACCTTGGCAACCTGAAGAAATCTGGAATTCAAGTTGCCAAGGTTGGGAAACACTGGCCTAGAGGAAAGGAGGGCCAGGGGGGACATGATAGCAGTCTACAGGTACTTCACGGGTTGTTACAGAGAGGAGGGGGCCACACTGTTTTCCAGGGCACCAGAGGGCCAGAGGAAGAACAATGGTTGGAAGCTGACCAAGGAGAGATTCAACCTAGAAATAAGGAAGAACTTCCTGACAGTCAGAGAGATCAACCAGTGGAATGGCCTGCCTGCGGAGGTTGTGAACTCCCCAACTTTGGACATTTTCAAGAGGAGATTGGACTGTCATTTGGCTGGGGTGCTGTAGGATTTGCTGCTTAAGCAGGTGGTTGGACTTGATGACCTGCAAGGTCCCTTTCAACTCTAATAAGAAGCGGTTGTGAGCTGCTCCGAATCTTCAGAAAGAGGCGGCATACAAATCTAAATAATAATAATAATAATAATAATAATAATAATAATAATAATAATAATAATAATAATGGCACAGATGATCCACTGGAACTTGTGCCGGAACTACCATTTACCAGTGGCAAAGAACTGGTGGGATCATAAACCCGAAAAAGTGGTCAAAAATGAGCAAGCAAAACTACTGTGGGACTTCCGACTTCCGACTGACCGAATTCTGAAGCATAACACACCAGACATCTTGATTGTGGAGAAAAAGAAAGTTTGGATCATCAACATCGCAATCCCAGGAGACAGCAGAATTGAGGAGAAGCAGCTAGAGAAATTAGTGAAATACGAAGATCTAAAAATCGAGCTGCAACGACTCTGGCAGAAGCCAGTGGTACTTGGCACGCTGGGCACAGTGCCAAAGGATCTCAGTGGACATTTGAAAACTATCGGAATGGACAAAATCTTCATCTGTCAATTGCAAAAGGCCACTTTACTGGGATCGGCAAACATAATTCGCCGTTACATCACGCATTCCTAGGTGCTTGGGAAGTGCCCGACAGGTGATGAAATACGAAATCCAGCATAGTGATCTCGTGTTGTATTTGACATAATAATAATAATAATAATAATAATAATAATAATAATAATAATAATAATAAATAAATAAATAAGAATGAAATATTGAATATTTCATTTGCACTATTCCATTTACATATCAGCATGTGAAATTGATTGTCAATGTTGCTGGACACAGTTTGATTTCACAGAAGTTTGATTTACTTAGGAGTTCTATTGTGTTGTTTAAGTGTTCCCTTTATTTATTTATTTATTTATTTATTTTGAGTAGTGTACTTTCCCCCTCCATTCGGGACAACAGGTTTGTCTTCTCCAACCAAGCCCGGGGGCGGGGGGCGTGGGGGGACATACACAACACCGAGGAGGCTGTAAATACAGATAGTCCTGGTACGCGCCGTTCCGGAAAGCGATCCTCTCGCCAAGTTTATGAAATGCATTTATTGCCAGTTTGTGAAATGAGATTTATTGCACGGTCAGCGATTGACACACGCATGCACACCCGCCCCCCGCCCCCAACTTTTACAACCCACTTGGTCCTCAAATCCCCAAAACGCGATGCAAAGCAACGATTTTGACCGACTGGAGTACTTTTAAAAAAATATCTTTTTTTTTTTTTGCACATGATAGACAGACGGATAGATAGACAGCCAGCAGCTGCTGCAGATAAACACTTTTTTTTCCTTTTGCAAAATATGTTTTTCCCCTCTGCAGCGCTCTCCCACGCCCGGCGCTTCGCCTTGTTTATCAGCTCCGCGTGTTCCGCAGCCTTCTCGGAAAAAACCCCTCCGAGAGGCGGGCACGGAGGAGACACGCGAGCGGGCCTGGCCCAGGCACGCTTTTTTCACATGCTCGGGCCATGCAGCGGACGCGTGCACGGTCCCCTCCCGGGCAGAGAGCCAGCGAGTCTGAGAGCGTGCTCGGCCTGTCGGCGGGGAAGGCGGATCGCTCTCTCGCTCGTCTCTCGCTCTCTCCGTGTAAATCTGCCATAAAAAGAGAAGAAAAGAATAAGAGGAGAGGAGAGGAGGGAAGAGAATCTTTAATGAGAATGGAATGGAATCTTAAATTGAGAATGGAATGGAATAGAATAGAATAGAATCGAATCTTAAATTGAGAATGGAATGGAATGGAATAGAATAGAAGGGAATCTTTATTGAGAATGGAATGGAAAAGAATAGAATAGAATCTTAAATTGAAAATGGAATGGAATAGAATAGAATAGAATCTTAAATTGAGAATGAAATAGAATAGAATAGAATCTTTATTGAGAATGGAATAGAATAGAATAGAGTCTTTATTGAGAATGCAATAGAATAAGATAGAACAGAATAGAGCAGAGCAGAACAGAATGGAATGGAATAGAATTCTTTATTGGCCAAATGTGATTGGACACACATGGAATTTGTCTTTGGTGCAGATGCTCTAAGTGTACATTTTTTTAAAAGTACATTTGTTAAGAATCATGAGGTGCCACACTTAACGATTGTCATAGGATTCAAATAAGCCACGAGGTAACAATCAATATTAATATAAATCGTAAGGATACAGGCAACAAATTACAGCCATAAGCGGGAGGAGATGAGTGATAGGAACAATGAGAAGACTAATAGTAATTCAACTTTAGTGAATAGTTTGATAATGGTGGAGAATCATTGGTTTAGCAGAGTGATGGCGTTTGGGAATTTGATGGAGGGGTGGCAATTCTTCTGCCAGCTTTGCATGCTCAGGGGAGGGGAAGTTATTCCCCGCTACTATCCCAAAGGTATGGGTGTTTTTCCAAGGGGGAGCTGGACTTCCAGGTTTTTTTTTTTAAGACATTTCGCTTCTCATCCAAGACGCTTCTTTAAGAAGCATCTTGGATGAGAAGCCAAACATCTTCAAAGAAAAACCTGGAAGTCCAGCTCCCTTTTGGACAAAAACCCACACCTTTCGGACAACCCTGACTTGGAGGACTTGAGACACTCCACACCCATCTCCCCACTATCCTGTCAGAGCTGAAGAAGATTCTTGGGTGGGAAGCGAAATGTCTTCTATAAAAATTTTTAAAACCCGAAGTCCAGTTCCCTCCACAAAAAGGACAAATGATAGACCGCATTATTTTTTGAGGAGCACAGTCACTTTTTAAGGTTTTGTAATGAACCCACAAGGTTCAGTAGGATAACAGATTAGGCAAATAGCTCAATTTTCTTGAATTGCTCTAAATGTTCAATTCTAAATGATGATTAAAATGATTAAAGCATTTACGGGTGAAAACATACTATTTAATTATTTCCTACTTTAAAAGTGATTAAGGATCATACTAAGGTACTAGAGAAGGAAGGACAATTAAAAAAACTATTAAGTATTCAATAAATAGTGCACAAACTTACTATTCCCACTGTGCCCCCCCATGGGGGCAGCAGCACATCAATAATAATAATAATAATAATAATAATAATAATAATAATAATAATAATAATTTATTAGATTTGTATGCCGCCCCTCTCCGAAGACTCAGAGGGCTGAGAATCCCTACAGATCCTAAAGCTGCAATAGAAGAGAAGGAAAAATTTCTCCTCCTTTGGCTGCTTGCAGATGTGCGGACTTCAACTCCCAGAATTCCCCCCTTTCGGGCAATGTTGCCCTGCAGAAGTGTAGGCATTGCAGCCAAGCATGGCAAAAAATCCTGCGGATCTGGGCTGCAATCTGATGGTGGCCGTTAGAGGGCGACGTTCCGTTTTTTCTCCTTTGCCGCCCCCTAGTGGCAGCTCCGGTCCCAGTAAAAGCTTCCTTTGCTTGCAATGCCAAACTTACAAGATTATTTTCCTCGAACAGCTGTCAATTTGGCTTGCAAAAATACTGTACAGGAACTGTTCCCCTGCAGGGGAAGAGGGTGCCCAGGCTGGAATGGCAGCAGCAGGTGGGTTTTGTGGTTGCGACAGCCTCCGCGAGACAATTCACGGCGTTACATTTTAAATATAGCTCCAAAGGAACAACCCCATCGCACGGCCAACTGACCTAACTGGCACGCAAGACATGTATAAGCCTAGGAGAAGAACAGCCAGAAAATCCCGATGATGACGTTGTCTGGTTCTGGTAACGTGACGTTCAGAAACTAAATCGAAACAATCTTGGAGAACAAAACCCCGGGCAAAAAGATCTCAGTGTTTTTCCTTCGCCCTTGCAACAGGGGGCATAAACAAGGGCCTTTGGGTGATGGGTTGAGGCTTGGTGGTTAATCTTTTAAGCCTCTAAACGTCATCAAAAAAGCACAACCAAGAATGTTCTTTCTGCGCCAACTCAGGAAGCTCAAACTGCCCAAGGAGCTGCTGATTCAGTTCTGCAGAGGAATCATTGAGTCTGTCATCTGCACCTCTATCACTGTCTGGTTTGGTTCTGCAACCCAACAGGACCGACACAGACTTCAGAGGAGAATCAGAACTGCAGAAAAAACAGTTGCTGCCAACCTGCCTTTCATTGAGGGCCTGTAGACTGCATGAGTCAAAAAGAGGGCGGGGAAAATATTTACTGACCCCTCGCATCCTGGACATAAACTGTTTCAATTCCTGCCTTCAAAACGTCGCTACAGAGCACTGCACACCAAGACAACTAGATACAAGAACAGTTTTTTCCCGAACGCCATCACTCTGCTAAACAAATAATTCCCTCAACACTGTCAAACTATTTACTAGTTTTTTCCCATCATTCCTATCACCCATTTCCTCCCACTTATGACTGTATGACTATAACTTGTTGCTTGTATCCTTACAATCTATATTAATATTGATTGTTTCTCCATTGCTTATTTGACCCCTATGATAATCATTAAGTGCTGTACTTCATGATTCTTGACAAATGTATCTTTTTCTTTTATGTACACTGAGAGCCTATGCACCAAAGACAAATTCCTTGTGTGTCCAATCACACTTGGCCAATATAGAATTCTGTTCTGTTCTGTTCTTTCCATGTTCTGTTCTATTCTATTCTGTTCTATTCTGAGAGAATGTAAGAGAGTTTGGAATTTGTTTCAACATAGCATGAGTGGTGGCCAAATCTGGCTTTTATCCTTAAGATTTTTATTAATATTGTTTCCTTGCTTATTTGACCCCATGACAATCATTAAGAGTTGTATCTCATGATTCTTGATGAATGTATCTTTTTATTTTATGTACATTGAGAGTTTATGCACCAAAGACAAACTCCTTGTGTGTCCAAATCACACTTGGCCAATGTAGAATTCAATTCTATTCTATTCTATTCTATTCATCAATTGAATTCATAGGCCACCCTTCTCCTAGTGGACCCAGGGCAGCTTACAACAATAAAAACAATTACAAAGTTAAAATACCCCAATACACAGATTAAAAACAAGTAAAAAATTAAAACCCAATATAAACATCATACAGTCATCACTGATTCATACTACTGGCTGGAGCGGAGAACTATCGCTCAACGACCCCAGGCCTGCCAGCATAAGTCTATTTTCAACGCCTTTCGGAAGGCGAGTGGGATCACAATCTCCCTCTTCCTGCTTGTTATACCTCTAGCTATGCAGCCAAGCATTCTACTTGCTTTCCCTACCGCTTGACCGCACTGTTCACCCATTTTGAGGCTGTCAGAAATCACGACCCCTGAATCCTTCTCTTCTGAAGTTTTTGCTAGCACAGAACTGCCAATACAATACTCAGATTGAGGATTCCTTTTGCCCAAGTGCATTATTTTACATTTGGAAACATTAAACTGCAGTTTCCATTGCTTTGACCACTTATCTAGTAAAGCTAAATCATTTGCCATATCACAGACGCCTCCAGGAATATCAACCCTATTGCACACTTTAGCATCATCAGCAAATAGGCAAAACGTATTTAACCCCTGAACATACAGTATTTAAATGTTCCCCCTTTCTCTTTTGTCCTCCAGACTATACAGATTGTGTTCATGAAGTCTTTCCTGATAAGTCTTATGCTTAAGACTTTCTACCATTCTTGTAGCCCGTCTTTGTAGCCCGTTCAATTTTGTCAATCTCTTTTTGTAGGTGAGGTCTCCAGAACTGAACACAGTATATTCCAAATGGGGTCTCACCAGCGCTCTATACAGCGGGATCACAATCTCCCTCTTCCTGCTTGTGATACCGCTAGCTATGCAGCCTGGCCTTCTACTCGCCTTCCCAACCGCCTGACCGCACTGTTCACCCATTTTGAGACTGTCAGAAAGCACCACCCCTAAATCCTTCTCTTCTGAAGTTTTTGCTAACACAGAACTGCCAATACAATACTCAGATTCCTTTTCCCCAAGTGCATTATTTTACATTTGGAAACATTAAACTGCAGTTTCCATTGCTTTGACCATTTATCTAGTAAAGCTAAATCATTTACCATATTACAGACGCCTCCAGGAATATCAACCCTATTGCACACTTTAGAGTCATCGGCAAATAGGCAAGCCTTCTCTTCTGAAGTTTTACTTAACACAGAAGTTGTGGGCTGTGGTTTGCTGGGCCGCTGTAACTTTGAACCTTTGCTACAGAAATGGTTTGTTTAGTCCAGGAGAACATCTACTGCAAGCCGAGAAAGGAAACGCCCTTTTTTGCAGGCGTGTGGGGTGTGCAAAAACGAGCCATGCGCACGCATTGCCACATATCGAAAGAGTGTGTTTGTCAACATTACAGAAGACGTGTTCTTAGCAGGGAACCCCAGCCATGAGTCAAAGCAATGGGAAAAGGAAGGAAAATCCCATTGACTGCGCTTCCGATTAGCTATTGCGCCTAAAACTGTGAGTGTGCGGGAGGAAAACAAGGTGTATGTGACAGAAAAACAGTAAGCAAAAAAAATCCCCTCTCCCATTATTTTAGAAGAAAGGTTTCCAAACTGGGACAAACACACTGATGATGGAACCCAGTTTGGTAATGAAACGTCTATAAGGAAGCGACCAAGCTTAGGCAGCACCAAGGACTCGACTACTACAGCTTTTAAGAGAATTCTATATACAGAGTTGGATAAAACAAGAAATAAAAAGAATGCTGCGTTCAATGAATAAGATTAATAGAATTCTTTAATATATATGTACAAAAAGAAAAATATTAGATTAAATTAGGATATTTTTTTTTTGTAGTAATGGATTTGATGTGTAAATGAACATGAAATATTTGAAACCTGAACATGGGTCATACTTAAGACCAAATCATTAACCGTTGGGAAATTAGGCGGCCAGGAAGACAGCAGGGGTGGGGTGGGTTATGTAAAGTTTTGTCCTTGTTTTGTCTTGTCTATGTACGTATTTGAAATAAAAACTATTTTTTAAAAATGATCTGATTATGTCCTCAAGCAACTGGCAGGAGAAATGAGAGACCCGAATTATTTATTTATTTATTTATTTATTTATTTATTTATTCATTCATTCATTCATTCATTCATTTATTCATTTTTGTCAAATATTTTATTATCATTATTTGTTTGCCCCTTATCGTCAACAACTACACCTATTTCATTTACAGCTGCAACAAACTGACTTATCCTCATTGGTCGGGGACGGAAATCATCCACATCAGTTACATCTATGTCCCCTTTCCCATAGTTTAAATGTTTATCCAAAAAGGGCAGACGAGATGGACCATGAGGTCTTTTTCTGCCATCAATCTTCTGTGTTTCTATGCTCTATATTGGTAGTGTACAAAGAAATAACACTATTTGTATACATGATATTGGTATTAATAAGAGAGAAACTTAGGAGAGGGATGGTAGGCACGCTGCTGCACTGACCTCTTCGGAAGAAACGGAGGGAGTGACAGATTTCATTTTCCTGGGCTCCAAGATCACCGCAGATGGGGACTACAGCCAAAACATTAAAAGACACTTCCTCATGGGGAGGAAAACTATGGCAAATCTAGACATTACCCTGCCAACAAAAGTTTTCCCAGTTGCAATGTATGGCTGTAAAAATTGGATCATAAGTAAGGCCAAGCGCCAAAAATAGAGGCTGTGAAAATATTTACTGACCCCTCACATCCTGGACATCAACAGTTTCAACTCCTACCCTCAAAACGTCGCTACAGAGCACAATTAGACACAAGAACATATTTTCCCAAACGCCATAGAAACATAGAAGACTGACGGCAGAAAAAGACCTCATGGTCCTTCTAGTCTGCCTTTATGCTATTTCCTGTATTTTATCTTAGGATGGATCTATGTTTATCCCAGGCATGTTTAAATTCAGTTACTGTGGATTTACGAACCACGTCTGCTGGAAGTTTGTTCCAAGGATCTACTACTCTTTCATTAAAGTAATATTTTCTCACGTTGCTTTTGATCTTTCCTCCAACTAACTTCAGATTGTGTCCCCTTGTTCTTGTGTTCACTTTCCTATTAAAAACACTTCCCTCCCAAACCTTATTTAATCCTTGAACATATCTAAATGTTTTGATCATGTCCCCCCTTTTCCTTCTGTCCTCCAGACTATACAGATGGAGTTCATGAAGTCTTTCCTGATACGTTTTATGCTTAAGACCTTCCACCATTCTTGTAGCCCGTCTTTGGACCCGTTCAATTTTATCCATATCTTTTTGTAGGTGAGGTCTCCAGAACTGAACACAGTATTCCAAATGGGGTCTCACCAGCGCTCTATATAGCGGGATCATAATCTCCCTCTTCCTGCTTGTTATACCTCTAGCTATGCAGCCAAGCACCCTACTTGCTTTCCCTACCGCCTGACTGCAATCAGCCATCACTCTGCTAAACAATTATTTTATTTATTCTCAGGAAAACGTCATCCCATTTTGCATTAAAGGCCTAACTTACATTCGATGGCATTCAGATAACTGATAATTAAATGAATTTGTCTGTGTGTTTTGAACAGCAAGAGCGAGAACCAAATGCAAAACGAATTTAGGGTGTGGACATGTTGCTTCCTGTTATGGGTTTCACAGGCACTGAAAAAAAAAGACACTTGCATTTATGAAAACGAACGCTCCTTTTTATTTCTGCTTTTATTTCCTCCTTTTAATTTTATTATTGATTTATTTCTCTGCAGATAAACCGCAGGGGCTGAAAAAAGATCTTTAAGTAAGTTCAAGCAGGATTCAAATGAAATTTGGTTGCCTACACCTCTCAAAGGGTCATCATCACTTTCAATATATACTACATAAACCTGACAAAATAAATACATAGAAAATTATGATGTACCTACATATCTGAGGCACTGTGGGGGGGGGAGAGGAAGAGAGAGAGAGGAAGAAAGAGAGAGAGAGAAAGGGCAGGAGAGAGAGAGAAAGGAAAAGGAGGAAGAAAGTGGAAGCAAGAGAGAGAGACAGAGAGAAAGGAAGACAGAGAAAAAGGAGGAAGACAGAAAGAGAGAAAAGGGGAGAGAAAGGGAGAGAAAGGGAGGAAGAAAGAGAGAGATAGAAAGGAGGAAATGAGAGAGAGAGTGGAAGGAAGAGAGAGAGAGAGGAAGGAAGAGAGAGAGAAGAAGAAAAACAGAGAGGAAGGAAGAGAGATAAAGGAAGAGAAAGAGGGAAGAAAAAGAGGAAGGAATAGAGAGGAAGAAAGAGAGACAGAGAATGACAGAAGGAGGAGGAAGAGAGAGAAAGTGGAAGGGAGAAATAGGAATGGAGAGAGAGATAGACAGAAAAGGAGGAAGAGAGAAAAAAATTGGAAGGAAGAGATAGAAAGGAAGGGAGAAAGACATAGAGACAGAAAAAGGAAGAGAGAGAGAAAGAAAGTGGAAGGAAGAAATGGAGAGGAAGGAAGAGAGAGAGAAGAAAGAGAGACAGAGAGAAAGGAAAAGAGAGAAAGAAAGAAAAAGGGAGAAGAGAGAAAGAGGGAGAAAAAGAGGAAGGAATCGAGAGGAAGAAAGAGACAGAGAAAGACAGAGAAAGGAGGAAGAGAGAAAGTGGAAGGAAGAGAGAGAAAGGCAGAGACAGAAAAAGGAAGAGAGAAAGACAGAGAGAAAGAAAAAGAAAGAAAGAAGAGAGACAGAGAAGAAGAGGAAGCAAGAGACAGAGAAAAAGGAGGAAGAGAGAGAGTAGAAGGAAGAGAAAAAGACATAGAAAAAGGAAGGTTACTATTTGGTAACACATATATTAATATCAGCAAGGTTGGTATTTGCACAAACCAGGAAAAAGGAAAATATACCAAATGAAGAAATGATGATTAGAAAATGCTAGATTGTGCCAAATTAAGCAAATTAACATGAATTACAGAATAACCAAGATAAAGACTATTACACAGTTTGGGGGAAACTATAGATGGTTAGAAAAAAAGAAGAATCGAATTAACATCTAAGAAAAATAAATAATAGTTGAAAATAGAATTGTAACATATTAAGTCGATTGACCTTGTGCTCGTTTTATGTTTGTAAGTATGTTTGTATGTTTATTTCTGTTTTGTTTTGTTTTTCATTATTAAAATTTAAAAAAAGAAAAAGGAGGAAGAGAGAGAAAGTGGAAGGAAGAGACGGAGAGGAAGGAAGAGAGAGAACGACAGAGACAGAGAAAAAGGAGGAAGAGAGAAAGAGAGAGAAAAAGAGGAAGAGAGACAGAAAGAGACCGAAAAAGAAGGAAGAGAGAGAGTGGAAGGAAGAGAGAGGGAGAGAAAGTGGAAGAAAGAGAGAGAGAAAGAAAGAAAGTGGAAGAGAGAGAGAGAGAGAAAGTGGAAGAGAGAGAGAGAAAGTGGAAGAGAGAGAGAGAGAGAGAAAGTGGAAGGAAGAGAGAGAGAGGAAGGAAGGGAGGGAGGGAGAGAGACTGAGTTTTTTACACGCTATGGACAGTTCCGTCTAGTTTCGGTTTATTAAAAGAACGAGGCAGGCACTTTCTCTTTCGGCGCAGACAGTGGTCAGCCGTGGCCACCGCCCGCCTCGACTCCAGCTCCAACTCCAACGCGACGCCGCGCAAAAAAGGAAGGAAGTCCAATTCCTTCCCACGAAACCGAGAGGCTTTGGATAAAATTCGGGAACCGACGGGCCAAGAAGTCCAAAACGGTCCAAACTCGGGGTTCCTTTACTCCTTGCCAGCCCACCCCCCGCCTGCCTGTCTGCCAACCGGTGCAGAGAAGCGCCCACCCACCCCCACTTTCCTAGGTGAAAGTGCCTTACCTTTCGGGAAAGGCATGGCTTTCGCTTTCGGGAGACGCCGCTGGAAACCCGGGTCGGCCGCTCCCTTTTCTTGCGCAACGCGCTTGGATCGGAATCGGTGCGCAGGGAAGGAAATCGACGAAATTGGTCGATTCTTTCTGGGCGCGTCCCCGCTTTGTGGATCGCGCGCGGTTTTGCGCCCTCGCGCAGGCGCTCCCTGGATCGGGGACCTTTTTCCTTCTCCCTCGCTTGCTTTGCTTTCTGCGCGCACGGCACAGGGATGGATGGATGGATGGATAGATAGATAATAGGTAGGTAGGTAGGTAGGTGGGTGGGTGGGTGGATGGATAGATAGATAGATAGATGATAGATAGATAGATAGATGATAGATAGATAGATAGATAGATAGATAGATAGATAGATAGATAGATAGATAGATAGACCGATAGACAGACCGATAGACAGACCGATAGACAGACAGACAGACAGACAGACAGACAGATAGATGGCTGAGGAATTCTGGGAATTGAAGTCCACAAGTCTTAAAGTTGCCAAGATTGGAGATTCCTGGTATAGATGGGTAGGTCAAATCCAGGGTGAACATCTGGTGGTGTGACAAATCATGATTAGCCTTTGGGTTCTCAAAGTTTCCTTGGGAGGGATGCCTCCAGGTGGTTACTTCACCAGAGATGGAAACCAGCTGCAAAAATTCACGTTGTGTTCAAGCCAATGGCTGAATTCGCACCCTGCGCTGGTCAGTCTTTCCCAAAACTTTATGTGAATGGACTTCCAACTCCCCGAATTCCCTAGCCAGCCTATCTTCAAGTTGGCTGGCTTGGGGAAAAAAACCCTCCACTATGGGAAAAAGATTGAAGTTTGCGATGCAACGCATAGTTCCCTCTAAGCTGAGCAGGTGAGCAATCGCTCACTTAAAAATCATCATCAACTCAGAGTTTTCCAAACCTGCCCAGAAGCCGAGAGGGAAATTTTATTATTATTTCTGTGTCGCCCAGTCCCGAAAGGACTGCCGCTCAGACACTATACTTTTCCGCCCACCCCAAAAAAATTTTAGAGAGAACACTGATGCAACGTGGGGGGTTTTTTGGAGTTTGGAATTATAAATTGTCTGTTTGGGCGAGGCACTCTGTCGCTACACAATTGTGTAAGCTGAACAATGGCTTTCCTAGTGGCCTCCCCTCCAAGTACTAACCCAGTCCGATCCTGGAGAGCTATCTGAGATGAAATAGCATAAATGTTACTCTGGCACATTTCACCATCTGGCAACCTTTAAGATTGGGTGGACTTAGTTGGGGGAAAGATCAAAAGCAACATGAGAAAATATTATTTTACTGAAAGAGTAGTAGATCCTTGGAACAAACTTCCAGCAGATGTGGTAGATAAATCCACAGTAACTGAATTTAAACATGCCTGGGATAAACATATATCCATCCTAAGATAAAATACAGAAAATAGTATAAGGGCAGACTAGATGGACCATGAGGTCTTTTTCTGCCGTCAGACTTCTATGTTTCTATGACTTCAAATCCCAGAATTCCACAGCCAGCATGAGGAATTCTGGGAGTTGAAGTCCAGCCACCTTTAAAGTTGCCAAGCATTTCTCTTCTAGACTAGTGTGTGATCATTTCTTCTCAAGGTACATTTGCTTACAAGAAAAAACAGCTCCGTTGTTATTTTTAACCATGTTGTAAAAAGTTTTACTTTTTAAGCCACAGTAAATGTTTTGCTTTGATACTGGCTTGGCTTAAAATCACTCAGAATTGGATTTTTTTTGTTCTTGATAAGCAAGCTAAGATTTTTTAAAATTCTTCCCCAATCTTTTGAGATTGTCATCCTTTACCCCCAATAAGCATACCACCCATCATCACAATCTTAGCTTATCCTCCAGGTCCCATCAACTAAACAGTCACTTAGCAGGACCCAGGGGAAGAGCCTTCTCTGTGGCGGCTCCGACCCTCTGGAATCAGCTCCTTCCAGAGATTAGAACTGCCCCTACTCTCCTTGCCTTTCGTAAACTCCTTAAAACCCACCTCTGCCGTCAAGCGTGGGGGAACTGAAACATCTTCTCCTGCCTATGTAGTTATTTGTGTATGATATGACTGTATGTATGTGTCTATATACTGTATTGGGGTTTCTTGTTTTTTAGACTTTTTAAATGTATTATTGTTATTTTAGATTCTAACTATTAGATTTGTTATTATGTATTGTTTTTATCATTGCTGTAAGCTGCCCTGAGTCTACGGAGAGGGGCGGCATACAAATCTAATAAATAATAATAATAATAATAATAATAATAATAATAATAATAATAATATGGTTTTACCGTTCCTGGATGCGCTATTGTTTTACCTGGGTTGGATGCGCTATGTCAAAAATAAGTTTATTTCTTGAGCTAATAACAGTATTACAATGCAAAAAATGGTCTGTAACCATGGGGAAGGCTGATATAAGCCATTATCAGTATGTAATCATGGATTTGCTAATTGTGCTGCAACCTGATTGGCTGTAACCTATATATAAGGAGTAACACCGTTCCATGGGTGTGGTTTGTAGTGAGTGGTTTGTTATAATGAGTGGTTTGTTACAGGGGTTGGTGGTTTAGTGCTTAGTGGTTTGTGGGTGGTTGCAGTGACGGATGTAACAGTAGTATATGATAGTATTGCAATAGTTTATTTAGAGAAAGTTTGCTAAGAAGAAAAGTAAAATATATTTTTACAAGAAAGCCTGCTGCAGTGCTCTTCATTGAAGACTTCAATTAGGTATACAGTGCTGAACTGTGGCTAGTTGGTAGGGTTAGCCTCCTCATGCGCAAAAGTCTCCCCCAACACGCTGTACGCTGTCCATCTCCATGCCAGATTTAGCGAAGGAAAAAATATCCTAATATGTCACGTGATGCCGCCACAATGCGAGTTTGACACCCCTGCTATACTACAACTGGGGAGAATCAGATTTAAATGTGTCCCTTTTCATTCCTTTCAGGGGCTCAAAGAATATAAGGCCTTAGCTTTTACACCAAGGTGGACCCTATCCTGGTGGCCCATCTAGGTTCTAGTTTTAAATTTGATCACCAGCTACTCCAGCGTGCCCCTACCTCACACACAACCAATGCCTGAGCTGGTTCACACAAAACACCACACTAAGATTTAGAGCTAACCGAACAAACCCTTCGGTATTTTCAATGTCTTCTACCATTTCTGATTTAGCAATAAATTGCAGTTTCTCTACTGGTTTAATAGCAAACTATGGTTACCAAGGAAATCGTGGTTTGCTGTTAGATCAGACGTTAAGAGAGGGAATCAAAGCATAGGATGCGGAAGAAAGAAAAAAAACAGAAATATATCTATATTTCCCACCAGCAAATCAGAAGAGGGATGTGGAACAGTTAAGAGACAAAGGCTGGAATCTTTAAAATAAAATCAAAGGAAGCAGGCATCTTTAAAGGAATTTTATATTACAATAAAAATACAAATAAAGTCTCTCCATCGCAAGGAATATGTAAAGGCCGTTCCAGGATTCGTTCCAGTTTGTTAGAAAGACGTTGTGTCATCTCTTTCCGCTACTTTCCACATGCAGCTAAACACTCTTTCGAGATCGCCAGGTGGTGACTTGTCCTGGTTTGACCAAAGAAAATCAGACTTGTTCCGCGAGGTCCAAGACTCGGAATTTGTCCAGGTTGTAAAAACAGGCCTTGACCACTCGTCCTCCGAAGTATCTTCCGTTCAGGTCAACCACCGCTGAAAACCAGGCAAAATAGGAACATTCCCAGATTAAGAAAATATGGGGAGGTAGGAATTCAATGAGTCACAAGTTTTTTAATTATAGTAAGCAGAATATCCAACTGGGTCAAAATAGGGTAACATGGAGCTTCTCAACCTCAGAAGCTTTAAGATGGGTGGACTTCAACTCCCAGAATTCCCCAGCAGGCCACTTTTTCTCACCCATAGCCAGTGTTCCCTCTAATTTTTTGGGGGGGGGTGGGCGGAAAAGTATAGTGTCTGAGCGGCAGTCCCTTCGGGACTGGGCGGCACAGAAATAATAAACAAACAAACAAACAAACAAATAAATAAATAAATAAAAAACCCACCCTGTTTTGCCTCAGAGAATTTCAAAATAAAATACTGTACTGTGTGTCTATAACAGTGAGCTCATAATAGGGCAACTCTATCAATATCAAAATGCCACTTCAATAGTTGAGCTAGTTTCAAACTAGATTTTGATTTTCTTTCTCTCTTCCTTACTCCCATTCTTTTTCTTTCTCTTTTCCTTCCTCTCTTTTTTCTATCTGTTTCTCTCTCTTCCTCTCTTCCTCTCTCTCTCCTTCCCTCTCACTCTTTCCCTCTTGGCTTCTGGGCAGGTTTGGAAAACTCTGAGTTGATGATGATTTTTAAGTGAGCGATTGCTCACTGCTCAGCTTAGAGGGAACTATTCCCATAGCCCCATTAAGACGGGTGGACTTCAACTCCAGAATTCCCCAGGGGGCCAATTTTTCTCACCTGTAGCCACTTTAAGACCGGTGGACTTCAACTCCCAGAATTCCCCAGGGGGCCAATTTTTCTCACCCGTAGCCACTTTAAGACCGGTGGACTTCAACTCCCAGAATTCCCCAGCGAGCCAATTTTTCTTATCTGTAACAGCTTTAAGACAGGTGGACTTCAACTCCCAGAATTCCCTAGCCAGCTGGGGAATTCTGGGAGTTAAAGTCCACCTATCTGAAAACTGCCAACACTGAAAAACATTAGGGGTGGTGAGGGTGTTAAGAAGAGAGAGTTACTGCAGCTGCCCTGAACTATGACAATATTTACAGTTAATCCTCAACTTACAACTGTTTGTTTAACAACAGTTCAAAGTTACACCGCCTCAGAAAAAGCGACTTATGACCTGGTACTGGATTTGTAAATGCTGCTCCAACCCCCCTGTGGTCTTGTTGTCGCAATCCTGAGGCAATGGGCTCATGTTTTCAACTGACTGCAGTAGTATTCCTGCAGACACATAATCGCAATTTGTGAGCCACTAAATGAAAACTGTTGCAAGTCGAGGATTACCTGTACAGCTTCTGAAATTTACAGGAAGGAGTGACCATGTGATTCTTTACCTTTAATTGCAGATTCTACTCTTTCAAATTCCAAAAATATTCTCACGGCTTCATCATCAGGAGTACCAGGGATCTGAATCAAAAACAGCCAAGATTAGCACCTTTGTAGCACAGTACGAATAGAAATAGGAATAGAATAAAATAGAATTCTTTAATGGCTAAGTGTGATTAACACATAAGGAATTTGTCTTTGGTGCAGATGCTCTTTTATATACATAAAAGAAAAAGAGACCTTTGTCAAGAATCATAAGAATCATAAGGTACAACACTTAATAATAGTCCAGTGTTGTGATTAGCTCTGGCCCAGCTCCTGCCCCAAGGACCGTGGATGTGTGGCAGGCATCCACGTGCTGCAGGCCTGTTTTGCTCCCGGGGGAATCTGATGATGAAGGCTCCTCTGACCAAGAAGACATAAGTGACAGGGAGGACGAGAGTGTGGCAGACAGCTCAGAAGGAGATCAATTATCTAGCTCCTCCTTGGATTCAGAACAAGAGTTAATGATACAGCCACGCATGCGGAGAGCGATGCATAGGCAGCAACAACTGAGAGATTATTATCAAAGAAAATGAGGCCACCTGTGGTTGGGTGGGGCTGTGGTCATTAGTGAGGCTGCTACAAAGAGCAGCCTGTGGGTTTGGCCATTGTGGAGGATTATCTGATCTTTGTGTTTCATGCCTGTCTTGCTGACTTCGACCTTTGTGCATTGATTTTTCCCCGCTTTGAAACTAAACCAGAGCAAAGTGTGTTTCACTTTGTGAAAGAAGAAGGACTGTGAATTGCCTCACAGCTGCAAGCTAAGTATCTCAGAACTGATAAGGGACTTGTACAAATTACCAGTTTGTTTGGAGGCGAGTTTCTTTGCTATACCAAAAGAGGGCTTAGTTAATTTGGATTTCCGTTATAAAGAAAATTGTTTTGAATTTTCAAACGTGTGTGTGTCTGAAATTTGTACTTTTGAATTTTCGGGAGGATTCTACCAGAGAGCCCGACAGAACAGTCCAGATACAAATAAACAATCAAATCATTAGCAACCAGTAAATGTAAATTGTAAGAATACAAGCCACAAAGTTACAGTCATACAGTCATTTGTGGGAGGAGACGGGTGATGGGAACGATAAGAAGATTAGTAGTAGTGCAAACTTAGTAAATAGTTTGATAGTGGTGAGAGAATTATTTGTTTAGCAGAGTGATGGCGTTCGGAGAAAAAAACTGTCCTTGGGTCTAGTTGTTATAGTGTGCAGTGCTCTATAGCGACGTTTTGAGGGTAGGAGTTGAAACAGTTTGTGTCCAGGATGTGAGGGGTCAGTCAATATCTCTTTTTGACTCCTGCAGTAAGTATACAGGTCCTCAATGGAAGGCAGGTTGATAACATTTTTTTCTGCAGTTCTGATTATCTTCTGAAGTTTGTGTCTGTCTTGTTGGGTTGCAGAACCAACCCAAATATAGTACGATGTAGCTCTAGAGCAGTGCTTTACAAATTTGGTTAATTTAAGGCGAGTGGACTTCAACTCCCAGCATGCTGGCTGGAGAATTCTGGGAATTAAAGTTTTACCCACTTTGCCAAGTATGAAATACACTTTTGAGAAAACAGCTTTTCTTTTGTTTGCTGTTCCTGAAGGTTTTGGACATCTCGCCACGGCCGATTCACTGCAGCCAACGACCATATTTCCTTGAAAATAAAACCGGGTCTTATACTAAAGACGCATTAGGTCTTATTTTCCGATTAGGTCTTATTTTCCGGGCAGTCTGCATTGGTTGCCGATCGGTTTCCGGTCACAATTCAAAGTGTTGGATATGACCTATAAAGCCCTTCATGGCATTGGGCCAGAATATCTCTGGGACTGTCTTCTGCCGCACGAATCCCAGCGACCAGTTAGGTCCCGCAGAGTTGGCCTTCTCCGGGTCCCGTCAACTAAACAATGTCGTCTGGCGGGACCCAGGGGAAGAGCCTTCTCTGTGGCGGCCCCGACTCTCTGGAACCAACTCCCCCCAGATATCAGAGTTGCCCCCACCCTCCTTGCCTTTCGTAGGCTCCTTAAAACCCACCTCTGTCGTCAGGCATGGGGGAATTGAGATATTCCCTTCCCCCTAGGCTTACAAAATTTATGCATGGTATGTTTGTATGTATGATTGGTTTCTTAAATTGGGGTTTTTTAAACTACTTTTAATATTAGATTTGTTTATATTGTTTTTTATTGTTGTTAGCCGCCCCGAGTCTATAGAGAGGGGCGGCATACAAATCAAATTAAATAAATAAATAAAATAAATAAATAAATACAGTGAGTTCGATGCTGGGTAGAGGCAGATATTTTTCTCTCTGGGCTCACTGAGACTTATCTGCTGAAGAAAACTCCGCATTGGCAACAGGAAGGGCATCCGGGCAGTAGACACTCAAGCTTCATTCAGTTGCCCAGATTCCACCCCGCAAGGGATTATGGGGTTTATTAAAAGAGGCTGATATTATAAATCTGCTTTAAAAAAAAATGTGGGAAGAAAGAGATGCCAAGTCAGTACCTCAAAAATCACACACTTCCCAACTTTGCCGTATTTTTCACATTCTTCTTTCGTTTCGCCTTCGAGATCTTCGTCAACCTCCCCGGCTCCAACCATGTTCTGCAACAGGAACAGCAACAAAAAGATTCTACGTTTGAATTGCGAATTTGGTTTCTTTACTCCCGCACTCGAAAAGTTTTCTTTTAAATGCAAATAATTTTTTCCCCACTCACTCACGTCTATTTACTAAAGGCATTTCTATTCCACTGAAATCAGAAGCTTCAGAGAATAAATAGACATAGAGACATAGAAGATTGACGGCATGCCAACCCAAACCTTGAAAGTCACTGATTCAGGATGGCTGATGAATCAAACAGGGGAAGCTTACCCGCAATAAGACAACTTTGGTTGGACATTTCAGTATTTCTGTTAAAGGGTTTGAATCCGATTTCTTCGATGGATCTCCTATCCCAAAGGGGGGGGGGGAGAGAGAGAAAGAAAGCAGTGACGATTTTACATTAAATGTAATATTAGTTAAAATGTGTGGACTTCAAATCCCAAAATTCCCCTACCAGGCTGGTGGGGGAATTCTAAGAGCTTAAGTCCACACATCTTAAAGTCACTAAGATTGATAAAAACTGTATACAGTGATCCCTCGATTATCGCGAGGGTTACGTTCCAAGACCTCTTGCGATAATCGATTTTCCGCAGTATAGTGGTGCGGAAGTAAAAACACCATCTGCGCATGCATGCCTTTTGTTCCATGGCCGCGCATGTGTAGATGGTGGAGGCGGGGAGCGACGAGAGTGCGGAAGCCAACAGATTGCTTTGAATGCCGGCTGCCCCCGCCCCCCAGCACCTGCCCGCCCGCCGTTCACCGCTCGCCCGCCCGGCTGCTCGCTTGCCCGTTCACCCGCCCGCCCGCCTGCTTGCTCGCCCGTTCACCCGGCCGCCGTTTGCCGCTCGAGAGCAAGAGGGGGAGAGAGAGAAAGAGAGAGAAGGAAAGAAAGAGATGAGAGAGGGAGGAAGAGAGTGTGAGAGAGGAAGAAGCAAGATAGAGAAAGAGAGAGAAAGAAAGATGAGAAAGGAAGGAAGACAGTGAGAGAGAGGAAGAAAGAGAGAGAGAGAAGAGTGGAAGGAAGAGAGAGAGAAATGATAGAAAAAAGGGGAGAAAAAAAGAGAAATGAGAAAATGATTGAAGCAGAGAATGACAGGAAAGAAAAAGAAAGAGACAGAGAAGTGACTCTTGGTGATGACGTATGACGTCATCGGGTGGGGAAAACCGTGGTATAGCAAAAAAAAACGTGGAGTATTTTTTAATTAATATTTTTTGAAAAACCGTGGTATAGCGTTTCGCGATAATCGAGATCGCGAAAATCGAGGGATCACTGTAATACTATATGATAAATTTCTGATAATCAGCCAGATGCTATCTGTGAGTCCAAAGAAATCTTGAGCAAAAATTACTAGATTCCTAGATTATTTATAACAATGAGGATATTCTAAAACCAATTTTGGGCAGAACACACATACACCACTGCAACTGATGTAAGTAGAGTCTTTGGTGTTGTTTTATTTAAAAGGGTAAGTTTACACAAATTTTTAGCCACGATGGGAATTATTTTAAACACCCATTTGACATATTTTCAACAATGAACTATCTGCATTTTATCTGATATTTTCCTTTCCAGGAGTTAACGTCAAAAGTGTGGATCAATTCACAAGGAAAATTTAAAAAGAAGATACTGAATACTACTTAGTATGGAATGAATTATGTGAATGGCTGAATGAAAGAAAGAAAAGATAAAAGATGAAGTGGAACTGTCAATACTTGAAAGAATAACATCAAATGTTTATGGACCATTGTATAAAATAATGTAGAAGAAAGAAAGAACAAGTATTTTATCAAAATTTAAATGTACAGTATATATTTCATTCATTCAGATCTAAGAGTGTTCCCTTTATTTTTTTGAGCAGTGTATATTGGTAGATGCAAACCGAGAGATGCTTACTGTAAACATGGGGTAATTGTACCCATATATGTTTATCTATCTTGTTTATTTATGCTTTTTATATATATATTCGGAGTCTTTTATATATATATTCGGAGTCTTCGGAGAGGGGCGGCATAGAAATCTAATTAATAATAATAATAATAATAATAATAATAATAATAATAATAAATATAAGAGATAAGTGGTGGAGCCATTAATGATTAAATGGCCAAGATTGGGCCAGTGCTCTGCCTCTTATCCCTATAGCAACTACATTCCTTGGAAACATTGTAGTAAAACAGTGGTTCTCAACCTTTCTAATGCCGCGACCCGTTAATACAGATCCTCATGTTGTGGATCAAAAGTCTAACACCAATTCTCCAATCAAAAGTCTAGCACCAATTCTCCCAACTTTAACCTGATTGGCAGGGAGGTCAGAAGGACACCCCCACTATAAACACCTGATTGGTCGGACTGTAAAAATATGTTCCAAGGCGCCCGAATAAGAAGCTTTAGTTCCTAACACCATGGGAAATTTGTCGTTTCCCATGGTCTTGGGTGACCCCTATGAAACGGTTGTTTGACCCCCAAAGGGGTCCAGACCCCCAGGTAAAAGGACTTCACTCCAGACGGACTCCTTAACTTACCTTTATCAGCAGAGTCTCCAATAATGATTTTGCCTCCTCTCTTGCTGGTTTTCTCTACCGACAGGGCTGTGCTCAGACCCTGTTCGTGCTTCCCCAGACCTTGGCCTTCTCGGAAGCCGTATTTCTGCATGATCTTGTGCGCCACCGTGCCTCTGGAGACAGAAGGGAGAAATCAAGTTCATGTGGGATCATCTCTAAAAGGCAGCTAGTCCCCGACTTTCAACAGTTCATTTAGTGGATGGAAACTGTTCTGTGCATGGCCCTCGGAGCAACCCACCGACTCAGAAATCCCTTATTTTACGATAAAAATAAGTGTTCGGAAACTTCAGATCGTGCAGAATGCGGCCACAAGAGCCATCGTGGGGCTCCCTAGATTCGCCCACGTTTCTGCAACACTCCGTGGCCTGCACTGGCTGCCGATCGGTTTCCGGTCACAATTCAAAGTGTTGGTAATGACCTTTAAAGCCCTATATGGCATTGGGCCAGAATACATCCGGAACCGCCTTCTACCGCACGAATCCCAGCGGCCAATAAGGTCCCACAGAATTGGCCTTCTCCGGGTCCCATTGACCAATGTCATTTGGCAGGCCCCAGAGGAAGAGCCTTCTCTGTGGCGGCCCCGGCCCTCTGGAATCAACTCCCCCCAGAGATTAGAACAGCCCCCACCCTGCTTGTCTTTCGCAAATTACTCAAGACCCACCTTTATCGCCAGGCATGGGGGAACTGAGATCTCCTCCCCCAGGCTTTTATATTTTATGTTTGGTATGTATGTGCTGAATGGTTTTAAATTGTTGGGGTTTTAGATATTGTTTTATTTTAATATTAGATTTGTCTCACTGTTATATTGTTTTTGTATTATTGTTGTGAGCCGCCCCGAGTCTTCGGAGAGGGGGCGGGAAACAAATCTAATAAATAATAATAATAGAATAAAATCAAACTCTCTATTTGAGAAAAGCACACATAATGTAAAGCAGATTTTAAATGGCAAGGAGGAGCTATCTTACTCTTTGTCTGTAAAAAGGTGCCAAAGCTTGGCCTAATCAGCATTCCTTAAATCAGTGTTTCCCAACCTTGGAAACTTGAAGATATCTGGACTTCAACTCCCAGAATTCCCCAGCCAGCGAATGCTGGCTGGGGAATTCTGGGAGTTGAAGTCCAAATATCTTCAAGCTGCCAAGGTTGGGAAACACTGCCTTAGATAACAAGTCCATTCATTATTTAAGCATATGAATTTGCCCACCAAAATCCTGAGCAATGAGCATCCAACAGAGAATGTCGTTTATTGAGGCAGAAATCGTGATTTTTAAGCCTTGTTCAATAGCACACCCCCAGCCTCACATCTCTTCCATTGAACGTTGAAACTCCACACCCAATTCCCCAACATCCTTTGCCTTTATACTGCCTGGAAGTGACATCACACCCGACCTCTCATCAAACAGTCTCAATTGCTAATGCTTTTCGCGACTGCCCCCCTCGTGGCCTTTCGCAAGGAGTCTACCCCGCACTCACCCCATGTTTGCAAGGAAAGAATTGCTGGGCCCCGTTGGAGAACGGGGTCTCTCGGGCTCATCGTACATTGGGGGAGGAATGGCAGCCTTGGATGATGAACTACGAGGCCGTGATTCTTCCTCGTAGGCGGATAAAGCTGTGGAAAAGAAGACAGGGATGTTTTTATCTTCAAGGCAAAAATATCTTCAGTATCATTCCTGTGCTTTACTTGATCTTGCAAATAGCAGGTTAGGATTTATTTTAAGGACTTCCATCAATGCCCGATAAGGTCCCACAGAGTTGGCCTTCTCCGGGTCCCGTCGACTAAACAATGTCGTTTGGCGGGCCCCAGGGGAAGAGCCTTCTCTGTGGCGGCCCCGACCCTCTGGAATCACCTCCCCCCGGAGATTAAAACTGCCCCCACCCTCCTTGCCTTTCGTAAATTACTCAAGACTCATCTATACCGCCAGGCATGGGGGAGTTGAGACACCTTTTCCCCCAAGCTTTTTAATATTTATGTTTGGGTATGTATGTGTTGTTTGCTTTTTATATATATGATAGGGTTTTTAAGGGCTTTTTTAATATTAGATTTGTTTTCGCTAGAATATTGTTTTTATTATTGTTCTGAGCCGCCCCGAGTCTTCGGAGAGGGGCGGCATACAAATCTAATAAATAAAATAAATAAATAATCGAGACAGAATCGTTTTATCTAATCAGTCACTGCATTTCTTTCTTTCTTTCCTTTCTCCTTCCTTCCTTCTCTTCCTTCCTTTGTAAATAACAGGTTAATTTTAAATAGCAGTAGCATTTAGACTTACATATACTGCTTCTTAGTGCTTTTACATCCCTTTCTAAGTGGTTTACAGAATCAGCATATTGCCCCCAACTATCTGGATCCTCATTTGGCCCACCTCAGAAGGCTGGAAGGCTGAGTCAACATTGAGCCGGTGATGAGATCCGAACTGCTGAACTACAGCTAGCAGTTAGCTGAAGTAGCCAACAGTGCTGTATTCTAGCCAATGCGCCATCCTGGCTCCCATATTACTCTATTTAAAGGCCCTTATACTATTAAGACAGAATCCCTTCATCTAATCCATCATAGCTTTTCTTTTACTTCCTTCCTTCCCCCTTCCTCAGTCTGTAATTTATTTATTAATTTGTATGCCACCCTTCTCTGAGGACTCGGGGAGGCTCACAACATATGACAATCCAACATAAAGACAAATCTAATTAAATTTAAAATTGCAATCTAAAAATTTCAATATTTAAAAAACAGTCATACCAGTTCAATCATACATTTCATTTTGTTGGCCAGGGGGCTGAGATCTAATTGCCCAAAGCCTGGCGATATAGGTGAGTCTTAAGACTCTTACGGAAGGCAAAGAGGGTGGGGGCAGTGCGTATCTCCAGGGGAGCTGATTCCAGAGGGCCGGGGCTCCCACAGAGAAGGCTCTTCCCCTTGGCCCCACCAAGTGACATTGTCTGACTGACGGGACCTGGAGAAGGCTGACTCGGTGGGACCTAACTGGTCGCTGGGACTCATACGGCTAACACTCACCGCAAGCTAACAAAGGTGTCTCTCGAGAGCTATAAAACACAAAATTGACTTCAGGATCCCACTACCTCATTCCTACACCCCTCCAGGTTCTTCCAATCTGTAAGTATGTATCACGCTTGCTTTTTAGCCTGAGATTAAAGATAAAGATCCCCTTCAGGCATCCCCACAGTCAAAACATGTCTGTTTATAAAAACATTGTAATTTGCTTATTTACACTGTTGAATACCCAATAAATCGACCCATGGCAGATGTCTAAAGCATGATTTTGGAACTAGATCTTTAAAATCAAAATGTAGGGAGTTCTAGCTTAGCGACTGAACCAGTTACAATGGATTTACCAAAAGCGATTTATGACCCTCATAACAAACACATGGATTTGGTTAATAACAACCACAGTGTTTCCTTAATGCCACAAAAAAAAGGTCATAAAATTGGGTCTAATCATGTAGGTGGCTCAATTTATGACCATCATGATTTACGATGGAAATCCCGAGGTCCATTTATTTATTCATGTTTGTTTGCTGCCCATCACATTGTGAGGTGACTGGCAGATACGGTCCTAAATCGAGAACTACAGTGGTACCTCTACAGTAGAACCCCGACTTACGAGACTAATTGGTTCCGGAAGGAGGCTCGTAAGTCAGAACGCTCGTATGACGAAACATTGTTTCCCATAGGAAACAATGTAAAGTCAATTAATCCGTGCAACAACAAAAAAACCCGCTGCCGCCGAACGCGGAAGTTAGCGTTCAGAGACAGCTGCGAAGCGGCGCGCGTGTTTTAAAACGTGGCAGCCGGCCTGGGGGGCTCGGGGGCTTCCCCCCGAGCCCCCCAGGCCGGCTCTGACGTTTTAAAACACGCGCGCCGCTTTGCAGCTGTCTTCTGAAACCGAACGCGGAAGTTAGCGTTCCGGCTTCAGGAGACAGCTGCGAAGTGGCGCGCGTGTTTTAAAAGGTTGCAGCCGGCCTGGGGGGCTTGCCAGCACCCCCCCCCCCCCAGCACCCCAGGCCGGCTGCAACCTTTTAAAACACGCGGGATACGAGCGTCAAGGAGCTGTCTCCTGAAGCCGAGACAGCTCCTTGGCGCTCGTATCCCGAATGTGAGCTCGGGAGGCGAACAAAAATGTCGCTCCCCTCCCAGCTCTTATCTCGAGTAGCTCGTAAGTAGAGCTGCTCGTATGTCGAGGTTCCACTGTACTTACAAACTTAATTCGTTCCGTGACCAGGTTCTTAAGTAGAAAAGTTTGTAAGAAGAAGCAACTTTCCCCATAGGAATCAATGTAAAAGCAAATAATGTGTGTAATTGGGGAAACCACAGGGAGGGCGGAGGCCTTGTTTCCTCCCAGGAGATTCCTAGAGAGGCCCCACAGAGGGTTCTCCACGACTTTTCCGGTCCTGTTTCCTCCCAAGAGATTCCTAGAGAGGCCCCACAGAGGCTTCTCCCCGCCTTTTCTGGCCCTGTTTCCTCCCAGGAGATTCCTAAAGAGGCCCCACAGAGGCTTCTCCCTGCCTTTCCCGGTTACAGTTTCAGAGGCTTGGGTTTGTAAGTGGAAAATGGTTCTTGAGAATAGGCAAAAAAATCTTGAACACCCAGTTCTTATCTATACATAGGAATATAAGTATACATATAAGTAAGTAGAGGCATTCATAGGTAGAGGAACCACTGTATCTGCAATTTAAAGAAAAAATTATCTACATGCGTACGTTCTTTGTCCTTCTCAACCAAAGAAGTAGGTGGCGCAATGGCAGCTCCTCCCATACCTGTGTAAGAAAAGAAATATATAAAATTATGGTTGTGAGCAGTCGCACATGCACAATAGCACGTGGAAGCTCTTTTAGCACCCGAGGGAAAAAAGGTTTGCCATCACTGACCAGGGAGGACAATCCACAGTGGCCAAAAATCAGGAGAAGCCTGGCAGTATTTTCTAACAAATTTTTATGAAAAGGCAGGCATCTTCTGCAAAGTATGTTGCAGGTCACGGAAACCTTTAAAATAAAATTTATTGCTCACAGAAGATGCTACCAGACACTTGCAGATTAGGTGAGACAAAAGGGTTTTGATTCATGCGTGTATTTGGTAACTCAGAGAGTTTCTCACTTCGTTTCCGTCTCTCCCTTTCATAGTCTTCATCTTCATCCGAATCTGGATCCGGACGCCTGGAAAATCCACTCGCCTCGTGTCTGTCTTTGCGCCTCCTTGAAATGGAAACAGAAAGTAAGATGACAATGGTCCTCAAAGGAAATCCAGATAGGACAAATCTGAACATGGGCTAAATTCTTAGGGGATTCTAAACTCTTTTTGTTTCCACCATCGACATTTAAACTGTTTATTCCGATGTGTTTCAAAAGATTCTGATGAACGGCAAAATGATAACCTACTTGCACTGGCCATTCATAAGAGTCAGATGAAATACACTTCCAATTCGTAAAAAAGATTTTGTATATGCAATTTAGTTCTGCTTATATGCGCACATAGGCAATCCTCGACTAACGACTAAATGAAGCCCAAAATTTCTACCGCTAAACAGAAAAAATCTCGTGAATTCAGTTAAAGTCCTTGAACTTCCATTTTCCACTTACAAACCCGAGCCTCTGAAACTGTAACCGGAAAAGGCAGGGAGAAGTGGGGCCTCTCTAGGAATCTCCTGGGAGGAAACAGGGACGGAAAAGGTGGTGAGAAGCCTCCGTGGGGCCTCTCTAGGAATCTCCTGGGAGGAAACAGGGCCTCCACCCTCCCTGTGGTTTCCCCAATTGCACACATTATTTGCTTTTACATTGATTCCTATGGGAAAAATGGCTTCTTTTTATAAACTTTTCTACTTAAGAACCTGGTCACGGAACGAATTAAGTTCGTTAAGTAGAGGTACCACGGTATTGCACAAAAGCAATTCTTTCTTTCTTTCTTTCTATTTATTAGATTTGTATGCCGCCCCTCTCCACAGAGGGGTTGTCAACACATGTTGACAGGGCCAAGTGTCTAAATTTTGACCATGGGGGTGCTGATGACTCACTTCTCCCTTTCCTCAATCTCCTTCTGCCTCTCCAGCTCGCGCTGCCTTTGCCGTTCTTCTCGCTGGCGTTTTACGACTTTCTCGTAATCGTTGGGGAACATCGGATCGTACTCATCCGCTAAAGGGATCAATACATCGCCCGCTGAGAAGCCACTGGGGACAGGGTCCTGGGACGAAACATGGAAAAACACAAGAACAAAAAGTATCCCATGCAATTCTTGCAAAAAAAAGGAGATGTTCCATTTATTTTTCAATTTATTTTTATTATTGCCAGACTAAGATGGCTCAAGTGAAAAGACTGAAAATAAGCCAGCTGTGCACCAATGTCAGAACTATTTAGTTCAAACTAGCAGTTTTGTTTTATAATGTTATGGTCCCAAATAATACAGTAGTACCTCTAGATACGAGTTTAATTCGTTCCAGAACGGAGCTCGTATGTCGATCAGCTCGTATCTGGAACAAATGGCTTTAGACTTTGTTTTTCCCCGCGGAGATAACCAGAAGCAAGGATTCTTGCGCCACCTAGTGGAAGCTCGGCTCGTATCCCGAATTTGAGCTCGGGTCTGGAACAGAAATTTCGCTCCCATCGTGGCTCGTAACTTGGAATACTCGCATGTGGAGCAGCTCGTATCTAGAGGTACTACTGTACATCCATTGCAAACAAGACTCCGAGTCCACACACCTTGATGATGCTAAAGTTGAGAAAAATTACTCTAGCTGGTCCTGATGGGAGATATTTTGCTCCAGAGGAAGGCTGCCCTCAAAGGGCTGACAACCTCTTGGTCAGTGTACTACCTGGCCCATTTAATCCGCCCCATCTCACCTTCAAGCCAGCCGCCACGTGGGGTGGGGTGTCCACTATCTGGCGCTCATCTGAAGCGCTGCCTCGTTTCAGGTCGATGACAGGAGCAAGGACTGTACTTTGTTTTGACCGCTGGCTCTAGAATAGATTAGATTGGAATTCTTTATTGGCAAAGTGCGACTGGACACAGAAGGAATTTGTTTTTGGTGCATGTGCTCTCAGTGTACATAAAAAGACAAGACACGTCCGTCAAGAATCACAAGGTACAACACTTACTGATAGCCACAGGGTACAAATAAGCAACTAAATCATACTAGGAAACAAATAAAACAGGACAAATCGTAAAGATTTACATTGTTTTATGATGAAATGCCCAAAAAATTTAAATGCATATTTCAGACAGTTTCGAAGAATTTTATTCCATGACCTGTGTTTTGTTCCTCTCAATACAACCTGAGATTATAAAGGGCAGTAGAAAATAAATTTAACAGACAGATGGATGTATAGATAGGAAAGAGGGGTGGGGAGGGAGAGATCATGCCATACATTAGGTAGCTAGATACAATAGATGTAGATCAATTGATTGATAGACAGACAGATAGCAATAACTGGAACCAACTCCCCCCAGAGATTAGAACTGTCCCCACCCTCCTTGCCTTTCGTAAACAACTTAAAACCCACCTCTGCCGCCAGACATGGGGGAATTGAGATCCTCTTTCCCCCTAGGCCTTTACAATTCTATGCATGGTATGTATGTATGTATGTTTGGTTTTTATATTAATGGATTTTTAATCATTTCTAATACCAAATTACTATTGTACACTGTGTTATTGTCGCTGTTAGCCGCCCCGAGTCTCCGGAGAGGGGCAGCATACAAATCCAATCAATCAATCAATAAATAAATAACACTTGGAAATATTACTTAGACTTATATATTGCTCCGCAACGTTTTACAGCACTTTTGAGTAGTTTACAAATGTCAGCTTATTGTTCCCAACAATCTGGGTCCTCATTTTACTGACCTCTGAAGGAGGTTTTACTGAGTCTTCGGAGAGGAGTGGCATACAAGTCTAATAAATTATCATTATTATTATCATTATCAATATTAGGCTGAGTCAACTTTGACCTGGTCAGGATCGAACTCCTGGCCGTGGGCAGTCAGCCTACAAAATTGCATGATTTATTGATTGATAGATAAAGATAGATAAAATGGAAAGACAGTTTCAATTACAATTTCTATCTTCCCCATTCGGCACACACATTAGAGATGGGAAGTGTAATCCAAAGTCTCAACTACTGAAATATCAAGAGAATGCATGCTTCTAAACAACCACCACCAGAGAAAGGCAATTTGATTGCATGTATATTTAATTGCATTCATTGACAATGATATTTAAAAGCTTTAACACAAATATCAATATATTTTAATTTAAAGATACATCAGTATAACACAGACTGTATATTTCAGTGCATGTACATGACAAGACAATCTCTTAAGTATCTGATATAATCACCATTTCCCCTTAGGTAAATGAAATCTTGTTCCAGCTATTATACAGCATATTCTATTTAGATACAGGAATTAATTCAATTATACCTAACACAGAAAGACCAATGTTTATACAAACTGGATATACAGTTTTTAAAATAAAAAATACCCTCACAAACTTCTATAACAATTGCAATATACTGGAATGCCTGAGAAAAAAACACCTGCTTCAATTAAGGACTTTCCATTTTTTTCTTGTTCTGTTATTTCTAAGTTTAAAACAAAACCACTCCCAAGCATTGCTTACGTAGATGGTAAAACTGCTTAAAACATACGCTTAACATTTTACGCGACGTGGATGCTGCAAAATGAACTCGGGCTTCTCAAGGTTGTCTTTCACACAAGGAAAGTCAAGTGAAGATGATGAAATCTTCCAATTGTACTGCAAGATTCTCCCCCAAGGTGTTATGATAACCTTATCATTATAGCTATAATTCATGGACTCTGGAGAACCAAGGGCTGATGCAAGAGAGTCCATTTTAGCTGTGGATGTTGTGAAAGGAGTAAACATTTGAGCTTCTGAAATATAATGCTCTAGGTATATTTTTTAAAATAGGTGGATTTTTAAAAATACATCTAGAACATTGTACACTGCTCAAAAAAATAAAGGGAACACTCAAATAACACATCCTAGATCTGAATGAACGAAATATTCTCATTGAATATTTTGTTCTGTACAAAGTGCACAACAGCATGTGAAATTGATTGTCAATCAGTGTTGCTTCACAGAAGTTTGATTTATTTGGAGTTATATTGTGTTGTTTAAGTGTTCCCTTTATTTTTTTTTTGAGCAGTATATTTTAGAAGCTCAAATGTTTACACCTTTCACGGCATCCATAGCTAAACTAGCTCAGGTAGTCCGTGACATATGACCACAATTGAGCCCTCAATTTCTGTTGCTAAGTGAAACCACTTGCTAACTGAGTTTTGCCCCATTTTAGGACCTTTATTGCCACACAAGTGAATCACAACAGTTGTTCAGTTCATAAGTGAATCTGGCTTCCCCATTGACTTTGCTTGTCAGAAGGGGACAGGAACTGGGCATGGCTAGTTTAGGTTAAGAGAAGGGCCAGGGGAGACATGAGATCAGTCTTCCAATATTTGAGGAGCTGCTACAGAGAGGAGGGGGTCAAGCTATTCTCCAAGACAGAATAAGAAGCATCTTGGAAAGAAAAGCAACCAAGAAAATTAGGGGGCTTTCGCTCAAAAATGGAAAGACTTTGAGACCCCAAAAGAAACAGATATATTTAAGAATGTTTTAGAATGTGCTGAGCTTGACATGATGACGAGAAGGTTAAAAAATCAAGAAGAATCAGAATTTTATGAGGTTTGGCAAAAGGTATATATCTGGTGGGATACAAAGAAATAGAGATAACCTTATTTTTACACTATTTTAAATATATATTTGTACCTAGTAGTTATATTGTATTAGACAGTGATTATTTACAATATAAAGGTAAACTCCTTCTTTCCTCTTCTACCATTTCTCTTTTTTTTCCTTCATAGTTCATTTTAAGTTATAATCTTAAAATTTCTATATATTTTTAAATGTTTTAGATGTGTTTTTACTTATTATCTTACAATTGATATCTTTAAGTATTTTATAAACAATGATAGAGGTTTTTTTTCTTTTTTACTTATTACAAATATAAAGATGACTTCTACTTTGAGAGGAGCGATTGTTGCTCCACTAAATGTTACATGTAATGTATGTTTTGTTTGTCTTTGCAATTTAATAAAAAAAAAATTTTAAAAAAAAGAAGCATCTTGGAAAGAAAAGCAACCAAGACAATTAGGGGGCTGGAGGCTAAAACATATGAAGAACGGTTGCAGGAACTGGGCATGGTTTGTCTACTAAAGAGAAGGACATGGGAGGCATGGGGGCAGCCTTCCAATATTTGAGGGGCTGCCACAGAGGGGAGGGGGTCAAGTTATTCTCTAAAGCCCAGACAAGGAATAATAGATGGAAACTGACCAAGGAGAGATTCAACTTGGTAAAAAGGAGAAATTTCCCAACGGTGAGAACAACTAACCCATGGATCAGAAGTTGCCTTTGGAAGTTGTGGGAGCTCCATCACTGAAGGCTTTCAAGAACATCTGTCAGAAAGGGTGCAGGGTCTCCTGCTTGGGTAGGTGAGGGTTGGACTAGATGACGTACAAGGTTCTAATCTAATTTGATCTAATCTGTCACAAAAGGGAATCACATGATCCTAGGATACTGCAACCATCATAAATATGAACCAGTCACCAAGCACCTCAGTTTTAATCACTTGACCACGAGGATAGCTGGAACATGTGAAAAACGGCCACATCTCACTTTTTCAATGTTGTTGTTCGAGCGGTCACTAAATCAACTCAGTTCAATTCAATTTATTAGATTTGTATGCCGCCCCTCTCCGAAGACTCGGGGCGGCTCACAACAATGATAAAAACAATATTATAATGGCACAAATCTAATATTAAAAATAACTAAAAACCCTATCATAATTAAAAAACCAAACAGCACATACATACCAAACATATATTATAAGGAGCCTGGGGGAAAGATATCTCAAATCCCCCATGCCTGGCAGTAAAGGTGGGTCTTCAGTAGTTTACGAAAGACATATTATAAATCAACTATTATAAATCGAAAACTAGCTGTACTTATTTCAAGGAATGTAAGATTTTTAAAAAGACACACTTTTAGAAAGAGTCAGAATGAGATTTTGCCAATGCACTTAGAAACATAGAAGATTGACGGCAGAAAAAGACCTCATGGTCCATCTAGTCTGCCCTTATAGTATTTCTTGTATTTTATCTTAGGATGGATATATGTTTATCCATAAGCATGTTTTAGCATGTTTTTAGAACAACAGCTGTTTTCTAGCTTTGTGAAGCATTTTACTTAGCCATGTTTCTCCCCAGGGAGTTCACAATTTAAAATAAAAAAATCATCTTCCCGCAGACTTTTACTGTACCTTTGCTTGAGTCAGAGCGGCTTTTTTCACTTGCAGTTGAGATTGCAGAAGCTTGAAATTTTTGGACCAGCCTTCTGTTTTGGAGTCACTGGTTTCTACTCCCAGATCGTCATAGAGGGACATTTTTTTCCCTGGTTCAAAAGAAGGAAGGAGAAAAAAAAAAGTGTTTTTTGTTTTGTATAAAACATTTTTCCTTATAGTTCTATTGAAATATTCTACTTAACAGGTTTTACAGAAAAGAAATAGAAAAATACAGAAGGAAATACTGTATTTTTTTGATTATAAGATGCATTGGAGGGGTGTATGGGGTGGTCAGGGAGAGGTAGCACGTCTGGTGTAGGGGCTGCCATGTCCTTTTAAGGCGGGTCATTTAGGGTGGCATTTAGGGCAGCTTATTCACCTTTTATCCCCACCTGTCACTCAGCTCTCACCTGTGGCTCCTAGTAGCTGTAGCATGTGCAGCGGCCATACCCCAGGCAACAGAGGTGAATTTGGTTGAGAAACTGGCCCAAAATCACCCAATTGGCTTAATTAAACATGTACATTTCTAAATCTGCATCAGAACACTAAAAGACATCTGAAAATCTATGCCACAGAAAAGATGTCATTAGAAAAACATCAACAGCACTAAGCTGTACTGTTGCTCGACCAACCATAATAAATTCATCTATATCACATAGAATGTGGCATAGAATGGAGATTTATATATTTATTTATTTACAAATAATTAAAAACATTCAAAATAGGCATGGTTAGATAAATTCAGGGCAAAAAAACAAAGAATTACTATTAGTGTGCCGTCCTACGAATAGCAGTAACCCCAAGAACTATTGCTATTATTTTCCCACATATCTCTCAACTTCCTTAACTTCAAAGGTGGGCTTGAACCTGGAACGTCTCTGCAAAGCACTCCCCAACCCCAAGGGCCCCCCCTTCTCCTGAAGCACCAAATTTAAAATTGATTGAGGCAAAAGGTGATGGTAAGAATTTACCTGCTCATTCATAGGGACAGGAGGAAGGAAAGCGGCTGCTGCTTTGAATCTTCATTTGGGGGGGTTATTATTATTATTATTATTATTAATTTATTTATTAGATTTGTATGCCGTCCCTTTCTAAAGACTCAGGGCAGCTTACAACATAACAGTGATACAATGCATTTCAAATCCAATAGTAGAAAAATTAAATCAATTTAAAAAACATTAATAACATAATAAAATCCCTAACTATACAATCATACAACCTAATCCGTCATACAGTAAGGCCGAAAACATAACAAAAAAAGGGGGGAAAGGGTGGTAATTATCCCCACGCCTGGCGAAAAAGGTGGGTCTTCAACATTTTACGGAAGGCGAGGAGGGTGGGGGCTGTTCGAATCTCTGGAGGGAGTTGATTCCAGAGGGCCGAGGCCGCCACAGAGGAGGCTCTTTCTCTGGGTCCCGACATCCGACATTGTTTATTGTTATTATTTATTAGATTTGTATGCCGCCCCTCTCTGAGGACTCTAAGCGTCTCACAACCAGAAACAGTACAAATCCAATACTTAAAACAATTTAAAACCCTTAATATTAAAAAAAAACATACATCTCATATAGACCTTACATAAAGCTGACATGGCCCAGGGGAATCAATTTCCCCATGCCTGACGACAGAGGTGGGTTTTGAGGAGTTTGCGAAGGGCAAGGAGGGTGGGGGCTGTCCTAATCTCCGGGGGGGGGGAGTTGATTCCAGAGGGTCGGGGCCACCACAGAGAAGGCTCTTCCCCTGGGTCCTGCCAGACAACATTGTTTCCTCAATGGGACCCAGAGAAGGCCAACTCTGTGGGACCTAACCGGTAGCTGGGATTCGTGCAGTTGGTGGGTGGGTATCTTTCATTTATTTTATTATTAACTGGATCTGTATGCATTTGGCCTGTAATGCCAGGGAAATACATAAATAAATACATAAATTGATCCATTTTTTTAAAAAAAGGACCTGAAAATCCATATTTATCTTTTTTTTAAAGTCCAGTTTTGCAAGTGGGAGAAGGGGGGAGAAACAGGCCTTCAAAGTCTTCAAAGAGTCCTCAGGGAGATGGGCGGCATACAAATTGAATAAATAAATTGAATAAGTAAATAAATAAATAAAGTCAGGGGTCTCAAACCAATGGTCCTCTGCATGTGCTCAGGAACCCGTTGGATTGCCGGGTGGGGCAGAGCGGGGAGCAAAAAACCAACAACAACCCGGGTCTTACTTCTGAGGAGGGACGGATTTCCCTCACGAGGGGTTGAAAGAGACCCCCGTATAATCCTTCCCGCAACACGAGCCCCTCGGCTCTTCTTCTTTTCCCTCTTCAACATTCAGGGCGGCTCTAACAACGGGCTCGGTTAAAACGGCCTCCGGCCCTTCCCCATCAGAAAGGTGGGTCCCCCCCTTTTCTTCTTACCCTTCCGTCGAGGCCGCAAGCCGGGGCCTCGCGTAGCACCCGAGGCCGAGAACAGCGCCTTTTGGTCCGCCGAGCGAAGCTCTGGCGTCACGGCTGACGGGAACCAATCAGGCTCCTCCTTCTCAGGGCGCGCCCGGGAAGCCGCTTGGCTCTTGTTGGCCGCCGTCGCCGCCGCCGCAGCTAACAGGCCGTTTGTGCGCAAACTCCGTAGTGGCCGCGGGGATGGAGCCTTGTTCACTTTGGGGGCGGGTCTAAGTCGACTCCGTCCACAAAAGCCAATGAGCACATGGCGGAGGGAAAGACGTTCCGTAACGCTTTCATCGCAAACGGAGAGGTTTGCTGGCTTTACGGTAACGTCGTTGTTACGCAAACGGCGTAGGAGGAATACAATACGACAGGATGGGGCAGGAGAGGAGTGGAGTGAAATAGAATGGAATAGAATAGAATAGAAATGGAATGGGAGTGGAATAGAAATAGAATAGAAATGGAATAGAATTAGAAGGGGAATAGAATAGAAATGGAATAGGAGTGGAATGGAATAGAATAGAATAAGAAGTGGAATAGAGTAGAAATGGAATAGGAGTGGAATGGAATAGAATAGAATAGAATTAGAAGTGGAATAGAGTAGAAGTAGAATGGAATAGGAGTGGAATGGAATGGAATAGAATTAGAAGTGGAATAGAATAGAATTAGAATAGAATAGGAATGGAATATAATTAGAAGGGGAATACAATAGAAATGGAATGGAATAGGAATGGAATGGAATAGAATAGAATTAGAACTGGAATAGAATAGAAGTAGAATGGAATAGAATTAGAAGGGGAATAGAATAGGAATGCAATAGGAGTGGAATAGAATAGAATTAGAAGAGTAGAATAGAAGTAGAATGGAATAGGAATGGAATAGAATTAGAAGGGGAATAGAATAGAAATGGAATGGAATAGGAGTGGAGTGGAATAAAATAGAATAGAATTAGAAGTGGAATAGAATAGAATAGGAATGGAATAGGAGTGGAATAGAATAGAAATGGAATGGAATTAAAATAGAATACAATGGAATAGGAGTGGAGTGGAATGGAATAGAATAGAATAGCATTAGAGGTGTAATAGAACAGCATAGAAGTGGAATGGGATAGAATAGTATAGGAATGGAGTGGAGTTGAATAGAAGAGAAGAAAAGAGATGAGATGAGAAGAAAATAGAATAGTGATTGGGCACACAAGGAATTTGTCTTTGGTGCATATGCTCTCACTGTACATAAAAGATATATTTGTCAAGAATCATGAGGTACAACAATTAATGATTGTCACAGGGCACAAATAAGCAATCACAAAGCAATCAACACTAATATAAATCGTAAGGATACAAGCAACACGCTAGTCATAAAAGTGGGGAATAAATTTATACTACCCTATAGTTGTGTACATGTGGCGGGGCCGTTTTAACAACTTTATAAAATTCTTTATTGGCCAGGTGTGATGGGACACACAAGGAATTGGTCCCATTTTCGGGGGGGGGGGGATGTCCTAGCTTGTGACATCATCCAAAGTTGGAGAGTTGCTACCCTTGGCTTTCAGGTTAAGTGACTAGTGGAAAATGATACCAAACTGGTACTAGATGTAATTGAGGTACTGGGACCCGTTAAGTAAGAAACAGACCAATAGGAGCTTCCTCATTTTTTTCAGTGTTGTGCAAATATAATTCTCGCAGCTGACAAAACATGTAGCATTACATTCCCTTCGTCATATTTTTCTATCAAAAATTCTAACTTATTTCATATTTTTCTAACAAAAATATTTCTGGCTTTAAATCTATGTGCCACTTTATCATTTTCTCTTAACCACGTATGTACTTTCACCCACAATTTTGGACATGTATGAATCCAGTATCTGACTGCATCGCCAACACTAAGCGGACATGTTTTTAAACATCTTTGCTTGCTCCTGCAGATGAAAAAGTAATTTTTAAAAATATTATATTGTGTGGAAATGGATAGGTTAACATTAAAGATAAAGAACAAAGAAGACAGAATATTTATTAACTTTTAGGATTTGTTTTATCAATGGTTAGATAATAAAGGAAGAAATTAGAAGGATACTATTATATCCGTAATGAATGTTGTTACTGCTATTATTATATATAAAATGGTCCAGACAATACATAGCTTAGTAAATACTTATAAAGAAATTTTTTTTTAAAAAAAGAAACAAACAGGCAGATGTATTGAAAACAGCTTTTCCTTTAAAAGTTCCAGAAATGTAGTCCCCCAGATTAATTAATCTTGCTTTGCTAAAAGGACCTGATCTCATTCTATATGTGACCTTTCCATCACGTTGCTCATCCTAGGTGCCTATATCTTTTGCTCTGCTACCCTCTTGTGGTCTGTTTTTCACTCATTATCTCTCACTCCCCCCCCCCCCCGCCATCATTCTGGCATTAAAAAATGAGGAACTGTATTAAGTTGCAGCATTAGAAAGGTTGAGAACCACTGCTTTAATTGGAAATAATCTCTAATGCTACCACTCATTTGAGGATCTTTATGCAAAATAAAACTTCCACAAAAGAAAACTGGTACATGTTGCTTGGTTTATTTTATTGTATGCAAAATTAGTACATTGGAATCCACTATAATGCAATTTTTCCTGTGTGTTCTTCAGCAAGAATATTGTAAGCATACCACGGAGAAGAAATCTACATGCTCAGTTTTCCCTTCTTGAGAAAAATGGCTTTAGCTGTTGCTTTTAAAAAGCAAAAGTCTAATCTCTCCAGATTCCTAAGAGGTCAGTAAGTGGCATAAATAAGCGCACTAGAGTGCCTTCCATCCCCTGTCCTATAGTCTCTCCTATATCTCATATACATAGTCAGTGAAGCAGTGGAAGTGATGTGCAGGTGCCTGGAGGCTGTTGGGGTCTGGATGGGTGTCAACAGACTCAAACTCAACCCTGATAAGACGGAGTGGCTGTGGGTTTTGCCTCCCAAGGACAATTCCATCTGTCCGTCCATTACCCTGTGGGGGGGAATTACTAACCCCCTCAGAGAGGGTCCGCAACTTGGGCGTCCTCCTTGATCCACAGCTCACATTAGAGAAACATCTTTCAGCTGTGGCGAGTGGGGCGTTTGCCCAGGTTCGCCTGGTGCACCAGTTGCGGCCCTATCTGGATTGGGAGTCACTGCTCACAGTCACTCACGCCCTCATCACCACGAGGCTCGACTACTGTAATGCTCTCTACATGGGGCTACCTTTGAAAAGTGTTCAGAAACTTCAGATCGTGCAGAATGCAGCTGCGAGAGCAGTCATGGGCTTCCCTAAATATGCCCATGTCACACCAATGCCGATCAGTTTCCGGTCACAATTCAAAGTGTTGGTTATGACCTATAAAGCCCTTCATGGCACCGGACCAGATTATCTCCGGGACCACCTTCTGCCGCACAAATCCAAGCGACCAGTTAGGTCCCACAGAGTGGGCCTTCTCCAGGTCCCGTCAACTAAACAATGTTGTTTGGCGGGACCGAGGGGAAGAGCCTTTTCTGTGGCGGCCCCGACCCTCTGGAACCAGCTCCCCCCAGATATCAGAGTTGCCCCCACCCTCCTTGCCTTTCTCAAGCTCCTTAAAACCCACCTCTGTCGTCAGGCATGGGGGAACTGAGATATTCTTTCCCCCTAGGCCTCTACAATTTATGCATGCTATGTTTGTATGTATGATTGGTTTTTATAACAAGGATTTTTAGCTGTTTTACTATTGGATTGTCACATGCTGTTTTTACCACTGTTGTTAGCCGCCCCGAGGGGCAGCATACAAATCCAATTAATAATAATAATAATAATAATAATAATAATAATAATATCTTCTCTACTATATCTCTATAAGCTTCATTGTATATTATTGTGTATTGGACAAAATAAATAAATAAATAAAATAGAGCATTTATTTATGAGGCCACATTTGGGAGCATCTCCTATAGTGGTGATGACGAATCTTTTTTTTTGCACGGGTGCCCACACCTATAATGCCATGCCCAACCTCCTGCGCATGCTCTCACAACCTCCTCCCGTGTCACTCCCCCCCCCCCCCATGCCTCTGGACTTCCAGTAGGTCCATTGGACCATTTTTCGCCCTCCTCAGGCTTCAGGAAAGTCTCTGGAGCCTGTGGATGGTGAAAAACAGGCCCAATGGGCCTGTCAGAAGTTCATTTCTGAACTTCCGGTTGGGCCGCTGGGTCCGTTTTTCGACATCCACAGGCTACGAAGGCTCTCCTGAAGCCTGAGGAGGGTGAAAATGGCCTCCCCCCAATATTGGGCTGCCCCCGGTATGCCTGGGATCGCCGATCTGGTAGCGGACACGGCAATGCATGTGTATCTGCACTTTATTTATTTATTTTTATTTATTTATTGGATTTGTATGCCGCCCCTCTCCGTAGACTCGGGCCGGCTAACAACAATAATAAAAACAGCATGTAAATCCAATACTACAACAACTAAAAAACCCCTTATTTTAAAACCAATCATACCTACAACAAACATATCATGCGTAAATTGTAAAGGCCTAGGGGGAAAGAATATCTCAGTTCCCCCATGCCTGATGGCAGAGGTGGGTTTTAAGGAGCTTATGAAAGGCGAGGAGGGTGGGGGCAATTCTAATTTCCGGGGGGAGTTGGTTCCAGAGGGCCGGGGCCGCCACAGAGAAGGCTCTTCCCCTGGGCCCCGCCAAACAACATTGTTTAGTTGACGGGACCCGGAGAAGGTCCACTCTGTGGGGCCTAACTGGTCGCTGGGATTCGTGCAGCAGAAGGCGGTCCCTGAGATAATCTGGTCCGGTGCCATAAAGGGCTTTATAGGTCATAACCAACACTTTGAATTGTGCCTGGAAACTGATCGGCAACCAATGCAGACTGCGGAGTGATGGTGTAACATGGGCATATTTGGGAAAGACCATGATTGCTCTCGCAACTGCATTCTGCACGATCTGAAGTTTCCGAACACTTTTCAAAATTCCAACGGTTGGCGACTGGTATAATCCCAAGGCTGTGTGATCTCCTTTTCCGACCCTTCTGACAAGCAATGGGTAAACCGGATTCACTTAACCTCCGCGTTACCAATTTAACAAACACAATGATTCATTTAACGGCTGTGGCAAGAAAAGTTGTAATGGGGGATTGGTGAGAAAACTCACTTAACGAATGTATCTCTTAGCAACGACAATTGTTTTTGTTTATTTATTCAAGCATAATGTTAAGATAACAGACAAAAGTATAAACATGATTTTGAATACACAAAAAGGATACGAATAAAAAGGTTGTGGTTGCAAAACTTGAGGACTACTGGTACATTAAGCCACAGAAATGATTTTACTGATTTATTAAATCAATCTGTATGCCGCCCATATCCCTAGCAACTCTAGGAGGCTTACAACAAAAATGAAAACATATAAATAAAATGAAAATCTCTAAAAAAAACCATTTAAAAAAAGCCTGGTCTTTACATCTTTCCAGAAGGCCAGTAGGGTGGGGGTAGTCTGGATCTCTGGAGGTAGTTGGTTCCAAAGAGTCGGGGCAACCACAAAGAAGGCCCACCCCCGCGGACCCAACAGCCAACACTGTTTAGTTGACGGGACTTGGAGAAGACCAACCCTGTGGGCCCTTATTGGTCGCTGGGAACTATGTGGTAGAAGGCAGTCTTGAAGATAGTCTGGACCTAAGCCATTTAGGGATTTAAAGGTAATGACCAACACCTTGAATTGCGCCTGGAGACCAATTGGGAGCCAGTGCAGCTCGCGGAGAGTTGGTGAAATGTGGGACCTAAGCCATATAGTGATTTAAAGGTAATGACCAACACCTCGAATTGCCCCCGGAGCCCAATTGGGAGCCAGTGCAGCTTGCGGAGAGTTGGTGTAATGTGGGTGTACCTACCGTGTTTCCCCGAAAATAAGACACTGTCTTATATTAATTTTTGTTCCAAAAGTTGTGCTACGTCTTATTTTCGGGGGGTGCTTATATTTCTCAAATAAGACAAATTCACAGGCAGAAAAGCTGACATCCCCAAAGAAAGTGTACCGTATGGTACACTGATTACGGTACGGTACCTGTCAGTATGGCACCTCCACACACAAACGACGGCACTTATATGGTACAACAGTATACTCCTGCTATTGCAGCTTCCGGCCACCAGAGGAACTACAGTCTACGCACTGTAGTGGAGACTGTAATGGCGGTGAGACAGCAGCAGACTGTGTCTGCTGTACTGGATGGTACAAAGCGATGGAAGGGGCCATCAGGGGACGCCACATTATTACGGTACCGCTATGAACAGCTTTGAATGGTACCGTATGTTTTTCCACCATACCGTATGTAAACTTGATTACGCCTTATTTTCGGGGGGTGCCTTATAGTAGCAAATTCTGCAAAACCTCTGACATGCCTTGCTTTCGGGGTACGTCTTATTTTCGGGGAAACAGGGTAAGTGCCCCCACAACAGCTCGCGTGGCTGCATTTTGGACTGTAGTCTCCGAACAATCTTCAGGGGTAGCCCCATGTAGAGCATGTTACACTGGGGAACACCAATTTTGTTGTCTTAAATCTGTGACTTGTTTTCAACTAACTTTTGGCCTCGGGATCCAAAAATAACCAGGTTTTGTCTATCACGTCAACAGGAGACCCTGAAAAGTCATACAAATTGTGCATGTAAAGGAAACTAAAGTAAAAACTTACCAAATATACTGTTTATAAAGAATAATTTTATTCATACGAAGGCTATAATAGTCACTGCAAGTTAAATTGTGTTCATACAAAGTTGTTTTATTGAATGGTAATTATACATATTTGTTTTGGGTTGGCTCTGGCCCAACTCCTGCCCCAGGGAATGGGGAGGTGGATGCAGGGGAAACTTCAGCATGTCACAGGCCTGTGTTATTGCCGACAGAATCAGTTCAGAGTTTAGTTTCCTCGGACGAAGAAGAAGGTGGGAGTGACTCGGCAGAGGAGGGCTTGGCACACAGCCCAGGCAGTCAATCTCCCTTATCTTCCGTTGATTCGGATGATGACGTTTTGGACCCACGCAAGCGCAGAATTATGCGTAGAAGAGACCAAGTAAGGACATATTACAGGAAATAAGGGTGTTTGGATGGGGCTCCAGTAATTAGGGCTGCTGCTATAAATAGCAGCATGTGGGTTTGGCCGTTGTGAAAGAGTATCTGATCACAGTTTCATCAGGAATCTTGTGTTGCTGGACTTTGTTGCTTTTTCACGCCTTTGAAACCAAAGCAGAGCAACGTGTGTGTGTGTGTGTGTGTGTCTCACTTCATTGGAAAAAGAAGGGGTGTGAAGTTTCTCCACAGCTGCTGGCTAAGTACTTAATGACTGCTTAAGGGAAATTGTACAGACTACCTGGTTGTGTTGGGAAGAGCGCTCTTTGCAATACAAAAAGAGTGCTTAGTTTATTTTGACTTTTGTGATAAAGAACATTGTTTTGAATTTTCAAATGTGTGTGTGTCTGAAATTTGTACCCTTGAATTTTCGGGAGGCTCCTATCAGAGAGCCCGGCAGAACACATATTAAGGTAAAATTTTTCGCTTATAGCTTTTTCTGGAGTGTTTAATCTATAGACATTATCGCTTGATGCTCCAACAATAGCCAGCCATCATATGTACATCCCATCTACCTTGATGCTGTGCTTCTACGACCTTCAAATCTTGGTCGTATCACTCACCAAGATTTTCCAGGACGTTAGCAAGAGGGCTAGGTAAAAAATGCAATTTGATGCTCATGTTGCCTAATTAACTATATTATGTATATAAGGTGCAGAGAAAAAACTTGACGTGATAGAAGAAAACCAACTACAGTTTTGAAACCAGCATGCCTAACTAACTATTTAAAAAAAATCAAAAATCAAACTCAACAGAAACTGTTTTACAAATTGTTCCCCAGTGTAATCTAACCGTGAGGTGCTAAGCGCATGAATGGCATTGAAAATAAACTCCTGATCCAAGTAGGGTCACAATTGGTGCGCTGGGCGAACCTGTGCAAAGATTTTACTTACTACTATTGTCATCAAATTTCTTAATAAAATTATATTAAAATGATTTCATTTAGAGCTGAAGATAAGTCCCTTGATCCGGCAAGAGATTTTTTGCATGCAAGTAGTTTTCTAATTACAAAACAGAATAATGAGAAATCCAAAACATCTTCTATAGTGAGTGAAATATTCCGGAAAATATTACGAGAGGAGCACATCTAGAAAGGTTCTTACTCAAAACATACAGGGTCGACATAATTTGTGAACCAAAAGCTTCTCTTCATTACTTCAGGGTTAAAACATTCTGAAATTTCACATTTGGATTAGGCTTCTCGCCAGTGGTGGGTTGCACAACTAAATGAATCCCACTACTGCTTCTCTCAGCTCCAGCAACTACGTAAGCTTTGCTTCAAGCTATGTCTAAATCCGTAGCCTAGCAGCTTACATACTGAAACAGCTAAATGTCTTTGTACAAAATTATCCCTCGCAGGACCAAGGCTAGAGAGCCAATTTTTTCTCTTTACGTAATTCAGATTTAAATCATTACCATATTTGTCTGGCAAGATGACACATGCAAATATATTGATTTTGTTGAGTTTTGGTGGGGAGGGTTTTTTGGTAATAAGTAGTGATGGGCGAACCCAACGGTGTTTGGGTTCGGCAAGTTCGGACGAATTTCACGTAAAATTCGGCTGAACCCGAACCGAACCCGAACGCTACGTGACGTCAAAGCTCCGCCCCCGGAATCCCATCGTTTTTTATTTTTAGGGATTTTTTATTTTTATTTATTTTTATGAAAAAGGACGCCGCAGCGGCGCTGCAAGCAAAGGGAGGTCCCTCCACGTAAAAATAAACATTTTTATTTTTACGTGAAAGGACCTCCCTTTGCCTGTAGCACTACTGCGGCGTCCTTTTTCGTAAAAATAACAATGTTTATTTTTACCTGAAAAGACCTCCCTTTGAGGGAGCTGGGGAATCCCTCCCACGAAGAGATTCCGGGGGTGGAGCTTTGACGTCACGTATACCGGCAGGTTGCTAAGGACGCCAAGGTGATCACTTCCTGGATTCCATGGATAATAATAAGCCTTGGTGGCACTGTGATTAGAGCGCAGTGCTGCAAGCTGTTTCTGCCGACTGCAGTTCACCAGTTCAAATCTCACCAGGCTCAAGGTTGACCCATCCTTCCATCCTTCTGAGATGGGTAAAATTTATTTATTTATTAGATTTGTATGCCGCCCCTCTCCGGAGGACCCAGATTGTTGGGGGCAATATGCTGACTCTGCAAACCACTTAGAGAGGGCTCTAAAGCGGCATATAAGTCTAAGTTCTATTGCTAGTACTGTACTATAATCCTGCACCTGCGGAAATACGCTAGAAAGAAGTAGGGTTTTCTTTTCGTGACAATATAATACTTTGTAAAACTTTCATATCATACAGCCTTGTAACTTAAAGAAAAATATCAAAAAGATTCTTTTGTCTACTGGGCAACCGTGTCAAGCTCCAAATTAGGTATGTCAAGTAGCTTTTTTTTAGAAAGGAAACACTATGACCCTCTAGGGCAGCACCATAATGAAATCCTCAAAAATAACCACCTTTCCTGAATGCCTGTCCTCCAGCAATCTTTCATCCACGTATACAAAAGAAATATTCCTTTACAAATATAAACAAGGGGAAAACAGGGCTGCATGAAGTGGATTCCCTGTTTGCAGAGCCCTAAAGTTTTGCTACGACACACTTTGGAGATGGGCAATTCGGCAAGCCAAGTTTGCAACGCCGCCACCATCACCACCACCACACCAAGCAAGTAATTTGGGTCTGATCCAAGGTCATTCAAGGTCATTCAGTAGCTGCAACTCGAAGACCTGCAGGTGTTCCTTAATCCGCCGGTGCGCATCGCCACCATGTGGCCGCCGTTCGCGCTGCAACTCACAAATGCGTAGGCGGAGTCTCTGTTCGCGGCGTCGGCAAGCCTGCAGCTGCCGCTGTGTTTTCCCCAGAGCGTCGAGTGCCGCCTCGGCTCGCCGCTTCCAGAGCAAGGCGCTTCCCACCTGGTAGCTGTGCTCATTCTGGATGTAGGCGCCAGCTGGGGGCGGGAGTCGTAGCATGTAGAGGGAGAGAGAAACGGGTTGAGATGGGTCCCCGACAGGTTCTGGGAGAGCTGGAGATGGAGTAGCCTCTTCTTGGCCGGTGGCAGCTGGCAATTGTTCCAGGGGTAGGTCTGAGAGAGTGGCCAAATTCTCTAGTTCTGACCCGGGGAGATTGGGCTGGCTTCGAAGCTCACCAGGAGTGGGAGCAGCCCCAGGGTTTGGTAGCTCTTGCACAGGGAAGCAAGAGACTTCCATACACAATGGAGGTGTCTTCTCTGCATTGCAGCAGACACAGCTGTGAAAAAAGGGAGAGAATGGAAGTCAGGTGAGAAGTACGCGGGTCGCCCAGGAAGTAATGCACCACTCTCTCTCTCTCTCTTTTTTAAAATAGTTTTTATTAAATTTCTCTTTTTAAAAAATACATATGTCAAAAGCAAAAGGGCAATACAATGCAAAAACAACAAAAATAACAATAACAATTATCAATATCTATATAATAAAATTTATATAAAATATTTTCATTTTCTGGCTTGAATATTCGGTGTCCTTTTGCTTGTCTTGGTTATTATTATCTTATCTATAAATCAACTATTTTCTTACCACTTTAAGTTAAATCTGTATTAAGTATTTAATATCCTAAAGATACTTTATATATCTCCGGGACCGCCTTCTGCCGCACAAATCCCAGTGACCAGTTAGGTCCCACAGAGTTGGCCTTCTCCGGGTCCCGTTGACTAAACAATGTTGTTTGGTGGGACCCAGGGGAAGAGCCTTCTCTGTGGCGGCCCCGACCCTCTGGAACCAGCTCCCCCCAGAGATCAGAATTGCCCCCACCCTCCTTACCTTTCGTAAGCTCCTTAAAACCCACCTCTGTCGTCAGGCATGAGGGAATTGAGATATTCCTTTCCCCCCAGGCCTATACAAGTTATGCATGGTATGTTTGTGTGTATGTTTGGTTTTTAATAAGGGTTTTTAAATTATTTTAAATATTAGATTTGTCATATGCTGTTTTATTATTGTTGTTATTGTCTATGGGCAGGGGCGGCCTACAAATAAAATAAAATAAAATAAAATAAAATAAATAAAATAAAAATAAAACTTGGAGCAAGTGGTATGTCTGGATTGCGAAAAAGAAAAGAAAAGAAAAATGGGAATAACGATAAAATTATTTAAAATATTAAATTTAGAGAGAAAAATCAAATTGATATTAAGAGGGTATATTACTACTACCAAGGCACTATTATACCATTGAGAAAATGAAACAAAAAATGGATAGACTAATAGGAAAATTAACAAGATGTATATATATGTGTAATAACCAATAAAGGGAAAATATTATTCTAAATGAATGAGCTGCACACCAATTACACTGCCATTTAGCAGGTGTAAATACTAAGCTATGATATCAAATAATCCATGTATAAAGCATGATGCTTTATTTTTGTTGTATGTTATATGTATATATCAAATGTTGTATTGTTTTTTTTTGTTTTGTCTTCGTTTTCTTTCTTTTTTAATGTACATATTTAATAAAGTATATTTTTAAAAATAAAAAATAAAATAAAATAAAATAAATAAATAAATAAATGTGTGCATGCGCTTTTGGTATCCGAGGGAAAACAGGTTTGCCATTGCCCCATTTTCAGCCTCCGCATGTCCCATTTTCCATGCCTCCTGTTTGGTGGTGAATGGGACATGTGGATGCGGGAAAATGAAGCAAATGGATGCGGCAGTAGGGAGTGGTGATCCCTGCAGTCTAGAACGGCTGATTGTCGGTATTCCAGGAGACCGATCCAACCCCCAACCAGCTGTTCGTGCTAAATCAGGCTGAAGCTCACCAGGCTGTTTGATGCAAGGAGGCAAATTTCTGGCAGGCAGAGGCAGATTTACCCCCCCACCCTTCGCTTAGGTGAAAAATATGGCACATATGCACAGGGTTACAGAGAACATGAGGTCAGAAGAGTGGGACTCACATCTGCTTCTGTTGGTACCTTGCAAGTTTGGAACCCTTTAGCTTAGACTTCCGGCGTGGCTTTGCATGAGGCTCAAATATTGTAGGGACAGCCCCCTCCTTGAGACGATGATAGCCGCTACAAAGGGAAAAAAAATATCCCCAAACATCAAAGTTGTTACTGGCTCAGAAACCTTGGTGTCTGGACTATGGATCGCTGGAGGAGAAGGCAGAGCTTCCGAGGGCTTTGGAATTAGCTAGTCACATTCTATTTTGAGTATCATTCCTCCAGCTTTTTCTATGTACAAACGTATTAAATGAAGCAATTAAATTTGGCCACATATATTTAGCCCTTTCCTTTTCTAATTCTGTTGGGTATCCACAACCCAGAAATCTTGTAATGAAATAGTATCATGTCAAGTTATGATCAAATTAAATATCAAATTAAGATCAAAAGCAACGTGAGAAAATATTATTTTACTGAAAGAGTAGTACATCCTTGGAACAAACTTCCAGCAGACGTGGTAGATAAATCCACAGTCACTGAATTTAAACATGCCTGGAATAAACATAGATCCATCCTAAGATAAAATACAGAAAATAGTATAAGGGCAGACTAGATGGACCATGAGGTCTTTTTCTGTCGTCAGTCTTCTATGTTTCTATATGATCTGTTTTGGCATTATTATTATTATTATTATTATTATTATTATTATTATTATTATTATTATTATTATGTCAGTACAACACAGCAAACGAGATAACTATGCTGGATTTTGTATTTCATCACCAGTAGGGCGCTTCCCAAGCACCTAGGACTGCGTGATGTAGCGGCTGATTATGTTTGCCGATCCCAGTAAAGCGGCCTTTTGCAATTGACAGATGGAGATTTTGTCAATTCCGATGGTTTTCAAATGTCCACTGAGATCCTTTGGCCCTGCGCCCAGCGTGCCAAGTACCCCTGGGACCACTTTCACTGGCTTATGCCAGAGTCGTTGCAGCTCGATTTTTAGATCTTCGTATTTCACTAATTTCTCTAGTTGCTTCTCCTCAATTCTGCTGTATTATTATTATTACTGTATTATTATTATTATTATTATTATTATTATTATTATTATTATTATTAATTAGATTTGTATGCCGCCCCTCTCCGCAGACTCGGGGCAGCTCACAACAATAAATAAATACTCTCTAGTGCAGGGGTGCAAACTCAAGGCCTGTGGGCCGGATCTGGCCTGCAGAGGGCTTTAATGCTGCTCATGGGGTCAGCCGGGAAATATTAAAGGAGCGGCCCACGGTGCCTCTAGCAGCTGGGCCACATGAAGCCCCCTGCGCCTCATTTTCACTCTCCGTGGCCTCATGCAGCACACTGCTGGCCAAAAATGGCCTAAAAACTTGCTGAAAGCCCGAAAACGGGGCTGTGTGAGGACCATTTTCAGCAGGTAGAGTGCTGCAGGAGGCCATGAAAGACAAAAACAAGGTGCATGGGGACTGCGTATGGACCCTGCGTACAGTTTTGGCCAGCAGGGGGCTGAAGGAGGCAACTGTCCCGTCGCCCCACCGCTCCCTCCAGTCCGAACTACAAAGCTGATATGGCCCTCAAAGAAATCCCGTTTAACACCCCTGCTCTAGTATAACTTATATATTATTTATATATGGCATGCTTGTGTGTACGTCTGTTAGTACATGGGGTCTTTTTTAAATCTTTAAATATTTTAAATCTGTCAGATTATTTATGATTTGTTTCCACGTGTTGTGAGCCGCCCCGAGTCTTCGGAGAGGGGCGGCATACAAATCTAAGTAATAAAATAAATAAATAAATAAATAAATAGCCAAGATCATTTCAAGATTTCAGTCACACTTATTTTTCTTCAAATAAATTTACCAGGGTTTCTTTTTTTCCGGTGGGGGAAGGAAAGAGAAGAGTTCAGTTTTAGTATTATATACACGTCACCCAAAAAATCTGGGAAAGGAAAATATCCCCTTGATTTCTGACCGGAAATCACGTTCTAAATTTTCAGGATGCGAATAACTTTTCCGCTCACTTTGACTTCCCTTCCTCAGCCTGACTCTCTGCTATCTTAGCAGGTAGAAACATGGGTCTCACCTTTTCCTGGATCTGGCAGGTCAGCGGGATTAAGCCTGGTTAGTACTAATGTGACACTAGCTGCCATACCTAAAGATAAAGCAGGCATAGAAACAAACAGAAGAAAAGCCATGGATCTTGTTTAAGAAAAATCCCTGGGGAAGAAAGATAAGGAAGAGCCAAGCCCTTAAAGAAATAAAGAAAAATAAAAATGTCACCTAAACATAACAACAACAAAAAGAACTTGGGCCTGAGAACATGGGAAGATTCAAATCCTCAAACCCTGTCAAGTTTCCAGGCATGAAAACCGAAAGGCGAGAATTTCTGCCAGTATTGTGAATCAATAAGGGCTTTTAAGCCCTGAAGCTCACTGTCTCTTTGAGTCATCTTTGATATAGGTATAGGTATGTTTTCTACCTTTAAATATATACCGTGTTTCCCCGAAAGTAAGACAGTGTCTTACTTTCTTTTTACCCCCCAAAGCCCCACTACGTCTTACTTTCGGGGTATGTCTTACATTGGAAAAAAATTGAAAGGGTCGCGTTCCCGAAGGCATCTCCCCAGAGTCCAGAAGGGCAGCCACGGGACAGGAGCCTCGTGAGCCCTTTTCCAAGTTCAACCTCAGGGCTCCAAGCGGCGTGCACGCGTGGAGCCACAGACGCGTGTCGGGGAAGCGTGTGTCTGGAGGGGAGGAGCCGCTCTGCGCAGTTGGGCAGCCCCACCTGCCTGCCGGAAAGGAGGCGGGCGAAGGAGGGCGCAGCTCCGGCCGCTCGCCTCGGAGCTGGTCGGCCTCGCTGGCCGCTTGCAGCCGAGCCTCGGCAGGACTCGGTTGCTGGGACGAGCGCCTTCGCTGCAAGCCGCCGCCCACTCGGCTCGCTTCGGACCAGCGCCGTCCTTCGCTTTGCCAAGCCGGGGAAGAGGCGGTGGCGCCGCGGCGAGGCGAGGGGCTCACGGGGAGCTTGGAAGCGACGTCATCGGGCTCCCCCCCCGGCAATACCCCCGTGTTTCCCCGAAAGTAAGACATATGTCTTACTTTCGGGGTACGGCTTATATTAGCCGACCCCCCTGAAACCCCCGATACGTCTTACAATCGGGGGTGTCTTACTATCGGGGAAACAGGGTATATACAGTAATAAAGATGGGATAAAAATAAGATTTGCTGTCACTTTAAATTTACTTGGGATGTAGCCAGTAATGGGGGTAGTAAGTTTATGCACTATTTATTGAATACTTAATAGTTTTTTTACTTTCCTTCCTTCTCTAGTACAGTGATACCTTGTCTTACAAACTTAATTGGTTCCGGGATGAGGTTCTTAAGGTGAAACGTTTGTAAGACGAAACAATGTTTCCCATAGGAATCAATGGAAAAGCGATTAATGCGTGCAAGCCCAAAACTCACCCCTTTTGCCAGCTGAAGTGCCCGTTTTTGTGCTGCTGGGATTCCCCTGAGGCTCCCCTCCATGGGAAACCCCACCTCCGGACTTCTGTGTTTTTGCGATACTACAGGGGAATCCCAGCAGGGGAATCCCAACATCGCAAAAACGAGCACTTCGCTGGCAATGGAAGTCCGGAGGTGGGGTTTCCCAGCGAAGGGAGTATCAGTGAAATCCCAGCAGCGCAAAAACACGTAAGTCCTCAAAACCCCACCTCCAGACCTCTGTGTCTTTGCAATGCTGCGATTTCACTGAGGCTCCCCTCGCTGGAAAACCCCACCTCTGGACTTCCGTTGCCAGCAAAGCGCCCGTTCTTGTGCTGCTGGGATTTCCCTGCTGGGATTCCCCTGCAGCATCACAAAAACAAGGAAGTCTGGAGGTGGGGTTTCCCATGGAGGGGAGCCTCAGGGGAATCCCAGCAGCACAAAAATGGGTGCTTCACTGGCAATGGAAGTCTGGAGGCGGGGCATCCCAGTGGTGGCGGTGGGTTTGTAAGGTGAAAATAGTTTGTAAGAAGAGGCAAAAAATAGTTTGTAAGAAGAGGCAAAAAAATCTTAAACCCTGGGTTTGTATCTCGAAAAGTTTGTATGACGAGGCGTTTGTAAGACAAGGTATCACTATACCTTAGTGTGATCTTTAATTACTTTTAAAATAGGAAATAATTAAATGGTACGCTTTTACCCATAAACGTTTTAATCATTTTAATCCTTATCTAGAACTGAACTTTTATAGCAATGAAAGAAAATTGAGCTACTTGCCTAATCTGTTATCATACCGAACCTTCTGGGTTCAGTTCAAAACACTTAAAATGTTACTGCGCTCCTCAACAAATAATGCTGTCTATCATTTGTCCTTTTTGTGTCTATTCAAATAATGAGATTTTATCAACTGAAAAGGAGTCCAGATACCTATTTGAAAACTTATCTTGGCCGGTAAGCAACTCCCACCCAGTCACATGACCTTTAAGCCAACCCCGGGTCACATGATTGTCAAGCCACTCCCACCTGGTCACATGACCATCAAGCCACACCCACAAAATAAACCACGCCCACAGTGAGCAAGAGATCATAAGACAAGCTTGGGAGTCCAAGTAGCACTTAGGTTTGTAGATTAAGTGGGAGATGGTTTTGTGCAGGGGTAGGCAAAATTGGCTCTTCTATGACTTGTGGACTTCAACTCCCAGAATTCCTCAGCTAGCATGATTGGCTCAGGAATTCTGGGAGTTGAAGTCCACAAGTCATAAAACAGCCAGCTTTGCCTACCCCTGGGTTTTGTGGCTTGGCTCCTGCTGTTTCCTTTTCTCTGGAAAATGGATCCAAATGTCTCTTTGAGTGTTTAAGGTTGCCGACCCCCAGTCTATATGCATGTACATTACTGTTCTTACTGCAAACGGTCTACTTTAATTCTGCATGCTCTTTCACGTTTTTTCAAATATTCAAATTACCTACCTGGTGCCCACCAGTTCAAAGCAATTCTTCTCAAAGTGCTTGGAGCAAAAATAAACATATTTTGAGGCAGGGTCCCAGACACCCTGCCCACTCATGTCTTTCCGCTGGCAATTCTCTAACCATGTGGTTCGCCGTGGATTGTCCTTTGGCAATCTGTGAGAAGAGATGTTAAGCGATTAACGTATTGGAGATCAGAGGTCACATGTATCGCCTCCCCCCCCCCCCCCAAGCTCAAGTAAAATACCTATGGGACCGCCTTCTGCCGCACGAATCCCAGCGACCAGTCAGGTCCCACAGAGTCGGCCTTCTCCAAGGCCCGTCTACTAGACAATGTTGGTCGGTGGGTCCTAGGGGAAGAGCCTTCTCTGTGGTGGCCCCGGCCCTGTGCAATCAGCTCCCCCCGGAGATTCATACTACAACCACCCTCCTTGCCTTCTGCAAGAGTCTTTAAGATTCATTTGTGCTGCCAGGCTTGGGGCCATTAAATTCTTGCCCCCTGGCCGATGATTGTGATGAGAGAAAGTGGACTGAATGGGAATGACAGCTTATTGTGGCTTGAGTTTTTTTTACATTTTATATTTAATTAATTGGATCTGAAAGGTTATACATTGTTTTATTATGTGCTGTAAGCCATCTCGAGTCCTTGGAGAGGGGTGGCATAAAAGCCCAATCAATCAATCAATCAATCAATCAATCAATCAATCAATCAATCAATCGCTTTGATCATCTGAAGGCCATCTACTGGGAGACTAGCGGTTTTCTTGTATAGTTGGTGGGCCTGGGGTCTGATCCTGCAGGGCACAGTGTATGCTCTTACATTCTTTAAAATCACTGATCCTACAAAGGTTGATTTCATGATGGTGAGATAGCACACACGGCTGGTGGGCCTAGGGGAAGAGCCTTCCCTGTAGTGGCCCCAGCCCTTTGGAATCAACTCCCCCCAGAGATTCTCCTGGTCTTTTGGAAGACACATCTTTGCCGGCAGGCTTGGGGTTGGTGAGCATGGATATTCTGCTCCAGCCTATGTTATGATTGAGATATGGATGAGTGTGACCGAGTGGTTTTAAGATATGGGTTTTTAGCACAGGTTTTAACTGAATTTTGGAACGTTATATGGGTTTTAGGTTCTGAATTAGTTTAGTTTTAACTTCGATGTCTAATATTCCATGTTCTGCGTAATTATTTTTAGGTTGTAAGCCGCCCTGAGTCTTCGGAAAAGAGTGGCCTAGAAATTGAAATAAGGAATAAATAATAAATAAACACAAAGCTGCAATTTTAAAATCATTTCTCACCGATGGAAAGAAATGCCTCGGTTCCGTGTTTCAGGTGTATCGCGAGTGCAACAGCCAGTAGCAGAGCAGTGACGGGGCATCTGCAAGAGGAAAATAACAACAACAAAAACCATAGTGTGTAACTCCACTATTTTAAAGATCAAATCATAATTTATTTTCTTAAGAGATAATAAGACAGGTGCCCAGGAGACTCCAGAACTCGGTTAAAGTCTCAATATTCTCTACCAACGGTTCTACAGAGGAATTATTAAGTCTGTCATCTGCACCTCTATCACTGTCTGGTTTGGTTCTGCAACCCAACAAGACCGACCCAGACTTCAGACAATAATCAGAACTGCAGAAAAAACAATGGCTACCAATCTGCCTTCCATTGAGGACCTGTATACTGCACGAGTCAAAAAGAGGGTTGTGAAATTATTTACTGACCCATCACATCCTGGACACAAATTGTTTCATCTCCTACCTTCAAAACAACACCACAGAGCACTGCACACCAAAACTAGACACAAGAACAGTCCCCCCCCCCGAACACCATCACTCTGCTAAACAAATAATTCCCTCAACACTGTCAAACTATTTACTAAGGCTGCATTACTATTAGCCTTCTCATCGTTCCTATCACCCATTTCTACCCACTTATGACTGCATGATTGCAACCTGTTGCTTGTACTGTATTCTATTGTATTGTTCTGTACTATTCTATTGCTATTTTGTTCTATTCCTGGGCGTCCTCCTCGATCCACAGCTCACATTAGAGAAACATCTTTCAGCTGTGGCAAGGGGGACGTTTGCCCAGGTTCGCCTGGTGCACCAGTTGTGGCCCTATTTGGACAGGGAGTCATTGCTCTCGGTCGCTCATGCCCCTCATCACCTTGAGGATCGACTACTGCAACGCTCTCTACATTGAAAAGTGTTCGGAAACTTCAGATCGTGCAGAATGTAGCTGCAAGAGCTACCATGGGCATTCCAAGATATGCCCGTGTCACACCAACACTCTGCAGTCTGCACTGGCTGCCGATTAGTTTCCGGTCACAATTCAAAGTGTTGGTTATGACCTATAAAGCCCTACATGGCATTGGACCAGAATATCTCTGGGACCGCCTTCTGCCGCGCAAATCCCAGTGATCGGTTAGATCCCATAGAGTTGTCCTTTTCTGGGTCCCGTTGACAAAACAATGCTGTCTGGCGGGACCCAGGGGAAGAGCCTTCTCTGTGGCAGCCCCAGCCCTCTGGAATCAACTCCCCCTGGAGATTAGAACGGCCCCCACCTTGCCTTTTTCAAGTTACTCAAGATCCACCTTTGTTGCCAGGCGTGGGGTAACTGATATATCCCTGAGCACATATAGCTTTTATGAATGGTATGATTGTATTGCATGGTTCTTAATGATGGGTTTTTTAAATGTTTTTCCTTTCTTTTTAAATATTGGATTTGTATATTGTTGTGATTGTTGTGAGCTGCTCCTAGTCTCCGGAGAGGGGCGGCATACAAATCTAATAAATTAAATTAAATTAATTAAATAGGCAGCAGTGGTGGTTATTCAGCCAATAACCCAGGCTAATAAGTAGAGTATAAATATACTGCACCAAAAAAATAAAGGGAACACTCAAATAACACATCCTAAATCTGAATGAATGAAACATTCTCCTTGAATACTTTGTTCTATACAAAGTTGAATGTGCACAACAGCATGTGAAATTGACTGTCAGTCATTTTTGCTTCCTAAGGGGACGGTTTGATTTCACAGAAGTTTGATTTACTTGGAGTTATATTGTGTTGTTTAAGTGTTCCCTTTATTTATTTTTTGAGCAGTGTATTATTTACATATATTCAATAGGAGTAAGCAAACAGTCCACTCCATACATATACAAGTCAAGCAATCATATACAAAACAGATATCACAATATACAGTTTTATACATACAGCTGTTAACCAATAATATTTCCCTTCAGAGCACAGTTCTATATACATATATAATTTTACAATATTTCTCTCCTGCACAACATATAGTTCTATATAATGCCATAAGTATTACTTACATACATAATACATAGACCAACGTTTAGCACACAGCAGGTATTGCTGCCTGGCGGGACCCAGGGTAAGAGCCTTCTCTGTGGCGGCTCCGACCCTCTGGAACCAGCTCCCCCCAGAGATTAGGACTGCCCCCACCCTCCTTGCCTTTCGTAAACTCCTTAAAACCCACCTCTGTCGTCAGGCTTGGGGGAACTGAGACATTCCCCCTTGCCTATGTAGTTTTGTGCATGATATGACTGTGTGTATATATTTTATCTATTGGGGTTTTTTCTTTTTAGACTTTTTAATGTAAAACTGTTATTTTAGATTTTAATTATTAGATTTGTTACCATGTATTGTTTTTATCACTGTTGTGAGCCACCCCGAGTCTACGGAGAGGGGCGGCATACAAATCTAATTAATAATAATAATAATAATAATAATAATAATAATAGTCACACAGACAAAACTAGCAGAGCGTCAGATCAGGTAGGTGTTAGTAGGAGAAGGGCGGCATAGAAATCAATCAATCAATCAATCAAACAATCAACCAACCAACCAACCAACCAACCAACCAACAAATAATAGCTAGAGCAATAGCAAGCATTAACAACAATAACAGCAATAACGCAGAGAAACACATCTAACTCCCAATTGCAACACAAGCCCTTGAAACAACTTTATGCTAATTCCTCCAAACATACATTGATGGCTAGTTCATACATTGACAAATCGAACCGGTGAAGGTACGTAGTACTGACACTATCCTCATGTTGCAAGAGAACACAAACTGGGGAAAGAAGGCCAATTGCAGCACCTGGATGACCTTGAAAAGCTGAATCAATTTGGGCTGAGCTTGCATTGGGATGGAGGGCCACCAGGAAAGCCTCCTTCCACACACACTTCTTGCAAGGAACAAAAGGGTCCTGATGAGGGGGAGGTGGCCAGCCTCATCCTTGACCACTGACAAGAAAACATGCCATGTGGGGAAGGGTTTGAAAGGTGAGGAGCAGGGAAGATAAATGAGTCCTCCATTGGGATGGAGGGCCACCAGGAAAGCCTCCTTCTCCCAGCCCCTCCCTTGCAAGCAGGTCCTCATGAAGGGGTGGTGGCCAGCCTCATCCTTGACAACCACCAAAAGAACATGCTGTGTGGGGTGGTGTTGAAGGATGAGGAACATGGAATATAAATCAGATTCTATATTTGCCTTTTTTAAACTGTTTTTGTATTTTATACTGTTATAAGCAACCCTGTGTCCTTCGGGATTCGCAGGATAGAAGTCGAATGAATGAATGATCGACCAATCAATCAACGAGCCCTCCATTGCGATGGAGGACCACCAGGAAAGCCCCCTTGCAAGGAACAAAGTGGTCCTGATGAGAGGCAGTGGCTCAGCCTCATCCTTGACCACCGTCAAAAAACCCGGGCCACCTGGTCACCAGGGGTCAGGCTGGCTCTTAAAGAGCCCCTTATACAGGGGTAGGCAAAATTGGCTCTTCTATGACATGTGGAATTCAACTCCCAGAATTCCTGAGCTAGCATGATTGGCTCAGGAATTCTGGGAGTTGAAGTCCACAAGGGATAGAAGAGCCAACTTTGCCTACCCCAGGCCCTATTATAAAAGGAGGGGGGGCGCCTTCCCTTTCCAATCTAGCTGCAAAAGCCTGGGGAGGTGGTTAAAGGGGGAGGAGCCTGGGCCAGAAATGGGGCGTGGCTTGCAGCAGCCCGCTCTTTTCTCTCCCCTTCCTCTCCACTCCCCCCCCCCACGCAGAGGGGAGGGGGAAGAGCAGCTGCCCCGACTGGGGGGGGGGGGGCGTGGAGTGACGTGCCGTCTGACTCCGAAATGGGGAGGGGAGGGATGTTGGGAAGCACAGCTGGGGGAAATGGGCCTCCGTCCAACCTCACCCCCCCTCCCTCTTTCCTCCGGAGGGCGACTCACCTCCCCACTCCCATTGCTCGAGACACCGCCGCTGCCGCCGCGGCCTCAAAGCTGAAGCCAAAGGAAAAAAAATCGAGAGGAAACCGCGCGTCCTCTCGCGATAAACCAAAGCCCCGAGTGTTCCGTGACCGTAGAGATAGAAACTCCTTTCGTATAGAAGTGCCAGCCCAAGCTCCGATTCCTGAGGCATCCTTTCGTTTTTACCCGAAGAGTTGGGCGTAGATTAAAGGGGGGAGAGGATCTTTCGTTGGACTCTCCCATCTGGGCTGCCGAGAGGGGCGGGAATCCTTTTAGAAGGCCTCTTTTGGAGACAGAAAACCCCTCAGCTTGCCTCTCAGATGGAGTAGCTCCGATTTTTAGCCCTCGGGAACACGGCGAGCATCTGCACCAAACACAAATTCCTTGCGTGTCCAATCACACTTGGCCAATATAGAACTCTATTCCATTCCAGTTCCTATTCCAGTCTATTCTATCTTATTCCTATACTGTTCCATTTCTATTCCATCCCTATTTTATTCCCATTCCATTCCTATTCTATCCTATTTCTATTCTATTCCTATCCCTATTTCGTTTCATAAATGCTTTCATTTATTTAATAACAAGAAAGGTGTTTACGAGGTTCTATAAAGGTAGGGAAAACAAGACAGCTGTTCTTTAAACAGGGTGTTTAGGCAGCAAATACTACAGCTTCCTTTTCTTCTTTGGTTGCTTGTTGTTGCTTTTCTCGAAAGGAAACTGTGTGATTGTTTTGTCTCTTGCTTCTTCCCTTTGGGAAGGGCTGCTCTCTATTCTTCCTATCTCTACGGATAGGTACCGGCTCTTCAGGAACCGCCCTCCCTTTGTAGCCAATCCGCACTTAATCTGTTGCCTTCCGCCAATCCAGGGGTAGGCAAAGTTGGCTTTTATCACTTGTGAACTTCAACTCCCAGAATTCCTGAGCCAATCATGCTAGCTATGGAATTCTGGGAGTTGAAGTCCACATGTCATAAAAGAGCAAATTTTGCCTAACCCTGCGCCAATCAGTCCTAACTTTTATTACTCAAAAACTGGGATCTATAGAAAGTCTCCAGGCTGTGCAAAGGGAGGCTCTTCTCCTTCTCCTCCTCTTCTATTATTATTATTATTATTATTATTATTATTATTATTATTATTATTATTATTATTATTATAATATATAAAGAGAACATATTCAATATCCATATAAACAGTGTATTGTCTGGTTACAATTCTTTTGAGTAACAGTACTAATAATACTAATAATCTGTAGTAGTAATCTCGTAATGACAGTGGTTTCACCCCAACATTGGAAACATAAATGTATGTCCCCATTCAATCAATCATTTGAAGTTCTGATTACACTTGCTGCCTAAAAGCAGACTTATATATAGATTTTGTTCTTTTTTTCTATTGTGAAAGCAGTAACATTTTATTAAAAACCCCAAAATAGATTTTTATACTTAAGAGTGCCTTTTTTTTAAACCAAGATTTTAACTTTGGTTTCATACATAGAGGACCATCTATATTTCCTACTAACTTTAAAGAGAATTTTAACCTTGATACAAAGTGTGTTAGGTAAGTAGATAGATGGATAGTATTTATTATAGACATTACTTTTAAGCCATTTTGATAGAAACATAGAAGATTGACGGCAGAAAAAGACCTCATGGTCCATCTAATCTGCCCTTATATTATTTCCTGTATTTTATCTTAGGATGGATATATGTTTATGCCAGGCATGTTTGAATTCAGTTACTGTGGATTTACCAACCACGTCTGCTGGAAGTTTGTTGCAAGGATCTACTACTCTTTCAGTCAAATAATATTTTCTCACGTTATTTCTAATCTTTCCCCCAACTAACCTCAGATTGTGCCCCCTTGTTCTTTCCTATTAAAAACACTTTTCTCCTGAACCTTATTTAACCCTTTAACATAAGGGTTAATAAGGATTGTATTTTGAAAGGTAAGGATGCTAAGAGATACATTTCGTGCTGATTGGGTTAAACCAGGGGTAGGCAAAGTTGGCTCTACTATGACTTGTGGACTTCAACTCCCAGAATTCCTGAACCAATTATGCTATCTCAGGAATTCTGGGAGTTGAAGTCTACGTCATAGAAGAGCCAACTTTGCCTACCTACTGGGTTAAGCATTAATTTACTTAACGGGTGGAACAGGTGGAGTTGCAATGACCAGTTTACACATCCCTCCAACCTTGAAAGGAGAAATGTTGCAGGTCTGCCTTGTCAACTGCACAGCAGGGCATTCTGGACTATTTAAAATTATCCAGAATCTCTCTGTGATTTTGTTGGAAGAAATTTCACATCTGGGTTCAGCTCATCTAACTTCTGTTATCTTGTTTTTGTATATAACTCAGTGGCTGGTGCAGAATATATCATATACCTTGGCAGGGTTACACCAGGCAAATACCTGTGTTGCTAAGCACCCAGCCCCTCTGTTGCTAAGCTCTCCGCTCCCCTGTTCCTTGCTGCATGGCCCATGGTACCCTGTTCCTTGCTGCATGGCCCATGGTACCAAACTGATGGCATTGAAGGTATAAAAGAATGCCATACCTTCCACAAGGTGTGGCCTTTCATTGCACGTTCTTTGTATGTACAGTGTTCCCTCGATTTTCGCGGGTTCAAACTTCGCGAAAAGTCTATACCATGGTTTTTCAAAAATATTAATTAAAAATACTTTGTGGTTTTTTTACCCTATATCACGTTTTTTCCCACCCGATGACGTCATATGTCATGGCCAAACTTTCGCCTGCCTTTAATAAATATTTTTTTAAATAAACTTTAATAAATAAACGGTGAGTAATAATATAAATGGTTGCTAAGGGAATGGGAAATTGTAATTTAGGGGTTTAAAGTGTTAAGGGAAGGCTTGTGATACTGTTCATAGCCAAAAATAGTGTATTTACTTCCGCATCTCTACTTCGCAGAAATTCGACTTTCGCGGGTGGTCTCGGAACGCATTCCCCGTGAAAATCGAGGGAAGAACCGTTGTACTCACCTGAACGGTCTTCTCCAGGTCCTGGAAGGAGAGTCCATCATGATGGACTCTCCTTCCAGAGACATGGGAGAACACTGTGTTTATTTATCTATTAGATTTCTATGTTGTGGAAGGGTCTACCCAGCTCTTCTTTGTACAAATAAAAGCTTATACTTTTTTCTCCCCAAGCCTCTTCTTGGGTCTCTCTCTCTCTGTCTGTCATTCTGGTGACAAGTACATTTTAGGACCGTAGAGTTTTCAACAACAGCAAACATTTTATGCACAACTGAAATTTGCTTTTAATGATAGAAACATAGAAGATTGACTGCAGAAAAAAGAAAATGACTGTACTGTTGGTCTTCAACAGTTTTATTTATTTATTTTATTTATTTATTAGATTTGTATGCCGCCTCTCTCCGGACACTCGGAGCGGCTCACAACAAAAACAACAATGTGACAAATTCAATCTATTAAAAGACATCTAAAAACCCATTATTAAAACCATGCAACACAACCATACCATACATAAACAATATAAGCCCAGGGGTATTTTAATTTCCCCATGCCTGACAACATAGGTAGGTCTTCAATAGCTTACAAAAGGCAAGGAGGGTGGGGGCGGTTCTGATCTCCGGTGGGAGTTGAATCCAGAGGGCTGGGGCCGCCACAGAGAAGGCTCTTCCCCTGGGGCCCGCCAGACATTGTTTAGTCGACGGGACCCGGAGAAGGCCAACTCTGTGGGACCTTATCGGTTGCTGGGATTCGGTTCTGAAGATGGTGACCACCTTGTTCCGATGTCCTGCACAAAGAAGAGGCACAGAAAGGAAGACTTTAATTGCAAGTACTTACACCTTGTATAAGAATATCACAATCAAAGAGGCACATAATTCATCATTACCCCACATGGGACCTTCCCTTTGTGTTGCAAGCACTTACCGAATTGCCTCCAAACTAATTCCAATTATTCCACTGAGAATGATTTCCTTCAAAACGGCCTTCCTGGTGGCTATTACCTCCGCTTTCTTTTTCACTTGAACTTTCTGAAATTTAACAAAATAAAAACAAGTGTATTAAGTAATAACCTGAGCTATCAAGCAAAATTTATTCGAGTCATTAATTTAATTCAGAAAAATTGAATCAAATATGAAAGTTAATCCAGTCCAGATATTAAAAATAAATTGTTAAGTGTTTCCTAATATTTTTTTGGGGAGAAATTTCAATTGTATATAGAAACATCAAAATGATCAGAAAAGAATCAGGAGTCCGAGTCCTTTACAGAGTCCTCAGAGAGGGGCAACATACAAATCCAATCAATCAATCAAACAAACAAGCATTGAATTCAATGTTTCAGTTTGACTTTTCAATTAAATAGAGAAAGTCAATTCAAAGATTTAACCACATCATCAGAAATTTGATTGCCCAAATTTTTTACTTAACCCTGTATTTAATGTATTTAAATAAATCTGGATAGTACCTTTTGCCATTGCAACTGAACAAGAAATCTAGCACTTATTAAACATCTTGTGTTTCATAAGTATTTTATTCTTCCTTCTTTAGTTTAATTGCCATTATCTCTTTTTGTTTCTCAGTGAGATCCCATCAAACAGTAACTTGTTTGCCTTCCTTTGTCTTATTTGGCTTTTCAATTGATCATTATAAAGAATTAGGAAATTTAGATATTATATTTACAACCCCCAACATTGTTTAAATAAATAAGCAAACCCACTATGTTTATACAAGGACAACCACAATTTCTTTTCAGTTCCTTTAGTTGTGGATAAAACAGACAGGTGATTAATCTGTGAAATTAGTCCTCAGGGGTATTTATAATACATTTCGCACCTTTTCCAGAGCTAAGCCATGGTGGAAAAAAAGAGAACAGGCTTGCTAAAATATTTAATTATTCATTTCACTTGTTTGCAGCCGTTTTGCAAAAGTGCAACATTTTCAGTAAAGCATTGCAAGTCCAGGTTCCCATTTCAAAAGGAAAATTGAATGACAGATGAATAGTATTTACTAAGCAGCCATCACTGAAACCAATATTTTACTAAGGAAAGTCTGCAAGGGAAGGGGTTTAAATTTTTTAAAAAAATGTATTCCTAAAGAAATTTGGAAGAAAACTACCAGCTCTCTCATGATCATCTTCCTAATATAAAATATGAAAGATGTGGGAAAGACAGAATTACCTGTTCAAAACCAGTTGAGGTTTCACGGTACATTAGGACAGGGGACGGAAGGCACGCTGGTGCACTTATGCACGCCCCTTACTGACCTCTTAGGAATCGGGAGAGATCAACAGTGGAGAGTCTAAGGGTAATGTTTTGGGGGTTAAGGGATGGCATGCTTCGACAACTCGATTACTAAAGTCGTAGGTCCCACAGAGTGGCCCTTCTCCGGGTCCCGTCAACTAAACCATGTCATTTGGCGGGCCCCTGGGGAAGAGCCTTCTCTGTGGTGGCCCCAGCCCTCTGGAACCAACTCCCCCCGGAGATTAGAATTGCCCCCACCCTCCTCACCTTTCGTAAGCTCCTTAAAACCCACCTCTGCCATCAGGCATGGGGGAACTGAGATATTCTTTCCCCCTAGGCCTTTACAATTTATGCATGGTATGTTTGTTTGTATGTATGTTTGGTTTTACAATAAGGGTTTTTTAGTTGTTTTAGTATTGGATTTACATGCTGTTTTTTTATTACTGTGGTTAGCCGCCCCGAGTCTACGGAGAGGGGCAGCATACAAATCAAATCAAATCAAATCAAATCAATAAATAAATAAATAAGCAAACAAACAAACAAACAAATAAATAAATTTACAGTCAAGTTTGGAGTGGCTAATATTAAGTTTGAATCTGTTGTGTGCTCTTGTGTTGTTGTGGTTGAAGCTGAAGTAGTCATTGACAGGGAGGACACTGCAACAGATGATCTTGTAGGTAATACAGTACTTAAATCATTTTTAAGGCGTCAAAGTTCTAAGCTTCGACACCTTAAACATTCAACAAGCGAAGCCTTCCTAAACCCCTGAGGACCAAATATTTTAACAGCCTGATCCTCCCTCGCTGCACTTTGTGGATAGATTAGACGGAATGAAGCTTAAACAAGCAAGAGAAAGCAATCAGGCGCCTGTGTTTTCATACATTGCTACAGCAACAGCTTGGCTTGGGGGACGGTTAAGCAGCTGTTTCCAGCCCCTCCTGGGAGAAACTGCGGAGCCTCAGCGAAAGAGCCTTGGAATTGCTTTCAGCCTTCACCTCTGACCTTGCAAATTTCGGGCTGAGAAAGTGATTCGTTGCTGGGATTTTTTTTTTCCTTGGATGGTGTTGAATTTCCTGGGTGGGAGGAGAGAGAGGGAGAGAGATGGAGGATTCCCAGCACTAAGCTTTGTCTCCAACCCCGCACGCTGTTTGCATCATCGAGCCTTTTTGTGCAAGGCACACAATCACACAGGCAAACCGCCCTGCTTTACAAAACGTGCTTCCTGCGGGCAGGTAAGGATTTGCCTTTGTTGGGAATGTAGTTTCTGTAGTGCTTGAATGCCACCGCCCCCCCTCCCCCCCAAAAAAAAGCTGGAGAAAGGGAAGGAGATGGAGGAGGTGGGGCTATGCCTTGCTCAAGCTAGTTTCTCATGCATATTTGCATCGTTTTCTTGGTTAACCGTGGCCAGCTTGTTCCTTGCGGAACGTCTGGCACAGCGGATTGACAATATTGGCTACTGCAGTGTTTCCCAAGCTTGGCCACTTGAAGATATCTGGACTTCAACTCCCAGAATTCCCTGGGAGTTGAAGTCCAGATATCTTCAAGTGGCCAAGCTTGGGAAACACTGGGCTACTGAACAGGGAACGAAATGATCCCCTTCAGTTCCTGTGGGTCAGTTTTCACCAGTCCAACTTTTCTTCCAAAGCCATTTTCCTCTGCAACCGTTGCCTTAGGCTTGAAGAATGCGAGGTCCCTGGAGAATACGTTTGTGTGTGTGTGTATGGGGTGTGTGGAGAGGGGGACTTGAAGGGTAAACTGAGGCAGTGAGTCGGATACGGGCAGAGAAGGGGGTCTGGTGGCAGGGAAAGTGTGGAGACTCTCTCCGCACGCCTTCCCCACCACCAGACCCCCTTCTCCACTAAAGGGCCCCGAGAGGAGGGAGGACGGAGGGAGAAAGCCCACTGCTGAGATGGGGGTCCAGCCCATTCAGGGCAACAGGAGGGGCTTCTTTAGACCACAGAAGACGCTTCAGCTACTCACATCGAGTGACAAAGGCAGAAAAAAAATCTACTAAACAAAGAAATGGTTTTAAAAGGCAAAGAGAGGAAGGCACTGTCCAATTCTCTCTCCTATATTTTATATATCTTTTCTCCCATTCATATATCTTTTCCTCTACTCTTCATTGACATATTCTATTCTCATATCTTCTCTTCTATCCTTTCCCTGATATTTACTACTCCATGTTTTTATTCTCTTTAACTTTCCATTTGTATTGGACAAAATAAATAAAATAAAAATAGTCTGAAACCACACGCAGGAGGCGACTGGCCTTGAGATGTTCTGTGACTTTGGGAAGATGGTCGGAGGAGTCAATTGGGACCAGACTCCTCTTTATTTATTTATTTTTATTTATTTATTTTGTCCAATACATAATACACATTGAAGAGAAAGATATGTAATAATATAAGTAAAGAAAAGAATAGAAGAAAAGATATAAAAGTATAGGTGAACATATTTGAAAGGAAGAAAAGATAAATGAGATAAGGAGAGACAATTGGACAGGGGACGGAAGGCACACTGGTGCACTTACGCACGCCCCTTACTGACCTCTAAGGAACCTGGAGAGGTCAATCGTGGATAGTCTAAGGGAAAAATGTTGGGGGTTAGGGGTTGACACTACTGAGTCAGGTAATGAGTTCCACACTTCGACAACTCGGTTGCTGAAGTCATATTTTTTACAGTCAAGTTTGGAGCGGTTTGTACTGTATCTCAAAGTCTTGAAAATAGGGGCTCGCGTTTTGGTTAAGGTTGATCATCAGCTGGTTCTTTTTTTAAAAAAAATGAGGACAAAAAGGTCCCCCAAAAAGGACAGATTGTGGCCTCCATCCAGAGATGGAGATGCACAGATCCCAGGCTTTCGTAAACTCCTTAAAACCCACCTCTGCCGTCAGGCATGGGGGAATTGAGACATCTCCCCCAGGCCCATAGTTCCCTCTAAGCTGAGCAGTGAGCAATCGCTCACTTAAAAATCATCATCAACTCAGAGTTTTCCAAACCTGCCCAGAAGCCGAGAGGGAAAGTGTGAGAGGGAAGGAGAGAGAGAGGAAGAGAGAGAAACAGATAGAAAAAAGAGAGGAAGGAAAAGAGAAAGAAAAAGAATGGGAGTAAGGAAGAGAGAAAGAAAATCAAAATCTAGTTTGAAACTAGCTCAACTATTTAAATGGCATTTTGATATTGACAGAGTTGCCCTATTATGAGCTCACTGTTATAGACACACAATACAGTATTTTATTTTGAAATTCTCTGAGGCCAAACAGGGTGGGGTTTTTGTTTGTTTGTTTTTTTATTTATTTATTTATTATTTCTGTGCCGCCCAGTCCCGAAGGGACTGCCGCTCAGACACTATACTTTTCCGCCCACCCCCCCAAAAAATTAGAGGGAACACTGCCCAGGCCTATATAGTTTATGCATGGTATGTTTGTGTGTATGTTTTGTTTTTTAAATAAGGGTTTTTTTAAAGCGATTTTAAATATTAGATTTGTTATGCATTGTTTTTATCACTGCTGTAAGCCGACCCGAGTCTACGGAGAGGGGCGGCATACAAATCTAATAAATAATTTAAATATGTTAAAGGGTTAAATAAGGTCCAGGAGGGAAGTGTTTTTAATAGGAAAGTGAACACAAGAACAAGGGGACACAATCTGAAGTTAGTTGGGGGACAGATCAAAAGCAACGTGAGGAAATATTATTTCACTGAAAGAGTAGTAGATCCTTGGAACAAACTTCCAGCAGACGTGGTTGGTAAATCCACAGTCACTGAATTTAAACATGCCTGGGATAAACATAGATCCATCCTAAGATAAAATACAAAAAATAGTATAAGGGCAGACTAAATGGATCATGAGGTCTTTTTCTGCCGTCAGTCTTCTATGTTTCCATGTTTCTATAATAATAATAATAATAATAATAATAATAATAATAATAATAATAATAATAAAAAATAGGATAGGATAGGATAGGATAGGATAGAATTCTTTATTGGCCAAGTGTGATTGCACACACAAGGAATTTGTCTTTGGTGCAGATGCTCTCAGTGTACATAAAAGAAGATACATTTGTCAAGAATCATGAGGTCAAAAACACTTAATGATTGTCATAGGGGTCAAATAAGCCACGAAGAAACAATCAATATTAATATAAATATAAAGGATACAAGCAACAAGTTACAGTCATACAGTCCTAAGTGGGAGGAGATGGGTGATAGGAACGATGGGAAAAAATAGTAGTAATAGTAGTGCAGATTTAGTAAATAGTTTGACAGTGTTGAGGGAATTATTTGTTTAGCAGAGTGATGGCATTCGGGAAAAAACTGCCCTTTTGTCTAGTTGTTTTGGTGTGCAATGCTCTAGTTGTTTTGGTGTGCAATGCTCAACATCTTGCGGAAGGCGGGAAGAGTGGGGACAATTCGAATCTCCAGGGGGAGTTGATTCCAGAGGGCTGGGGCTGCCACAGAGAAGGCTCTTCCCCTGGGTCCTGCCAGATGACATTGTTTAGTCGACGGGACCCGGAGAATGCCAACCGTGGGACCTGATTGGCCGCTGGGATTCATGCGGCAGAAGGCAGTCCCGCAGGTATTGTGGTCCGATGCCATGTAGGGCTTTATAGGTCATTACCAACACTTTGAATTGTGATGTCCTAGCAAACTCTGCATCCTTTTCAAAGCATGCCTAGTCCTCGCATCTATATCTTATCTGTTTGTGTGAATATTATTATTATTATATTATTATTATTATTATTATTATTCATTAGATTTGTATGCCGTCCCTCTCCGTACACTCGGGGCGGCTCACAACAGCAATAAAACAATTCATGACAAATCTAATAATTTAAAACATTAAAACCCCATTATTAAAGCAGACATGCACACAAACATACCATACATAATTGTATAGGCCTGGGGGAGATGTCTCAATTCCCCCATGCCTGATGGCAGAGGTGGGTTTTAAGGAGTTTACGAAAGGCAAGGAGGGTGGGGGCAGTTCTAATCTCCGGGGGGAGCTGGTTCCAGAGTCGGGGCCACCACAGAGAAGGCTCTTCCCCTGGGACCCGCCAAACGACATTGTTTAGTCGACGGGACCCGGAGAAGACCAACTCTGTGGGACCTAATCAGTCTCTGGGATTCGTGCGGCAGTAGGCGATTCCGGAGATATTCTGGTCCGATGCCATGAAGGGCTTTATGGGTCATAACCAACACTTTGAATTGTGACCGGAAACTGATCGGCAACCAATGCAGACTGTGGAGTGTTGGTGTAACATGGGCATACTTTGGGAAATCCGTGATTGCTCTCGCAGCTGCATTCTGCACAATCTGAAGTTTCCGAACACTTTTCAAAGGTAGCCCCATGTAGAGAGCGTTACAGTAGTTGAGCCTCCAGGTGATGAGGGCATTAATAGTTGAGCTATGTAGGACTTTAGGTTCAGTTTCCAAAGGGCAGTTTTGGAATGTACAGGAGTGAGTCTTAATGTCTGCTTGCATCTGTTTCAAAAGTGATGCTTTATTTTGGGTTACACTGATTGGTAGGCTTTGTGATGGTTGTGCATGGTTTTGCCAGAAATACAAATAGGGGTTTTTTTTCAACCCCCAAGTTAACTTTCCCCTGTCCGAAAGATGGGATTTTGGAGGACTATTAGGTGATCTGAATGACATGAATCATCAGCTAATTTTGGATAATTGCCTAATACTTAACCTCCAGTAAGTGGGTATGGTAAAGTATTATACCTATTACTATAAAAAGGATATGACCAATTCACTTTGGCTTGACACAGCTCAGCTCTCCTTAGAAAAAGTGCGCGGAGTGTTGGTGAGACATGGGCATATCTGGGAAAGCCCATGATTGCTCTCGCAGCTGCATTCTGCACGATCTGAAGTTTCCGAACACTCTTCAAAGGAAGCCCCATGTAGAGAGCGTTACAGTAGTCGAGCCTCGAGGTGATGAGGGCATGAGTGACTGTGAGCAATGACTCCCGGTCCAGGTAGGGCCGCAACTGGTGCACCAGGCGAACCTGGGCAAATGCCCCCCTTGCCACACTGAAAGATGGTTCTCTAATGTTAGCCGTGGATCAAGGAGGACGCCCAAGTTGCGGACCCTCTCCGAGGGGGGCTGGTGATTCCCCTCCCAGGGTAATGGACGGACAGATGGAATTGTCCTTAGGAGGCAAAACCCACAGCCACTCTGTCTTGTCAGGGTTGAGTTTGAGCCTGTTGACACCCATCCAGACCCTAACGGCCTCCAGGCACCAACACAACACATCACTTCCACTGCTTCACTGACCGGTATATATACCATGGTATATTTGCACTGCTATTGACGGAGCGCTGGAATCCTGTTACCATTACACAAGACACACCCTGGCAACTCACTGTTGCTCAACACAACTGTCCCATTACAGATAAGTAACAAAACCAAGTTGATTTGAACAGTTTTTCTGTATTGAAATCATGGTATGTATCTTTTTGCAAACCGTTTCTCCCTCTTTTACCTGAATTGTAGAGAAAGGGTGGTATAGCAAAAATCATTTTTCTGCTAGCATTAGGGCAATTTTATGCTATGATTTCTGTGTAGACCTTAGGTAGACACTACTTCCATTGAATTTACAGAGGGAACTACTTTTAATTGTGCTGAGAAAGATGGTGTGATGTTTACAAATAATTTTGCATGCCCTTGTTTAAATTATTTTTAAATTTTATGGAGCATTTTTAATAATATGCTAATAATATCTCAAACTTTACTGAATGATAACCATTACTTGAAATTATTTAGGAATTCATAAGCAGACCTCAACGCATCTAGTTTGATCCTTGGCTAAATATATATACAGAAAAATATATACTATAAACATTAAATAATTTTTGATATGGTAACTATCTGTAAAATAATAAAAAGCCTCTATATTGTATTCTATGGTAAGCAGAGAAATCAATATATTGCAAGGGTTAAATTATGTTTATGTTCTAACAAACTATTACTCTCACATATATTAAGCTCACATGCTCTTTGTAATCTTTTCATGTAAGTCGTACTATTTCCCACTAAGGCAGTATCTTTGAAATACATTGTTCCCTCGATTTCCGTGGGGGATGTGTTCCGAGACCGCCCGCAAAATTCGAATTTCCGCGAAGTAGAGATGCGGAAGTAAATACACCATTTTTGGCTATGGACAGTATCACAAGCCTTCCCTTAACACTTTAAACCCCTAAATGACCCTTTCCCATTCCCTTAACAACCATTTACTCACCATTATTACTGGTACTCGCCATTGAATAAGGCACTTAGTGATCCTGATATTTATAAACAATTATTTATTAACAATAATTATTTTTTTGGTTATAGAAACATAGCAACATAGAAGACTGACGGCAGAAAAAGACCTCACGGTCCATCTAGTCTGCCCTTATACTATTTCTTGTATTTTATCTTAGGATGGATATATGTTTATCCCAGGCATGTTTAAATTCAGTTACTGTGGATTTACCAACCACGTCTGCTGGAAGTTTGTTCCAAGGATCTACTACTCTTTCAGTGAAATAATATTTCCTCACGTTGCTTTTGATCTTTCCCCCAACTAACTTCAGATTGTGTCCCCTTGTTCTTGTGTTCACTTTCCTATTAAAAACACTTCCCTCCTGAACCTTATTTAACCCTTTAACATATTTAAATGTTTTAATCATGTCCCCCCTTTTCCTTCTGTCCTCCAGACTAGACAGATTGAGTTCATTAAGTTTTTCCTGATACGTTTTATGCTTAAGATCTTCCACCATTCTTGTAGCCCATCTTTGGACCCGTTCAATTTTGTCAATATCTTTTTGTAGGTGAAGTCTCCAGAACTGAACACAGTATTCCAAATGTGGTCTCACCAGCGCTCTATATAAGGGGATCACAATCTCCCTCTTCCTGCTTGTTATACCTCTAGCTATGCAGCCAAGCATCCTACTTGCTTTTCCTACTGCTCGACCACATATTTATTTGTTATTTATTTGCAAAAATTATTAGTTTGGCGATGACGTATGATGTCATCGGATGGGAAAAACCGTGGCATAGGAAAAAATCTCGCGAACTATTTTTTAATTAATATTTTTTGAAAAACCGTGGTATAGGCTATTCGCGAAGTTCGAACCCGCGAAAATCAAGGGAACACTGTACCCTCTTCTACGTCACAGTCTCCATTCATTCAGTTCAGTGCCTATGGGGTCAATATATCTGCTTTTGGGATATTACTGAAATTTTTATCCTTATCAGTCTTCAAATACATGTCTGTACTTAGATTGATTTTTCACTATGGAGTTTAGCAGCACTTTTATTTTCTATCTGTAGTCTATTTCCATTTATTCTATTTATTAGATTTGTATGCCGCCCCTCTCCGTAGTATGCACAGTTTTATAACCTTTTATAACCTTTTGAATGTCTGAAAGAGCTATGTATAAATTCTGAATGATATCTGTATGCCTTTCTGCACATACTATAGATATAATATGTTCTCAGTCTGAAATCTGAAACATTTCTATTGATATCCTGTGTTAAATTTGAATGGTTAGTAAATTAATTAGAAAATGAATTACATACAGTGATACCTCATCTTACAAACGCCTCGTCATACAAACTTTTTGAGATACAAACCTGGGGTTTAAGATTTTTCTGCCTCTTCTTACAAACTATTTTCACCTTACAAACCCACCACCACTGCTGGGATGCCCCGCCTCCGGACTTCTGTTGCCAGTGAAGCACCCGTTTTTGTGCTACTGGGATTCCCCTGAGACTCCCCTCCATGGGAAACCCCACCTCCGGACTTCGGTGTTTTTGTGATGCTGCAGGGGAATCCCAGAAGGGCAAAAATGGGCTCTTCGCTGGCAACGGAAGTCCGGAGGTGAGGTTTCCCAGCGAGGGGAGCCTCAGTGAAATCGCAGCATCGCAAAAACACAGAGGTCCGGAGGTGGGGTTTCGAGGACTTTGTGTTTTTGCGATGCTGCGATTTCACTGGTGCTCCCCTCGCTGGGAAACCCCACCTCTGGACTTCCGTTGCCAGCAAAGCGCTAGTTTTTGTGATGCTGGGATTTCCCTGCTGGGATTCCCCTGCACCATCACATCTGCTGGAAGTCTGGAGGTGGAGTTTCCCATGGAGGGGAGCCTCAGGGGCATCCCAGCAGCACAAAAACGGGCGCTTCGGCTGGCAAAAGGGGTGAGTTTTGGGCTTGCACGCATTAATCGCTTTTCCATTGATTCCTATGGGAAACATTGTTTCATCTTACAAACTTTTCACCTTAAGAACCTCATCCCAGAACCAATTAAGTTTGTAAGACAAGGTATCACTGTACACATATGGTATATATACATAGAATTAAATAGTATATTTTAGATGTTCAGTCATAGTAAATAGATAAGGAAATTGTATTTCTTTGAGGTGAGGAAAGGCCAGGCACTCTAACCCAAATCCTTGACATGAGTGACGTCAAGTTAGCCACCTTTAAGCCAGTCACGTGACCTTTAAGCCATCCCTCGGCCACATGATCATCAAACCACTCCCACCTGGTCACATGGCTGGCAAGCCACACCCACAAAATAAGCAATGCCTACAGTGTGGTAGTAAAATTTTTTGTAGGCCTTCATTGGTAATCCTGTTACCACGGCAGCACTTCACTAGCCAGAGGTTCGAAGACCAGTCATATCAACCACTCGTTCAGCACATAATTCAAACAGTCACTGAACGAGTGGTCATTAAACAAGAACCACTTGTATATCATGTAAATTTATTTATTTATTTATTTATTTATTGGATTTGTATGCCGCCCCTCTCCGGAGACTCGGGGCGGCTAACAGCAACAATAAAGCAGTGTACAATAGTAGTCTGATGTTAGAAACAATTAAAAATCCATTAATATAAAAAACCAAACATACATACATACATACCATGCATAGAATTGGAAAGGCCTAGGGGTAAGAGGGTCTCAATTCCCCCATGCCTGACGGCAGAGGTGGGTTTTAAGAAGCTTACGAAAGACAAGGAGGGTGGTGGCAATTCTAATCTCTGGGGGGAGTTGGTCCCAGAGGGCTGGGGCCGCCACAGAGAAGGCTCTTCCCCTGGGTCCCGCCAAGCGACATTGTTTAGTTGACGGGACCTGGAGAAGACCCACTCTGTGGGACCTAACTGGTCGCTGGGATTCGTGCAGCAGAAGGCGGTCCCTGAGATAATCTGGTCCGGTGCCATGAAGGGCTTTATAGGTCATAACCTATCTGCTACAATGCTCCAACACTGGAAGTTTTAAAGCAGAAGTTGGATAACCATCTGTTTGAAGTAGTGTAGGATTTCCTGCCTAAGCAGGGGGTTGGACTAGAGGATCTCCAAGGTCCCATCTGTTTTTTAAAAATTATTATTATTATTATTATTATTATTATTATTATTATTATTATTATTATCATCTTCAAGCACACATTACTGTAAGTTTCTTTCCATTCTGATCCATCTATACCTTCTTGTTTTTCCTAGCCGTTTGTATCTAATATTTATTACCCATTTCCACCGCCTCCATCTCAACATTATTGGATGAACATGCCAGGTTCCACCTTTCCTCTGAACTTTCAGCGCACCGGAGATTTCCTGGGCCACATGATACCCAACCCCTCCGTGATTCCAGCCTTTAAATTCCAGCTGCGGCGAGAAACCATCGACTGGAGGCGGTTCAGTGCCATCGATGTGGAGCGCGTCGCTCGCGAGCTGGACATTGGCATTCTTCAGGAAAATATCAATAGCGTCACTTTTTGCAACCTGGAGGCGGAGAAGTGCCCCTATTGCCAGCAGCCAGTAGACCCTCTTCTCCTTAAGGTTTTGAGGATGGCCCAGCTGACCATTGAATATCTGCTCCACTCTCAGGAGTACTTAAGTATGAACTTGGCACTCCAGGAGGAGCAGCACCAAGCGGTCCTCGGAGACTGTAAGCGCATCAAGTATGACCTGGACAAACAAACCGAAGAATTAAAAGGGGTGAAGGAAGAGAGCAAAAGACGGAAAAAAATGATTGCCACCCAACAGCTGATCTTACAAGCTGGAGCCAACAACTACCACAAGGTGAGGTGGAGGTAAAGCTACTGCAGGAGAAATTTATTCAGTCTACACTTGAACACAAATGTGCCTATTTTTTTCAGAGATGCACCAGAATTTAGCAGTGCTGTTGTAACTTTGAACGGTCACTAAATGAATGGTTCTAAGTCGAGAATTACTTGTACTCTTGTTCCATAGGTGTCTTATAGCAGTGTTTCCCAACCTTGGCAACTTAGCAAGCCGCGCCGAGTCTACGGAGAGGGGTGGCATACAAATCTAATAAATAAATAAAATAAATAAACTTGAAGATATCTGGACTTCAACTCTCAGCATTCGCTGACTGGGGAATTCTGGGAACTGAAGTCCAAATATCTTCAAGTCGCCAAGGTTGGGAAACACTGTCTTATAGCATTAGGAATGTTGTGGTTAGCTCTGGCCCAGCTCCTGCCCCAAGGACTGTGGATGTGGGGGAGACATCCACATGCTGCAGGCCTGTTTTGCCCCCAGTGGAATCTGATGATGAAGGCTCCTCTAACCAAGAAGACATGAGTGACAGGGAGGAGGAGAGGGGCAGACAGCTCAGAAGGAGATCAATTATCTAGCTCCTCCTTGGATTCGGAACAAGAGTTAATGATACAGCCACGCATGCGGAGAGCGATGCATAGGCAACAGCAACTGAGAGATTATTATCAAAGAAAAGGAGGCCACCTGTGGTTGGGTGGGGCTGTGGTCATTAGTGAGGCTGCTATAAAGAGCAGCCTGTGGGTTTGGCCATTGTGGAGGATTATCTGATCGTTGTGTTTCGTGACTGCTTTACTGACTTTGACCTTTTGTGTGCTGATTTTTCCCGGCTTTGAAACTAAACCAGAGCAAAGTGTGTTTCACTTTGTGAAAGAAGAAGGACTGTGAATTGCCTCACAGCTGCAAGCTAAGTATCACAGAACTGATAAGGGACTTGTATAAATTACCAGTTTGTTTGGAGACAAGTGCTCTTTGCAATACCAAAAGAGGGCTTAGTTTAAGTGAATTTTCATTATAAAGAACATTGTTTTGAATTTTCAAACGTGTGTGTGTCTGAAATTTGTACCTGTGAATTTTTGGGAGGAGTCTACCACAGAGCCCAACAGAACAAGGAAAGGTGAATAAATTAGCAAAGAATGAGAACTGCAAGGGTCGTCCAGAAAGTAATGGACCACATTTCTTTCCTTCAACAATTATTTATTGAACACAATGAAACTTACAAACAAGAAAGAATGGTGTTTCTTCTACACTTCCTATTTTTCCATGTAATCCCCATCCCGTTCTATGGCCTTCCACCAGCGAGACACAAAGGCGTGTAGGCCCTGTCGGTACCACTCCTTGTTCTGGTCACGAAGCCATTTCTGCACTGTGTGAATCACCTCTAATGGCCTCCCCCTCTGTGCCCAGCGACTAACCGTACTTCTGTCGACTGGATTCTCCATAAACTGTACACAAACGTTTGTGAATGTTCCCAACAGTTTCTTTCTCCACCGTGAGAATTTCAATGACGACACGCTGCTTGGAACGTCCATCACTTATAGGCGAAACATTTTAAAACACTGCTGCAACTACGTTATCTGTCTGAAGAAACACAAAATTTACACACGCAATTCTGACCATTCAAATAACGTATATCTAAAGTTTCGCATTCGTACCATTACTGTAGGCTGAGGAAAAAAATGTGGTGCATTACTTTGTGGGCAACCCTCGTACTTGGAGAAATTCTTCTACTATTGGATCATGTGCTTAATCTGTCCTTAGGTGACATTTCATCCTTCTGCTTGTTTCTTAGTGCCAGCTGTGTGACAAGACCTTCATGAATTATTCCTTTCTACAAGGCCACATGGAACGTAGGCATGTTGAAGCCACTGCACTTGGTAAGTGAAACAATTTCGACCAATCAAAATCAAACAGTAATACTTTAACTATTTATATATGGTTAATGAATATTCAACAGTAAGCATTAAGTTTAACAATGTCGTCTGGCGGGACCCAGGGGAAGAGCCTTCTCTGTGGTGGCCCCAACCCTCTGGAACCACCTGCCCCTAGAGATCAGAATTGCTCCCACCCTCTCCTTTCGTAAGCTCCTTAAAACCCACCTCTGTCGTCAGGCATGGGGGAATGGAGATATTCCTTTCCTCCCAGGCCTATACAATTAATGCATGGTATGTTTGTGTGTATGTTTGGCTTTTAATAAGGGTTTTTAGTTATTTTAAATATTAGATTTGTCATATGCTGTTTTATTATTGTTGTTAGCCGCCCGAGTCTACACAGAAGGGCTGCATAAAAATCTAATAAATAAGTAAGTAAGTAAGTAAATAAGTAAGTAAGCAAGTTTGCCTGAATATTTTTCCTATGGAGGGAATTCCAAAGGTTTAGCTGTGGGGGTAGAAAGAGAGAGAAAGCTCAATTATTAACTTATCATTTATGGCATTTAGAGGCTTATTTACAGCAAGAGCAATTGCAACTTTTATTACAAAATGCACCTCCATTGTTGAGAAATAATTTAGCATAAAAATCTAGCAGGAAGCTGAATTTTGAAGACGGGCTACAAAAATGGTGGAAGGTCTCAAGCATAATACTTATCAGGAAAGACTTCATGAACTCAATCTGTAGAGTCTGGAGGACAGAAGGGAAAGGGGGGATGAAGAGTCTTGAGACAGCAGCTACCAGACGGTTCTTTATTAAGCTCTTTTGCAAGTGACTATCAGCTGGAACGCGTCTCAGCTGGGCAAAGGAAACCGGCTCTATTTATACAGTTTTTCTTCCCGCTCAAAACGAGCTGTCAGCGCCTTAACCAATCAGGCGCAAGCTATTAGCATACTTTCCCTGGTAACAGTTTCCACAGACATAAACAGAGTATTTAACACCCCTCCCTTTTTAGATTAAAAAAAACCACAAATACAGATTACTCAGAGAGCCATGTGATGTAGTCAGCCAATCGGTGCGGTCTTTGTATGTTCCTGGCTGACCTGCGCAGTTCAGTTGGTTCTTCGCTGTCGGCAGAAGAGGAGGTCGGTCCGTCGGTTCCTCCTCTGGCTTCTAAGGGCTCCGGCTGAGCTCTGGCCCCCAGAGTCGAGCAGGCTGGCACATCACCGACCTCTGCTGACGAAGATGGTTCTGTGGCGCTGGCCGAGCAGCTTCGAGACGGTGAGTCCAAATCTAAGTCCATTACGGTTGGCGCTGCGTCGGTTACAATTGGATTTTCTGTGTGTACACTAGGCTCGGTTTCAGGGCATCTCCTAAGATGATCGATGTGCCTAGTCCATACTCGGCCATCGCTTAACAAGATTACATAAGTTTTCGGTGCTTTTTGTTGTAACACGGTACCTTTAAGCCATTTAAGGCCTTTATCAAAATTCCTTGCAAACACAAATTGTCCAATAAACATATGTCTCTCAGCATTTCCAGGCATGTAATTACTTGTACAAAACATGGGGTGTAATCTATCTAAAGTTGACCTGAGTTTCCTGCCCATAAGAATTTCTGCAGGACTTTTGTGGGTTGTGGCATTTGGAGTTATGTGTTGTGCCAATAAGAATTTATCTAAATGCTCTTGCACTTCCCCAGGGCCAGCCCTTTTTAATGCCTCCTTGGCAACACGAACATATCTCTCAGCCAATCCGTTCGCCCAAGGCGAAAAAGGAGAGATGAGGGCGTACCTAATTCCTAATTGGTCTAGGAATAGTTCAAACTGTCTGGCAGTCAGTTGGGGCCCATTGTCAGATACCAATACATCTGGACAGCCATGTGTGGTAAAGAGATGGCGCAAGGCTCATATGGTTGCACATGTGGTAATATTATGCATAACAATGATCTCAACCCATTTAGAATATGCGTCAACCACTATTAAGAAATACTTTGATTCAATGGGACCAGCGAAATCTATGTGAATTCGGGACCATGGCCCTTTTGGTTGGTCCCAATCCATAGGAGTGATTTTAGGGGTTTTTGGCCTAGACTCTTGACAGGGGTCGCACCTTGCCACCCACCTCTCAATTTCAGTATCAAGTCCTGGCCACCAAAGATGACCCCTTGCCAACCCCTTCATCCTTACTATGCCAGGATGACCTACATGCAACATATTTAACACTTTAGGCCTCAACGTTTGGGGAATTACTACCCGGTCTCCCCACAATAGGCAACCCTTAACAAAAGATAGTTCCAATCTCTTACTCTTAAATTCAGAAATGTCTTTCCCATTACGGTCGGTATTCCATCCCCTTAGAACACAATTAACAACTTTCATGAGAATTGGGTCTTGTTTGGTATGTTCTGCCACTTCCTTGGCAGTTGTCAGGGGGTTATCTTCTAATTCAATTAATAATACGTCTGCAGAAGGGGCAGGATCTTGTACTAGCTCAGGAATAGGGCATCGGCTAAGGCCATCCGCATGGTTTATGGTTGCCCCTCCCCTGTGAGTGAAGGTATAATTGTACCCAGACAAAAAAATGGCCCATCTAATTAACCTTGGAGACATGAAGGGTGGAGTTGGTTTGTCTGGGGCTAGGAGTCCTAACAATGGTTTGTGGTCGGTGACCAATTCAAAATGTCTACCAAAAATGTAATTATGGAACTTTTTAACCCCGGCTACCAATGCTAAAGCCTCCTTGTCAAGTTGACTATAGTTCCTTTCTGTGCTGGATAGCGTTTTTGAGAAAAGTGCTATAGGGGCCTCTGTGCCGTTAGGCAGCACATGAGCTAAAACACTACCCACCCCATAGGGAGAAGCATCGCATGTGAGACGTAGGGGAAGTAACGTACTGTATTGTACGACTACGCTTTTGGACGTTAAGAGGTTTTTTATTCGAGTAAAAGCTTCGCTTTCAATTCTCCCCCAACTCCATGGAACTTCTTTCTGAAGCAGCCGGTGTAGTGGTTCTGCTGCTGTGGCCTTCTGTCTCAAAAAAACAGAGTAGAAATTAAGTAGGCCTAAGAAAGCCTGCAATTCCGCCTTATTTTTGGGCTCTGGGGCCTCTTGTATTGCCTTGACCTTATCATTGGTGGGATGGATCCCTTCGCCATCAATTGTATAACCCAGAAATTGGACACTTCTTGTCCCCCAAACGCATTTACCTGGTTTAACCTTAAGCCCCTTGTCTTGTAGCCTTGTTAGAACTTCCCTTATTCTTGAATTTAACTGGGTTTGATCCCTCCCTGAAATTAGAATATCATCAAAGTAGGGCATGGTTCCCTTGATTCCTGTTAATAAATGCTCCATGAAGCTCTGAAAAATTCCTGGGGCTACACTGACCCCAAACTGTAATCGGGTGCATCTGAAAGCCCCCCTATGGGTAACAATTGTTTGGGCTAACGAGGTTGGTTCGTCTATAGGGAGTTGTTGGTATGCCTGAGCGAGGTCGATTTCGAATAATTTTCCCTCCCCTAGGGAGTGGAGTAAGTGTTGTACAACAGGTATTGGGTAGGGATGATGTTTCAAGGCTCTATTCAAGGTTGATTTGTAGTCTGCGCAGACTCGCAAGGAGCCGTCCTGTTTAAGAGGAGTTACAATTGGGGTTTCCCAGGGAGCTTGATCTACTGGGACTAAAATGCCTTGATGGATGAGTTTATCCAGTTCTACATCTAGCTTAGGGAGCAAAGGTAAGGGAACTCTTCGTGGTTTGAGGCGGATAGGAGGCACACTAGGGTCAATGGAGAATGAAATTGGGGGCCCTTTATATGACCCCAGAGTAGGACTAAAGACGTCAGGAAATTCCCTAACGAAATCAGGAATAACAATATGTGATAATTTATGAATGCCCGAGACCTCTATACCCAGGGGAGCCATCCACTCTAATCCTAAAAGTGAGTGAGTTGGTCCTGACACTACTAACAAAGGAAGATTAGCCTTAAAACTTTTGTGAACAATTGGAACAGTTAATATACCCAGGACAGGTATTAATCCCCCTTGAAAATCCTTAATTATTACATTAGAATACATTAAATCAGTTTTGTTAACATGTGGTATATACATTTTGACTTTTGACCAAGGCATAATACTATAGCTAGAACCAGTGTCCAGTTCCATCTGGCATGGTTGAGAATTAAAAAGTAAAGAAATGTTAATTTTGGATTTGTTGGCAGTTACAGTGTTATTAATGGAAATGTCCCGGTTACCTCTTAAGTAGTCGCGGTTAACGTTGGAGTGATTGTTGCGGCCGGAAGGTTTGAATCCCCTGTTTTCGCGCGGTTGAGTTTGGAAACGCGGCGCCCTTTGAGTTGAGAAAGCTTCCTCTGGCAGGGAGGCTCTGCATGCTTCAGCGATGTGCCCTCGGCGGCCATAACGGTGGCAATTGGCATCGCGGAAGGGGCAACGGTGGCGGGAATGGTTGCCTCGGCAGCCAGAGCAAGGAAACGACTGGGGAGGTTGCCTTATAGAGCGATGAAGGTCTTGCCGGATGAAACAGCAGTCGCTTTCGGAGCTGGTAGACGGGTTGATTTCATTTGAAGCATCGGCGTGTTGCATTGGAGAAGAGATGTGAGCCACGACTTCTTGTTTGTCGTTATGTTTCAGCTCTTTCGCCGCTGCTTCAGCCACTTCCGCGGTTTGAGCTAATTTGATGACTTGTTGAAGTGAAGGCTCCTCTTCGGTCAGGAGTTTGTTTCTGATAGTCGAATTCCTCATTCCGAAGATGAGAGCGTCGATTAGGCGTGCTTCCGGGTTTTCGAAGCGGCATTTTGACAGCACGGTTCTTAGGCGCGTAGCGTATTGGTTGATGCTTTCTGCTTCCAGCTAGCCCATTCTTGAAAATTGGTGACTGTAGACGATCGCCGGCTTCGTTGGTTGGAAATGGGCGGACAGCTTCGTTTTCAGGGAATCCCAGGAGATTGAATTCGCCGGTGCCGGGTCGGTTAAAGTCTGGGCGAGATCAAACATCTCTGAGCCACAGTAATTTAAAAAAATTGCTCTCTTCCTGTCTTTATCGGCGTCCCTCATGCCGGCAGTCCAGAGAGTCCACACACAATCTTGAACAGCACAAAAATCACAATCTTGAAGAAACAATGAATCAGATAAACTGCCATGAGGCTAAAACACCAGGCTACACTTTTATCTGTAGCACTAATTACAGCAGCCCCACCCAACCACAGGTGGCCTCATTTTCTCTTGTAATAATCCTTCAGTTGTTGTCTCCTATGCATCACTCTACGCATGCGTGGATGTGTCATTAATTCTTGTTCAGAATCCAGTTTCTATGTTTCTATTCCTATTCCAGCTTCTTTTATTCAGCTTAAATTTCTAGTTAAGGCCCTCACTAACATTGCCTCTTCTTTTTAAATCGCCTCCGAAGAGAATTTGAAGAAGAAACAGGTCCAGCAAATGGAAAGTGAGATTGAAGAACTGAAGGTCAAGTTGAAGGAGACCCATGTCCAGCTAGAGACTGAGAGTCAGCAAAGGGCTCAGGTATGAATTGGTAAGAATAGGAATAAAAAGGAAAGCAAAAAGTCAAATGCCTTTTGTCGAGGTGAAAACTAATTATAGGTAGACAAAATGGGAATAATTCATGCTCTGTCAAAAACACCAGCAATAATACAACAACAGGCCAATCTTCTCTGGGATGATTAAATAGGATGATTCTTAATTAGCATTTTAATAGACATCCTCTAAGCCAGTGTTTCCCAACCTTGGCAACTTGAAGATATCTGGACTTTGTTGTCTTTGGGCCTGGGCCAGCCGTTGCTCCCACAGATGGGAGAGATGCGGCACAAAGTGAGTGCGAAAGCCTGGCTGATAGCCAGGAAGACGTGGCAGAAAGCCAGGAGGATGAGGCCACTGGTTCGCAGGACTCAGCAGACAGCCCAGGGGATTTGGCATGTAGTCCCTCAGACAGTCTTTGGTCCTTGGGTTCTTCTGCAGATCAATATATTGATCTGCGTAGCCAGAGAGCTATGCAAAGGAGGGATCGATTGAAGGAGTATTACAAGTCATCAGAGTAGCACCTGGGCTGGGTGTGGTTCTTATACAGAGGGCTGGGTGTGGTTCCCTTAATGAGGGCTAAAGGTATAAAAGGGAACAGAGGCACAAGGCAAACTGTGGCTGTTTATCTGTGTTATTTTGTGGTTCCTGCTCCGAAGTTTCTGTTCCGTGCCTTTGGAGTTTTCAACCCCGCTTTTTCAGACACGTGGGAGGTGAAACCTCTGGGACTTGCTGTTTGCTAGAAAGATTCAAAAGGACTCCTGAAACGTCTTTGCTCATTCCAGGTTGTCTTTGTTTGCTTTTTTCTATGTTTTTGTATGCGGCTGAAGTAAGCCTTGCACTATCATTGTTTCCTGACACTAAGGACTGTTTTGAGTAACCCTTTTTTGTTTGTTTAATACAAGTTTGCTGATTAGCAAAGCACGTGTGTGTTTGATTTCTTTTCCTTGGACTGTTACACATTGCCTGAGCCCAGTCAGGCAGAACAGACTTCAACTCCCAGATTTCTCCAGCCAGCATTCGCTGGCTGGGGAATTCTGGGAGTTGAAGTCCAAGTATCTTCAAGTTGCCAAGATTGGGAAACACTGCTCTAAGCTAACCACAACAGGAGCTAACCATCTTCCCAGCTCTTACCTTGCAGGTTCTTTCATTGTTACTCTTTGCGAAGAACGTTTTCCAAGCCCTAAGTCTTTGCAGGGTTTTTTTTCATTACTCTAACTTGCTCTGAGTAAGTTTCTTTCCAGCCCTAACTAGGTGCTAATGATTTTCCCAGCTCTTACTGGCTTGCAAGCTCTTTCATTGTTACTCTCTCCAAATAAGGTTTTTTAAAGCCCTGACTTTAAAAAATGAAATAATGTGCTGAATCTGACCAGCCTAAGGACGCTAGCCAGATGAATATCTGGTAAGCAGATTCTTTTCCCTATTTTCCTCCCCGAAAACTAAGGTGCGTCTTATATTTTATCTTCCAATTCTTTTCTTATAGGAAGCAGAGCATCTTCGCCAAAGGGAGGACGAGGAAAGGAGGAAATTTGAAAGCTGGAAGAAAGAGGAGAGAACGAAGCTTCACACCGAAATGGAAGAGCTCAAGCAGCTTTTCCTTATGGAAATCAAGGAATTTTCCAACAAAAATTCTATCTTGGAAGGAGTAAGGCAAAGTCGTGGCTTGCAATTTTCCTATTTTCTTGAATGTTCAACACGTTTGCCATCGTTAATTCACCATGGACACATTATACTATACATGAAAGGGATTAAAATTTAATTCAAAAAAAGGTTGGAAAACAGAGCAGTTTACACCATATGGCAGCGGTCCCCAAACTATTTATTCGGCCCAGGGGTGAGAGAGAGAAGTGGAGAGAAAGAAAGGGAAAAAGAGGGAGGGAAAGAGAAGTGGAGAGGAAGGAGGGAGGGAAGGAAGGGGGAGAAAGAGAGGGAGAGGGAGAAAGAAAGCAAGAGAGAGAGAGAGAGAGGAAGGAAGGAGGGAGGAAAGAAAGGAAGGAGAAATGGAGGGAAAAGGAAGGAAGGAAAGAAGGAAGGAAGAAGAAATGGAGGGAAAAAGGAAGAATGAAATGAATGGAGGGATGGAGGAAAGAAGGACTTTTTTTGGGGGGGTGTACATTTTTTTAAATTGTTCTCTCAACATACATTCAAACAATACAGTGTACCATCTAATTTTCCATGAATAAAATGCGGTATTTTGTTAGTAACTAATATCAATCATCAAAAAAGTTGCAAAAGTTTTTTTTTCTAATGTTGTCATCCAGGTAATACTTTTCTTTTAATTAAATTCCCTCCTTAACGTTCCTTCAAAAAGTACACCACCAATTATATTTCTAACTTATTAACCATTATGCCAAAGTGCTTCCTTCTTTCTTTATACATTTTTCTATAAACCTAAAAACCTTGTATAGCCAATCAGATGTTAACAAGAGAAAATTAAAAACAAAACATAAACATATATGAATTTCAGACTTCTTCCCCCCCCTAAATAGTACGTTCCCATTTTGTTTTTTACTTTAAAATAAGGTATGTGCAGTGTGCATAGGGATTTGTTCATAGGGTTTTTTTATAGTCCGGCCTTCTAACAGTCCGAGGGACAGTGAACAGGCCCCAGTGTAAAAAGTTTGGGGACCCCTGCCATATGGTTTACTTCCAAATGCCTTAAACTAAGCTGCTGACTAGGGATATAGGATGCTATCCACCAGTCACTAATCCCATCCTTTTTTGTTGAACCTAAAATGATAATAAGATGCATTTTTGACCTTTGCTGCCGATAGCAGAATGGATAGGTCCAAACCTAGCCAGGATTAGGAAAAGATGGTCCAAAGACGGGCTACAAAAATGGTGGAAGGTCTTAAGCATAAAACATATCAGGAAAGACTTAATGAACTCTATCTGTATAGTCTGGAGGACAGAAGGGAAAGGGGGGACATGATCGAAACATTTAAATATGTTAAAGGATTAAATAAGGTCCAGGAGGGAAGTGTTTTCAATAGGAAAGTGAACCCCCAAGAACAAGGGGGCACAATCTGAGGTTAGTTGGGGGAAAGATCAGAAGCAACGTGAGAAAATATTATTTGACTAAAAGAGTAGTAGATGCTTGGAACAAATTTCCAGCAGACGTGGTTGGTAAATCCACAGTAAATGAATTTAAACAAGCCTGGGATAAAAATAGATCCATCCTAAGATAAAATACAGGAAATAGTAGGAGGGAAGACTAGGTGGACTATGAGGTCTTTTTCTGCCATCAATCTTCTATGTTTCTATATACCCATACCTCAATTAGAGTGCTGTATTTAAGTATATGTGTCGAATGGAAGATGTTCCATGTTACCTAGAAAAATATTTTTGATTTTTCTGATAGCTGCAGACTGTGGCACTTAGTCATAGATCACATATTCCTTTTGCAGAAACTTCAGGAACTACAAGTCAAGAATGCAGTAACCTCACATCTTGGGACATTGCAAGATGATGATTCTGTTGAGAAACAACAGTGGACTAAGACTCGGAAAGAATTACAAGGGATGAAGGCAAGGATTGAACAACAGGTAAGGGATCCTAAAGGACTAAGGAGGTCTTTTCCAGTCTATTGTCCTTCGGTCATATTGAGACAACAGCTTTATATATATGTTTTTTATGTCAGATCACCCTGGTATATTGAAGGAACGTCACAGCTCCTTTTTGCCTCTATGCCCAACCCAGGGCCATTTCAAGGCAGTTAATTTATTCATAGCCAACAAACTGTGTTCTTATGTATCACATGTTTTTGCTGAATTTTTTAAAATTAAGGGAGATTAGGATAGCGCTATTTCGGCCTTGTTCTGGCCTCATCAGCAGGATGTAAACCTTCCCTGGTGCAGAGCTGAAGGGATTGGATACTGTAGCCTAGAGGATAATTCTCTGCCTTACAAGGCAAAGGTTGCAGGTTCAAGTCCCAGTGGGTATGGCTAGCTGATGAGGCCAAAATAAGGCCAAAATAGATCTATCCTAGTCTCCCTTAATTTTCAAATTCAGCAAAAAAAGCATGTGACACATACACATAGAATTGTCGGCTATCAATAAAATTAACTGCCTTGGAAATGGCCCTGGGTTGGGCCGAGAGGCAAATAAGGAGCTGTGATGTTCCTTCAATACACCAGGGTAATTCGACACAAAAATATGTAACCCTTCCCTGGTGCAGAGCTGAAGGGATTGGATACTGTAGCCTAGAGGATAATTCTCTGCCTTACAAGGCAAAGGTTGCAGGTTCAAGTCCCAGTGGGTATGGCTAGCTGATGAGGCCAAAATAAGGCCGAAATAGATCTATCCTAGTCTCCCTTAATTTTCAAATTCAGCTTAAATATGTGACAATATATATATATATATATATATATATATATATATATATATATATATATATATATATATATTACATTACATTACACGGGGCAAAACCCGAACTCAGAACAATATATATCACATGTTTTTGCTGATTTTTTAAAATTAAGGGAGACTAGGATAGTGCTATTTCGGCCTTATTCTGGCCTCATCAGCTAGCCATACCCTTACTGGGATTTGATCCTGGGGCCTCTGCCTTGTAAGGCAGAGAATTAACCTCTGATCCTGGGGCCTCTGCCTTGTAAGGCAGAGAATTAACCTCTAGGCCACCAGATCATGTTTTTTCTGTTGGATCACCCTGGTATATTGAAGGAATATATATGAAGGTCTTGGTATATCCAGGTTTCTTCCCGTGTAGGTTTCAGAGATTTCTGGCGATGTTTCGATGAGGTCCCACTCGTCATCTTCAGTCTGGTGCTTCTGTCTTTGTGCTAGGGCGAACATTACAAAGAAAGATGTATCTATTGATGAATCCCGCAAAACTCTACTTTTAAAATAATAACACTGATATTTTTGCTATGACTCAAATAACTTATGAAAGATAACTGTCAATAAGGCTGGGTACCTTTTCCAATATTTATCAGAAATCCGAATGGGAGTGGAAACTTAAGAAACTTCAGAAGGAGAATGAGAAAGAGAAAGAAAAAGTGAGTACAACTCAATATTTGTGCAGCTTTTTATGGTAGTAGAAAAATGAGGACGTTGTATTCTATAATGAATGCCAGCCATGCCTACTCATTTACGGCAGAGGGGGGCAAAAGGAACCATCATGGAGAGGAAACAGAATATATTTATTGTTCTGTCGGGCTCTCTGGTAGAATCCTCCCGAAAATTCACAGGTACAAATTTCAAACACACACACGTTTGAAAATTCACAACAATGTTCTTTATAACGGAAATCCAAATAAACTAAGCCCTCTTTTTGTATAGCAAAGAGCCCTTGTCTCCAAACAAACTGGTAATTGGCACAAGTCCCTTGCAGCTGTGAGGCAATTCACCGTCCTTCTTCTTTCACAAAGTGAAACACACTTTGCCCTGGTTTAGTTTCAAAGCGGGGAAAAATCAGCACACAAAAGGTCAAAGTCAGTAAAGCAGTCACGAAACACAACGATCAGATAATCCTCCACAATGGCCAAACCCACAGGCTGCTCTTTTTAGCAGCCTCACTAATGACCACAGCCCCACCCAACCACAGGTGGCCTCATTTTCTTTGATAATAATCTCTCAGTTGTTGTTGCCCATGTATCGCTCTCCGCATGCGTGGCTGTATCATTAACTCTTGTTCCGAATCCAAGGAGGAGCTAGATAATTGATCTCCTTCTGAGCTGTCTGCCACACTCTCCTCCTCCCTGTCACTCATGTCTCCTTGGTCAGAGGAGCCTTCATCAGCAGATTCCACTGGGGGCAAAACAGGCCTGCAGCATGTGGATGTCTCCCCCCACATCCACAGTCCTTGGGGCAGGAACTGGGCCAGAGCTAACCACAATATTTATCATCCATTATAGACCTTAACTGATGGTACATCGTCCACCATGGTATAAAGGATTCTAGTAGCCGAAGCAAGACAGAAAGGTCTACTTCCCTCTATCTATGTTTGATGTAGTATATGTAGATCCTTTAAATATAGATGGTGCACATACATTCCATTGCAGGTTCATGAAGAATTATGAAATCTACAGATATAATCCTATTTCCTCCACACTTGTATTTGTATTATATTTCACTGCAATGCTTGATTGTTTTATGGTACGACTAATAAGATTTGGAATAATAATAATTAATAATAATAATAATTTATTAGATTTGTATGCCGCCTCTCTCCGGAGACTCGGGGCAGGTCACAACAATAGTAAAAACAATATTATGGCGGAACAAATCTAATATTAAAAAGAAGCATATAAAAACCCTATCATATTTAAAAAAACCAAACACATACATACCAAACATAAATATAAAAAGCCTAGTGGAAGGTATCTCAACTCCCCCATGCCTGGCGGTAAAGGTAGGTCTTGAGTAATTTACGAAAGACAAGGAGGGTGGGGGCAGTTCTAATCTCCGGGGGGAGTTGATTCCAGAGGGCCGGGGCCGCCACAGAGAAGGCTCTTCCCCTGGGGCCCGCCAAGGCCAACTCTGTGGGACCTTACCGGTCGATGGGATTCGTGCGGTAGCAGGCAGTTCCAGAAGTACTCTGGTCCAATGCCATGAAGGGCTTTATAGGTGATGACCAACAATTTGAATTGTGACCAGAAACTGATCGGCAACCAGTGCAGACTTATGCTTGTGGGTCACCACAACATGAAGAAATGTATTAAGGGGTCACAACATTAGAAAGGTTGAGAACCACTTTGATCTATTAATGAAGTGTTTAATTAGATGGAATAGTCTTTGCACCTAAATGTTATTTTTCTGTCTCAGCTGAAGAACGAGAATGAAAAACTGAGGGCTGTCTTGTCTTCTGACCAATCTAAAATGACTGAATACAACAAGAAACAACTTGCCTCCCTTACCACCCAACTCAGAGAACAAGCTGGGGTCATCCAATCCCAGGAGAAAACAGTAAGCTAAATGGAGAACTCCTTCTGAAAAGTTCGTTATATCCTCCAATTTAGAGAAGAGCTTGTGTTTGTTTTCAAATGATAAGGCTCCTGCATTCTGAAAACCAAACTATACTGTCAATAGACTCCCACGAGGCAGCATTTCTTATGACTATATCACCATTTCATATTTTATATGGAAATTGCACATCTTGAATGTTCCCCTTATTCCAGCAAAGTTATTTATTTATTATTTATTTATTTATTGGATTTGTATGCCGCCCCTCTCCGTAGACTCGGGGCGGCTAACAACAGTAATAAGAACAGCATATAACAATCCAATCCAATATTAAAACAGTTAAAAACCCTTATTATTAAACCAAACATACATACAGGCATACCATGCATAAAATTATTATTTATTAGATTTGTATGCCGTCTCTCTCCGTAGACTTGTAAAGGCCTAGGGGGAAAGAGTATCTCAGTTCCCCCATGCCTGGTGGCAGAGGTGGGTTTTAAGCTAAGGAACCCCAGGCCTGGCGGCAAAGATGAGTTTTTAAACTTTTCTGGAAGGCGAGGAGGGTGGGGGTGGTGCGAATCTCCGGAGGGAGCTGATTCCAGAGGGCCGGGGCCCCCACAGAGAAGGCTCTCCCCCTAGGTCCCGCCAGCCGACATTGTTTGGTCGACGGGACCCTAAGGAGACCAACTCTGTGGGACCTCACCGGTCGCTGGGATTCGTGCGGCAGAAGGCGGTCTCAGAGATATTATCCATTTGGGGTCATGTTGATAGTCCCTTGATTATCTTCTTGCCTGAATGATGTTTCATTATTTTATAATGGGACAAATAACTTTGTAAACTGATTTACATTATTATATATCAGCCAAATACTTGTTAGACCTTATGAAATAATAACTGATTTATTTTATATGTTACCTTGCAGATTAAGCTTCTGACCGCCAGCAAATCCAGAGGTAATGACCAATCCTATATTGAATAATTCATCATACTTACAGTAGATTTTCTTTCCCTTTTGACAAAGCTATAGAATTTTTACTAGCCATGCTTCTACACCAGTGAAGCGCTGCTCGTTTTCAGCGCTACTGATGCGCTTTCCGAGATCGGCACAAACGTGTGTGTGTCCGGCACCGGCACATGATGTCTCCTGCACATGCGCCACAAGCAAAATCTTGTGCGAGGATGCTCCCGTGCATGACATTTCACTTATTTTTGGCATTTCTTTGCTCCTGGGCATGCGCAGAAGCAAAAAACCCCACTGAAAATAGGAAAAATCTCATAAGTGAGTGTCCTCATGCAAGACTTCACTGGCGGTGCATGCACAACTTTATCTATCTATCTGTCTGTCTGTCTGTCTGTCTGCCTACCTATCTTATTTTATCTATCTATCTATCTATCTATCTATCTATCTATCTATCTATCTATCTATCTATCTATCTATCTATCTATCAGATTTGTATGCTGCCCCTCTCCGCAGACTCGGGGCGGCTAACAACAGTAACAAAACAGTATAATCCAATACTAAAAACAGTTAAAACCCATTATATAAAAACCAATCATACATACAGACATACCATGCATAAAATTTTAAAGGCCTAGGGGGAAAGTGTATCTCAGTTCCCCCATGCCTGGCGGCAGAGGTGGGTTTTAAGCAGCTTACGAAAGGCAAGGAGGGAGGGGGCAATTCTAATCTCTGGGGGGAGATGGTTCCAGAGGGCCGGGGCCGCCACAGAGAAGGCTCTTCCCCTGGGTCCCGCCAAATGACATTGTTTGGTTGACGGGACCCGGAGAAGGCCCACTCTGTGGGACCTAACTGGTCGCTGGGATTCGTGCGGCAGAAGGCACGGTTTTTCCCGCCCGATGTGGTCATATGTCATCGCCAAACTTTTGTCCGCCTTTAATATTCTTTTAAATAAACTTTAATAAATAAACATGGTGAGTAATAACCTAAATGGTTGCTAAGGGAATGGGAAATTGTAATTTAGGGGTTTTAAATGTTAAGGGAAAGCTTGGGATACTGTTCATAGCCAAAAATAGTGTATTTACTTCCGCATCTCTACTTCGCGGAAATTTGACTTTCGCGGGCGGTCTTGGAACGCATTCCCCGCGAAAGTCAAGGGAACACTGTACTTATCATAATATAAAGTGCTGATTCGTGGGCTTTGCAAGGGAGTCCAAGGGATAATGCTTTTTTTGGCCCATTTTTTCTCAATCCTTTTCTTAATGGAATAGTTTCATTGTGCTTTCTCTTTCCATTTAAAAGAGCTGGGCTGGAGCCAAATTAAGTTATACTTAGGTCCCATTAAAATAGCTAACTCATGTTAATGTCATGACAATTTTCAAGTTGTGATTGTGTTTTTTTTAAAAAAAAATAATTGCTTTTAATTTCCAGAAATCCAACAAGTACCCAAGACAGAGAATCTGGAAGAATCCAGTGAAGAAGGTATATTTTGTAAATTTCACCTATGCTAAATATTACTATTGCTAAATATTACTATTAGTGAGAGAGATTTGATGAGTCAGAAATACTTTCTGAGATGCTGAGGAATTCTTGTAGGGTCAGGATAAAACAGTGGCTAGTCATTTACTTCGGGATCTATCTATCTATCTATCTATCTATCTATCTATCTATCTATCTATCTATCTATCTATCCATCCATCTATCTACCTACCTACCCACCTACATCTATCTATCTATCTATCTATCTATCTATCTATCTATCTATCTATCTATCTATCCATCTATCCATCTATCTATCTATCTACCTACCCACCCACATCTATCTATCTATCTATCTATCTATCTATCTATCTATCTATCTATCTATCTATCTATCTATCGTCTATCTATCGCAGGCACGGATGCTCCCATTGGCCGCATGTACACCTGTCAGTGTGAGATTTGTGCCCAAGAGTAAGATTTCAGCAATTTTCGCTGGTATTTTTGCATCCGTGCATGCACAGAAGCAAACCCCCGGCAAAAATAGCCACAATTTCACACAATTTCAACCGCATCCTCATGCGAGATTTGTCTTGCTGTTCATGCTCAGAAGCCAAATCTCACACGGGGCACATTGGGAGTGTACAGCTGCGCGCGCATCTGTTATTTTCCTACCAGAGCCGTGCGCTTGGGCACACTGGCTGCTGCCCACTAGTGGGGATAAAGTATAAATGTTAAACATTCCAGAATTGGGATTTATAACCATCCTGCCCATTAATTTCTGCAGATCTTGATGATACTTTGAACAGGAAGAATAGAGTTCTGGAAACTTTGCGTAAAGATCCCAATTTGTTGAAGCAATTCCGGCCAATTCTGGAAGAGACACTTGAAGCTAAACTGGAGAGCATGGGAGTAAAACGAGTAAGTGCGATGAGAAGAAAAAAGTAGAGAAGGAACATTTTTCTTTTCTTTTTTTAATCTACTAGACTTACTTTGAATTTCAGGTGGATGCAATTTTGAGGATTTATTTTTATCTATTTATTCAAATTTTTTTATTGCAACTGCGATATATATATATACAGTGGTACCTCATGATACCAACCCCTCGTCTTACGAACAACCCGAGATACGAACCCGGGGTTCAGAAATTTTTTGCCTCTGCTTACGAACTTTTTTCTTCTTACAAACCCGCCGCCGCCGCGAAGCCCCGCCGCCCGGCTGTCGCTTTTTGAAACAGCCGGGGGGCTTCCCAGCATCCTCCTGAACCCGAACGCCAAACCCGAACTTCTGGGTTCGGCGTTCGGGAGGCACCCGAGAAGCCTCTCGGCTGTTTTAAAAGGTGACAGCCGGGCGGCAGGGCTTCCTAGCAGCCTCCCGAACGCCGTACCCGGAGGTTCGGCGAAAGTTCAGGTTCGGAAGGCCGCTGGGAAGCCCCGCCGCCTGGCTGTCACCTTTTAAAACAGCCGGGGGGCTTCTCGGGGGCCTCCCAAACGCCGAACCCGGAAGTTCGGGTTTGGCGTTCGGGTTCAGGAGGATGCTGGGAAGCACCCCTGGCTGTTTCAAAAGGTGACAGCCAGGCGGCAGCGTTTTTTTGCGGGTTTTTTTTTTGTTGTTGCACGGATTAATGGATTTTACATTGTTTCCTATGGGAAACAATGTTTTGTCTTACGAACTTTTCATCTTACGAACCTCCCCCTGGAACCAATTAGGTTCGTAAGATGAGGTATTACGGTATACAGGGTGTCCAGAGGAAAGGGATTTTGAAATTCCGATATTTCCCTGACATTTCCCTGCAAGTTGCGATCTAGTTAAGGCGCAGTTGTAGATGACGCCATACCAAACGGCTAAGCCATGGAGAAATATCGGTAGCTGAGGAACCAAGTTGTGCTCATTTTTGCTTGACTCTTCCAGGCAGCGCGATCAGTGGGGGGTTTTTTTACATGATTTTTCCCAGACTTTTAAACATTTTAATAGTTTGTTTCCCCCCCGATTTATTTCAGTTTTTTCACAAATTCCCTGACAATTCTAATTCCCTGATATTTCCCTGAACCGCCAATTTCCCTGATTTTCCTGTTTTCCAGGTTTGCTGGACTGTATATATTAATTTGGCCAAAAAAGTGACATAAAATTACACACATCTTTGAACCAATAACTGGGAAATTGAGTCCAATTCTAAAGTCCAGAGAGTGCACACACAATCTTGAACAACACAAAAAACCACGATCTTGATGAAACAATGAATCAGATAAACTGCCATCAGGCTAAAACACCAAGCTGCACTTTTATCTGTAGCACTGATTACAGCAGCCCCACCCAACCACAGGTGGCCTCATTTTCTCTTGTAATAATCCTTCAGTTGTTGTCTCCTATGCATCACTCTACGCATGCGTGGATGTGTCATTAATTCTTGTTCAGAATCAAGGGATGATACAGATGATTGATCTCCTCCTGCGCTGTCTGCCAAACTCCCCTCTTCCCTGTCACTCATGCTTCCTTGGTCAGAGGAGGCTTCATCGTCAGATTCCATCGGGAGCAAAACAGGCCTGCGGCATGTGGATATTTCCCCCACATCCACCTGCACATTCCTTGGGGCAGGAGCTGGGCCAGAGCTAACCACAACAGAAGATCAGATGCTAATGATTAGTAACGGGTTTAAAATTGTAACACTGTACAGCAATTTAATCCTCCTTCTTTCCATCCTTTTAAATTCAGCAGTAACTCTTCAAAAGAGCTGAACCAAGTTTTCCACCTGAATAGAGACTCCCAATTACAGTGGTACCTCATGATACGAACCCCTCGTCTTACGAACAACCCGAGATACGAACCCAGGGTTCAGAAAATATTTGCCTCTTCTTACGAACTTTTTTCTTCTTACGAACCGCCGCCGCCGCGAAGCCCCGCCACCCGGCTGTCGCTTTTTGAAACAGCCGGGGGGCTTCCCAGCAGCCTCCTGAACCCGAACGCCAAACCTGAACTTCCGGGTTCGGCGTTCGGGAGGCCGCGAGAAGCCCCCCGGCTGTTTTAAAGGACGACAGCTGGGCTGCGGGGCTTCTCAGCAGCCTCCCGAACCCAAACTTTTGCCGAACTTCCGGGTTCGGGAGGCCGCCGAGAAGCCCCGCCGCCCGGCTGTCACCTTTTAAAACAGCCGGGGGGCTTCTCGGCGGCCTCCCGAATGCCGAATCCGGAAGTTTGGGTTTGGCGTTCGGGAGGCTGCTGGGAAGCCCCACGGCTGTTTCAAAAGGTGACAGCCGGGCGGCGGTGTTTTTTTGCAGGTTTTTTTTTCCCGTTGCACGGATTAATTGACTTTACATTGTTTCCTATGGGAAACTATGTTTTGTCTTACGAACTTTTCGTCTTACGAACCTCCTCCGGGGACCAATTAGGTTCGTAAGATGAGGTATTACTGTATTTACCTTTAGCCTAATATGAGGAATCCCGTTTTAATTTGAAGAGGTTGAAATGCCAGGAACGTATTTGCTGCATGAATGATGAGGGCAGGGCTCACGCACATATTTATGCTGATTAGAAACATTTCCCCCGTTTTATAGGGTACAAAAGGAATCCCAGCTCAAACGTATAAACATTTGAGAGCTTTGATGAAGAAACAGCAGCAGCAGAAGGCTAAAACTTTTCCAGGTCTACTAGCCTTGAGAGATAAACTTGAAAAAGAAGTTCATAAAAAAGCAGTTCAGAAGGATGAAGAGAATATGTCCTTGCCGTATTCTTCAGTCTTTGGTAAGATGCTCGGTTATATTATTTAGAAAAAATATTCAATGTAAAAATAACAAAATAGCTGATAACACTTAAGAAATTTAATGCTTAAAAGGCAAGAATAGATAATTTATTTTTTACTAGTGGGGAGATCTTACTGTGAGATTACTTGCTGCATTCCGGATCTATCAGTGACTCAGGTATGAGCACATAAGAGGCAAATAGATCACAACAATTTGTGTAATGTTTGAGTCAACTGGATAATTGAAGTCAAGTCACTAAGAGGATTTTACTTAGGCTTCTTGCTTCATTTGGTTTCTGGGGCAAACATAAAACTTTTGTCATGTCAGAACTCCAAATCCTGCTTTTGTACTTACATTAATGGTATTAGAGGTTATTCAGAATAGAATACAATAGAATATAATAGAAAATAGAGAATGGAATAGAATACAGTAGTACCTCTCGATACGAGCTGCTCCACATGTGAGTATTCCAAGTTACGAGCCACGACGCGAGCGAAATTTCTGTTCGACACCCGAGCTCAAATTCGGGATACGAGCCGAGCTTCCACTATATGGCGCAAGAATCCTTGCTTCTGGTTATCTCAGCGCGAAAAACAAAGTCTAAAGGCATTCGATGCGAGTTGATCGACTTACGAGCTCAGGTCTGGAACAAATTAAACTCGTATGTCGAGGTACCATTGTAGAATAGAAGATAATTCTTTATTGGCCAAGTGTGATTGGACACACAAGGAATTTGTCTTTGGTGCAGATGCTCTCAGTGTACATACAAGACAAGATACATTTTTATTTATTTATTTTGTCCAATACACAATAATACACAATGAAGGTTATAGAGGATATAGTAGAGAAGATATAGGAGATACAGGAGAGACTATAGGACAGGGGACGGAAGGCACTCTAGTGCGCTTATGTACGCCCCTTACTGACCTCTTAGGAATCTGGAGAGGTCAACCATAGATAGTCTAAGGCAGTGTTTTTCAACCAGTGTGCCGCAGCACACGGTCAGGTGTGCCGCGAGAGGGGAGAGAGAAAGAGAAAGAGAGAGAGAAAAAAAGAAAGCAAGAGAGAGAAAGAGAGAGAAAGAGGGAATGTGAGAGAAAGAAAGCAAGAGAGAGAGAAAGAGAAAGAAAGCGAGAAAGAAAGCAAGAGAGCGAGAAAGAAAGCAAGAGAGAGAGAAAGACCGAGAAAGAAAGCAAGAGAGAGAGAAAGCAAGAGAGAGAGAGTGTGTTAGAGAGAGAGAGAGAGAAAGAAAGCAAGAGAGAAAGAGAGTGAGAGAAAGAAAGCAAGAGAAGGAGAAGAAGAAAGAGAGAGAAATGAGAAAAAAGGGGAAAAAAAGAGAAATGAGAAAATGATTGAGGCAGAGAATGAAAGGAAAGAGAGAGAAACAAAAGAGAGAGAGAAGTGACTCTTGATTTAAAGCATATGATAAAAAGCACCCAAATAACAGGAAAACCCCCCAGCCCTCACCTGTTTTTGGAAAGAATAAGAGAGAAAATCCCCCCAGCCCTCACCTGTTTTTGGAAATGGTTCAAGAGTTTGTACATACACACACACACACACACACACACAAGGGGGGATAATATGTATGATATGTATTGTCTTAGAGTGTCATTTTGGTTGGTGGTGTGCCCCAGGATTTTGTAAATGTAAAAAATGTGCCGCGGCTCAAAAAAGGTTGAAAATCACTGGTCTAAGGGTAAAATGTTGTGGGTTAGGGGATGATACTATAGACTCCGGTAAGGAGTTCCACGCTTCGACAACCCGATTACATTGGTCAAGAATCATGAGGCATAACACTTAATGATTGTCATGGGGTCAAATAAACAATCAGGAAACAATCAATGTTAATAAAAAAATCTTAAGGATATAAGCATCAAGTTACAGTCATAAGTGGGAGGAGATGGGTGGTAGGAATGATGAGAAAGCAAAGGAGATATAAGCCTTAAAAATACTGTGAAATGCTCATTGGTACAATTGTAGTTGTTTTGATGTGGAATAGTGAATCTGTAAGACCCAGATTAAATACCAGTCAGATTGGTTTTTTAATTAAACGTTTTCAATCTTTTCCTTCAGAAAAAAGCCAACGACACCAGTATTCTCCACTCCAAGTTACACCTTTGAAGGTTGGAACACACACAGTAGAAGTACCATACTATGCCCTGGAGACACCCAAACCAGCTCCTCGGACCAAAGTTAGTTCCATGACTAGTTCACTAGAGATCCCAAAGGCACTATCTCCAAATCTAATTAGAAGCAGTTCACCTTCTCTTCAACAATCTGCGGCCCACTTTCCCAGGTAAGTTTTCCAAGGTAAATTGCCAGAGACAGCACAGGTTGTTATGGCCTTTTCATAGAAACATAGAAGATTGACGGCATAGATCGACGGCATAAAAAGACTTCATGGTCCATCTAGTCTGCCCTTATACTATTTCCTGTATTTTATCTTAGGATGGATATATGTTTATCCCAGGCATGTTTAAATACTGTGGATTTACCAACCACGTCTGCTAGAAGTTCGTTCCAAACATCTACTACTCTTTCAATAAAATATTTTCTCACTGCTTCTTATCTTTCCCCCAACTAACCTGATTGTGGCCCCTTGTTCTTGTGTTTACTTTCCTATTAAAAACACTTCCATCCTGAACCTTATTTAACCCTTTAACATATTTAAATGTTCCGATCATGTCCCCCCTTTCCCTTCTGTCCTCCAGACTATACAGATGGAGTTCATTTATTATTATTATTATTATTATTATTATTATTATTATTATTTTTTATTGGATTTATATGCCGCCCCTCTCTGAAGACTCGGGGCGGCTAACAGCAATCATAAAACAGTGTACAATAATCCAATACTAAAAATGATTAAAAACCCATTAATATAAAAAACCAAACATACATACAGACATACCATGCATAAAATTGTAAAGGCCTAGGGGGAAAGGGAATCTCAATTCCCCCATGCCTGGCGGCAGAGGTGGGTTTTAAGTAGCTTACGAAAGGCAAGGAGGGTGGGGGCAATTTTAATCTCTGGGGGGAGTTGGTTCCAGAGGGCCATTAAGTCTTTCCTGATACGTTTTATGCTTAAGACCTTCCACCATTCTTGTAGCCCGTCTTTGGACTCATTCAATTTTGTCAATATCTTTTTGTAGGCGAGGTATTCAGAACTGGAGGGTCTTGCCTTCTCTTTCTGCTCAAGATCCCCATGGACAATTGGTGGGCCACTGTGTGACGCAGAATGCTGGACTTGATGGGCTTTGGCCTGATTTAGCATGGCTCTTCTTATGTTCTTAACTGAACACAGTATTCCAAATGGGGTCTCACCAGCACTCTATACAGCGGGGGTCACAATCTCCCCCTTCCTGCTTGTTATACCTCTAGCTATGCAGCCAAGCATTCTACTTTTCTTTCACCACTACTAGTCTGCATGTTATACTGATTTTTTGTGAGGTATTTTGGTATTCATTTATAAACTGAGTTTACCGTTGAAAGAAAGGTGGGACATATTTTTTTACAGATATGTCATTGTTATGTATTCCCTAACTTGGCTACTAGTTCAAATTCTATTAGAAAAGTTGTAAACTTTATCAGAATCTCACAAAGCAAGGTCTCGATAATAAATTCTTTATTGGTTTTATTGAGTTTGGACACTTCCTGACTTTGGGAAGCTAATATAAAATGGTTCATAATACAGTGATACCTTGTCTTACAAACTTAATTGGTTCTTAAGGTGAAACGCTTGTAAGACAAAACAATGTTTGCCATAGGAATCAATGGAAAAGTGATTAATGCATGCAAGCCCAAAATTCACCCCTTTTGCCAGCCAAAACACCCATTTTTGCGCTGCTGGGATTCTCCTGAGGTTCCCCTCCATGGGAAACCCCACCTCCAGACTTCTGTTTTTGCAATGCTGCAGGGAAATCCCAGCATCACAAAAACGAGCGCTTCACTGGCAACGGAGGTTCGGAGGTGGGGTTTCACCCAGCAAAGGGAGCATCAGTGAAATCGCAGCATCGCAAAAACACCGAAGTCCTCGAAACCTCACCTCCGGACCTCTGTTTTTTGCAATGTTGCGATTTCACTGAGGATCCCCTCGCTGGGAAACCCCACCTCCGGACTTCCGTTGCCAGTGAAGTGCCCATTTTTGCACTGCTGGGATTCCCCTGCAGCATTGCAAAAACACAGAAGTCCGGAGGTGGGGTTTCCCATGGAGGGGAGCCTCAGGGGAATCCCAGCATCGCAAAAACGGGTGCTTTGCTGGCAATGGAAGTCCAGAGGTGGAGCATCCCAGCGGCCGGGGTGGGTTTGTAAGGAGAAAATAGTTTGTAAGAAGAGGCAAAGAAATCTTAAACCCCGGGTTTGTATCTTGAAAAGTTTGTATGACGAGGTATCGCTGTATTGATGACTTTTCCATTTTTCCTTCTATTGTGTTTCTCTCGTTTAGCACTTCGCCTTTCAGCTCTGAGACTGAGTCGGAGGAAGAAACAAACGTGAGCTCTCCAAAACACACATCTCGCAAGACAGAAGCAAAGCGGATCAAATTTGTCCCCAGAGCTCCCCAGGTGGAAGAGTGGGATTCATCATCTGATACAGACTTTTCTAAAGAGAAACTTGGCACAGGAAAGAGTTCTTCAGTTGTCGCCGGAACCCGTTCAGGTGACTTGTCATTTAATTGGGTTTATTATTGTCATAAGGTATGCAAATATCAGTGTCACAGAGGTAAAACAAAGAGCACATTCAAATACCAAGATATGCACCAACTACTTCAGTAATCAAATGATTACTATGAACTGGGAAAAGTTTGTTTGTTTATTTGTTGGATTTGTATACTGCCCCTCTCCAAAGACTCACAACACAATAGAAAACAGTATACAGTATCAAACCTAGAATCCAATTAATACAACTAACTACTCTAAAACCCCAAAACATTAAAAATCATTCATTCACATTCAACAGCACACATCACATTTGCCGGCTGGGAACTGGGGTCTAGTGACCCCCAAGCCTGGTGACATAAATGGTTTTTCAGTACAAATCTCTGGAGGGAGCTGATTCCAGAGGGCTGGGGCTCCGACAGAGAAGGCTCTTCCCCCTAGGTCCCGTCAAATGACATTGTCTGGGTGACAAGACCTAGAGAAGGCCGATTCCATGGGACCTGATGGGTCACTGGGACTTTTGCGACAGGCAGTTATCTTGTTATACATTTTTAATGGGCTGGTAGTTGCTGTTTTAATACCAATATTTGGTAGAAACCTAGAAGATTGACAGCAGAAAAAGACCTCATGATCCATCTAGTCTGCCCTTATACTATCTCCTGTACTTTATCTTAGGATGGATCTATGTTTATCCCAGGCATGTTTAAATTCAGTGACACTGGATTTACCAACCACGACTGCTGGAAGTTTGTTTCAAGCATCTACTGCTCTTTCAGTCAAATAATATTTTCTCACCTTGCTTCTGACTTTTCCTCCAGCTAACCTGAGATTGTACTAATACCAATGTTTAGTAAATAACTACTAAGTGAATTAAATACTACTACAGGGATCTGCCAGTATGTGTTGTTATACTACAAGCTATAAAACATACATGATTATTTTTATAAAATTCAGTAAGAAGACAAAAGTTAATAGTTGTTTAGGCTAAACAACGTATATTCAAATAAAGTAACCAACTCCTATGAGAGTAGCAGTATGCTGAAATAGTAGTACAATCACATCACCAGAGTACCTCCGGAACTGCCTGCTACTGCACAAATCCCAGCGGCCGATAAGGTCCCACAGAGTTGGCCTTCTCCGGGTCCCGTCGACTAATGTCGCCTGGCGGGCCCCAGGGGAAGAGCCTTCTCTGTGGCGGCCCCGGCCCTCTGGAATCAAGTCCCCCCGGAGATTAGAATTGCCCCCACCCTCCTTGCCTTTCGTAAACTACTCAAGACCCACCTATACCGCCAGGCATGGGGGATTTGAGACATCCTCCCCCACGCTCATTATTATTTATGTTTGGTATGTATGTGTTGCTTGGTTTTTAATTATGATAGGGTTTTTAGTTATTTTTAATATTAGATTTGTGCCATTGTAATATTGTTTTTATCGTTGTTGTGAGCCGCCCCGAGTCTTCGGAGAGGGGCGGCATACAAATCTAATAAATTGAATTGAATCACCACTAATTCTGATTCCTTGCTTCACTTAGAAACACTAGTACAGACCATGGCTAAAAACCTGGATAAGAAACTGAGCACACCTGCAAAGAAGCCACCAGGGGGCGTGAAGCTCTTTCCCACCCAAAGCAAAGAAGATGCGAATACCAATTATCCCGCAAAAAGGCTTCAGGTATTGGTGTTATTTTCAAAACGCAAGAAAGTAGTAGTTAGCAACCGCTTAATTTTGCTTCCTAACGGTACAGATCTTGTTCATAACCGATTCACTAATAGCATGATCTGCACATTTCTAAGAATGGTACATTGTATTCTGTAGGCCATGGTAGTAAATGGGTTTAAGATTATTTATAAAAAGTAGAAAGATCAAAATAGCAAATACTTCAATAGTAGACAATATGTTGTCAATGAAAGGATGGTTCGTTGGGTTAATGCATCATTTTAGTTCAGTTGCTTAAAGATTATGAGATACAGTGTTCCCTCGATTTCCGCGGGGGATGCGTTCCAAGACCGTCTGCGAAAGTCAAATTTCCTCGAAGTAGAGATGCGGAGGTAAATACACTATTTTTGCCTATGAACAGTGTCACAAGCCTTCCCTTAACACTTTAAACCCCTAAATTGCAATTTCCCATTCCCTTAGCAACTATTTAGATTATTACTCACCATGTTTATTTATTAAAGTTTATTAAAAAAAATTATTAAAGGCGGACAAAGGTTTGGCGATGACATATGACGTCATTGGGCGGGAAAAACCATGGTATAGGGAAAAACCCGCAAAGTATTTTTTAATTAATATTTTTGAAAAAAAATGTGGTATAGACTTTTCGCGAAGTTCGAACCTGCGAAAATCGAGGGAACAATGTATACCATATCTCAGAAGCAAAAAAATCAGTGGCCCAAAATAATGGCAGAAATACATTTGGATACTATGTAGTACAGTGTTCCCTCGATTTTCATGGGGGATGCGTTCCAAGACTGCCCACCAAAGTCGAATTTCCGTGAAGTAGAGATGCGGAAGTAAATACACCATTTTTGGCTATGGACAGTATCACAATCCCTCCCTTAACACTTTAAACCCCTAAATTACCATTTCCCATTCCATTAACAATTATTTACTCACCATTATTACAGGTACTCACCATTGAATATGACACTTAGTGATCCTGATATTTATAAACGTAATTATTTATTAACAATTTTTTTTTTTGTTATTTAATTACAAAAATTAGTAGTTTGGCGATCGTCAACGGGCGGGAAAAACCTTGGTATAGAAAAAACCCGCGAAGTATTTTTTAATTTTTTTTCAAAAACCGTGGTATAGGCTATTCGCGAAATTCGAACCCGCGAAAATGGAGGGAACACTATAATTGTCTAAACTTCTGTAGGCCGGATCTGGTATCCCTATTTAGAAAGTCTCGGGTATTAAAGCTTTGAGTATAATATTGAACTTAATGTGTTCGGTATACCTGAACTTAATGTGTTTCCAGAATCCATATTTGTTTTCTGTGATTATTATTTATAAACACAATACACTAAATAGCAAACATCTAGTGCTCTCCATAACATTGGAAGTATAATTTATGGATTTCTAGGATCTAAGAATCCTTAGATTGCCACTGCAGATAGAGAGCATCAGGACAGGAAGGACTGCTGCAAATAATTTGAGAATATGCAAGGCAAAATAGACATGGAGAAGATTTATCTAGTGAAGTCCACAAGTCTTAAAGTTGCCAAGTTTGAAAGACCTCAGTGCTAGGGCCACAACAGCCATTAAAGTTGACAAGTAGTTTTCATCCAGGAACTTAAGGAGGACATTGTTTTTTACATTGTGTTAGGCCTGTAGGCTTACAATGCAGTTTCATTTATTTCCTACCTCAACATCATGGAAAGCTTGGTCAATTTTGAAGTGCTTCAAGGGGCTACAAGAAAGAGACTTGGAGCTAAGAGTTGCCCCCCTCTGTATGGAAGCTTGCGTAAATTAGTGAATGTTGTATGAACTTATTCACAAGTCATTCTTATTTAGACATTCGTGTGCAATAAACAGCATAAAAATAGAATTCTTTATTGGCCAAGTATGATTGGACACACAAAGAATTTGTCTTGGTGCAGATGCTCTCAGTGTACATAAAAGAAAATATAGATTTGTCAAGAAACATGGGGTACAACACTTAATGATTGTCATAGGGGTCAAATAAGCAATGAAGAAATAATCAATACAGTGATCCCTCGATTTTCGCGATCCCAAGCTCCGCGAAACGCTATATCACGATTTTTCCACCCGATGACATCACTCCTTTCCTTTCTCATCTTTCTCTCTCTCTATCTTGCTTCTTCCTCTCACATTCTCTTCCTCCCTCTCATCTCTTTCTTCCCTTCTCTCTTTCTCTCTCTCTCCCCCTCTTGCTCTCGAGCGGCAAGCGAGCAGCCGGGCGGGCGGGTGAACGGGCAAGCGGCAAGCGAGCGGCTGGGTGGGCGGGTGACGGGCAAGCGAGCAGCCGGGCAGGCGGGTGAACGGGCAAGCGGCAAGCGAGCGGCTGGGTGGGCGGGTGACGGGCAAGCGGCAAGCGAGCAGCCAGGCGGGCGGGTGAACGGGCAAGCGGCAAGCGAGCAGCCGGGCGGGTGACGGGCAAGCGGCAAGCGATCTTGGGGTATCCCCTTTGCCTGGGCGGCGGGAAGACCCAGGGAAGGTTCCTTCGGCCGCCCAGCAGCTGATCTGCTCCGCAGCGCGGCAGCAGCGAGGAGCCGAAGATGGGGTTTCCCCTTTGCCCGGGCAACGGGGAAACCCCATCTTCGGCTCCTCGCTGCTGCCGCGCTGCGGAGCAGATCAGCTGCTGGGCGGCCGAAGGAACCTTCCCTGGGTGCCGCCCGCCGCCCACGCAAACTCCACCATCTGCGCATGTGCGGCCATGGAAAAAAAAGGGCGCGCATGCGCAGATGGTGTTTTTACTTCCGCAACCCTACATCGCGAAAAATCGATTACCGCAAGGGGTCTTGGAACGGAACCCTCGCGATACTCGAGGGATCACTGTATTAATAAAAATCTTAGGATACAAGCAACAAGTTACAGTCATAGTCCCGAGTGGGAGAAAATGGGTGATAGGAATGAGAAAAAATTAGTAGAAATAGAAGTGCAGACTTAGTAAAAAATTGGACAGTGTTGAGGGAATTATTTGTTTAGCAGAGTGATGGCGTTCGGGAAAAAACTGTTCTTGTGTCTAGTTGTCTTGGTGTGCAGTGCTCTGTAGCGATGTTTTGAGGGTAGGAGTTGAAACAGTTTCTGTCCAGGATGCGAGGGGTCAGTAAATATTTTCACCGCCCTCTTTTTGACTCATACAGTACTGTATACAGGTTCTCAGTGGAAGGCAGATTCCTTAGAAATAGTATTTAGAAATAAATGTTAATATATTTTTTAAAAGTTTCTACCAATGCTCATCTTTGTGACAATATTCTGTTGAATGCATATGTTTCTAAACCTTTGTTTTGTAAAACTCAGTGAAACAAAACCTAATTTGTAATTACAAATGCAATATTTCTGTTCACGGGTATCATCCATGCCTTTCTTGGAGCATTCTATCTCAGGGACTGCCTTCTGCTGCACGAATCCCAGCAACCAGTTAGGTCCCAGAGTGGATCTTCTCCAGGTCCCGTCAACTAAACAATGTCGCTTGGCGGGACCCAGGGGAAGAGCCTTCTCTGTGGCGGCCCCGGCCCTCTGGAACCAACTCCCCCCAGAGATTAGAATTGCCCCCACCCTCCTTGCCTTTCGCAAACTACTTAAAACCCACCTCTGCCGCCAGGCATGGGGGAATTGAGATCCTCTTTCCCTCTAGGCCTTTACAATTCTATGCATGGTATGTATGTATGTATGTTTGGTTTTTATATTAATGGGTTTTTAATATTAGATTACTATTGTACAGTTTTATTGTTGCTGTTAGCCACTCCGAGTCTCCGGAGAGGGGCGGCACACAAAGCCAATCAATCAATCAATCAATCAATCAATCAATCAATCAATCCAATTTTTGCAAGCTTTCATCACTCGTTCTCTCTTCTCTTTTCTTCCTGATGCAGTTTGCCTATGAGGAAGAGAGTGATCTGGACATTTCTTCCTTGGAGGAAATCAGCCAGCTCCTGGAACCTAGAACTAAGATAAAGAAGCCACAAGAGGCAAAAGTTAGCGGCAGTTCCACTGGATTGCGGGGCACCAGTATCTGGACTTCTAGCAGCACCAAGGCTGGGGCTTGGTGATTCCCATGGTTGGATGAGTACAGAACCCAGTTGAGATAGAAGAACATTCCATGACAAGAGAAATAAGATTAAATTTGATAGTCACAAAGAACGAACAAAAACACCAAATAACAATAGTATCTAGACTTGTATACCACTCCACAGCCCTTTATAGCCCTCTCTAAGCAGTTTACAGATAATAAGCATATTGGCCCCAACAATCTGACTTTTCCCAGGTCCCATCAATTAGACAATGTTGGTTGGCCCGTCCTAGGGCCTTCTCTGTGGGGGCCCCGGCCCTCAGGAATCTACTCCCCCTGGAGATTCCTACTGCCCCCACCCCTCCTTACCTTCAGCAACAGTCTTAAGACTCATTTATGCCGCCAGGCTTGGGGCTTTTAGATTCTTGCCCCTTGGCCTGTGAATGTGCTAAGAAAAAGTTGATTGAATGGGAATGGCTGCTTTTTATGGCTTGGGTTTTTAAAAGATTTTATATTTAATTAATTGGATCTAAAATGTTATAAATTGTTTTATTATATGTTGTAAGCCGCCCCGAGTCCTCGGAGAGGGGTGGCATAAAAGTCCAATAAACAAATAAATAAATAAAACTGGCTCCTTATTTTACTGACCTTGGAAGAATTTAAGGCTATGTCAACCTTGAGCCTCCTGAGATTCGATCTGCCAAACGGCAGATCAGTAGCTTGCATACTGAAATACTGAAACTATCACGTTCAAGCAGGGGTGGGCCACTAGCAGAAACGGGGGAATGCCTGTTCCGTTGACGGCCATGGTATCCGTAGGCTCGCTTCATTGCCGTCTGGTGTGCACTTGATTTCCTACTACGTTAGGGTGGAGCTGGAGAGGTGCGTGCTCGATCTCTCCTCCAACTCTCCGATCTCTCGCTCTTGGGCATGAACCTCCTAATTTTGTGAGTGAATTTCCTGATGTGTTTGACACAGCTGTAGGAAGGACCGTTGAAACTTACCTGAACGGTCTTCTCGATGCACTGCAAGGAGAGTCCAGGATAGGAGTCCAGGATGGGTAATTCTTCAGTCTGATTGGTCGGTACTGAGTTTAATTTAAATAATAGGCAGGTACCACCCCCCTTAGCCCTCCAGTCTAAAGGAAACGAAGGAGCAGTATAGCTAACAAAAATTTATTCAACATTCAAGGTAACTAGAAACAACTCCCAAAGGCACACCCTTGTCAGAAAGAGTCCCTGGTCCCGAATTTGGGTGGGTCTGGACTCTCCTTGCAGTGCATCGAGAAGACCGTTCAGGTAAGTTTCAACGGTCCTTCTCCAATGCACTTGCAAGGAGAGTCCAGGATGGGATATACCCAAGATATTAACCAAGGGAGGGAGAAGGACGGACCGGGGGCTCTGAGAAGGAACACACCCGCTGTAATACCCTCCTCCCAAACGCTGCTTCCGCGGAAGCGAAAGAGTCAATTCGATAGTGTCTGATAAATGAGGACGGCGCCGCCCAAGTGGCCGCCCTACAAATGTCCTCTAGTGAAGCCTGGGTCCTCCAGGCTGCTGAAGTAGCCGTACTGCGTGTGGAATGTCCCGTGAGTCCCTGAGGTACAGGGGATCCCTTAGTTCGGTAAGCCTCTCTGATGCAGTCACACAGCCAGCGGCTTATCGTCCTAGGAGAGACTTTAGTGCCCAACGTTCTGGTTGCAAAGGACACGAATAAAGCCTCCGAAACTCTGAATCCTTGAGTCCTGCGAATGTAAATTTTCAGAGCTCGCCTCACATCGAGCTTATGCCACCTAAGCTCCGAAGGGTGAGTCCCATGGGTACAGAAGTCTGGTAGTACTACCTCCTGTGCCCTGTGGAAAGTAGAGTTGATCTTTGGTAGAAAGGCTGGGTCAAGTCGTAAGACCACTCTGTCCGTGTGAAAACTACAGAGATCCTCCCTGATTAAGAACGCTGCAATCTCAGAAACCCTCCTGGCAGATGTGATTGCGACCAAAAAGGCCGTCTTGAGGGTTAACATTCTGAGAGGTATGTGGCGAAAAGGTTCGAATGGAGGTCCCGTTAAGGCGTGTAGCACCAAGGATAAATCCCAAGAAGGGAACCGATGGATCGGTGGTGGCCTGATGTTGGCGGCCCCCTTCAGGAAGTCCCTGATCCAGGGGTGTCTGGTGAGGGGGCGGGAACTGTCCCCTCCTATGATGGTGGATAAAGCGGCCACATGATGGCGTAAGGTGTTTGGAGCGAGACCTTTTTCAAGGCCTGCCTGAAGAAAACTTAAGACCAGGAGAGGGGAGGCCTTTTGTGGATCTACCTCCCGCTCCTCACAGAACCTGGAGAAAGAAGCCCAGGTAGCCTGGTAGATTCTTCTTGTCGAAGGTCTGCGAGCAGCTTGGATTGTATCAATAACTGCCTCTGGCAAGAGTTGTTGTCTTAGATGTTGCCGCTCAATCTCCATACGGTCAGCTGCCACCACTGAGGCTCTGGATGGGAAATCGAGCCTTGGGAGAGGGAAATCCGTTGATCCGGAATCCTCCAGGGGGGTGACACTGACAGTTGCATCAAGTCCGCAAACCAAAGGCGGCGCGGCCAGTATGGAGCCAGCAACAGTACCTCCGCTCTTTGCTCCAGAATCTTCCACATGACCCTGGGAATGATGGAGATCGGGGGAAATGCATACAGAAGTCCTGGCGGCCACTGCATCCGAAGAGCGTCCGCCCCTTCCGCCCCCGGGGTCGGGAAACGGGAGAAGAAACGTGGGAGTTGGGAGTTGCTTCGGGTAGCAAACAGGTCCAAGATTGGCCTACCAAACTTTCGAATGATGTCCTGAAAAATTGCGGGATCCAGCTGCCACTCCCCTGGATCCAATGTCTCCCGGCTCAGCCAATCCGCGCACACATTCTCTACCCGAGATGTGCTCCGCTGACAGGGAAGCCAGATTTGCCTCTGCCCACCTGAACAGGGACTCTGACTCCTTCATCAGTCGTCGAGACCGAGTCCCCCCGTCTGTTGATGTGAGACCGGGTGGAGACGTTGTCGGTCCGAACCAGGACATGTTGACCCGTTACCAGGTCTGCGAAACTGAGGAGAGCCAGGGAAACTGCCTTCAACTCCAAGAAGTTGATGTTGACCTCCCTCAGGTCTGATGGGTCCCAAAGGCCCTGGGCTAAATTCGAGGAAAGATGGGCTCCCCATCCCGTCAAGCTGGCGTCTGTTGTCATCGTCAGAAGATGCTTGTCTAGAAAGAGTGACCCCTTTGTTAGAGCTGGGGATATCCACCACCGTAAGGACCGTCGAACTGCCGGGTCGAGGTGCACCTGAAGGTGGGAATGGCTGATCTTCCTTCTCTGGAATGGCAAGAGGAACCACTGGAGAGGACGTAGGTGGTACCTGGCCCATGGAATGATGTCGATACAGGACACCAGTGTACCTAGAAGCTTGGACAGGGACGAGAGTCTGGGGTATTGCTGTGGCGCCAAGCCCCGGACGAGCACTCTGATGGTGGACTGCCTCTCTTGGGACAGGAAGACAAGGCCCCTCCTGGAGTCTATACTGGTTCCCAGGTGGGCCAGCCGTGTTGTGGGAGTCAAGTGGCTTTTTTCGAAGTTGATCGAAAAGCCGTGGTCCTGAAGTGTCTGGATCGTGAGATGCAAGTCCTGAAGCGCAAGGTCTCTTGACCTGGACAGAATCACGATGTCGTCCAGATAGGCCATCAGGCGCACCGACCGCTGCCTGAGGCCTGCCGTGAGAACGTCCAGCAGCTTCGTGAAGGATCTTGGGGCCGATGAAAGCCCGAAAGGCATGGCCCTGTATTGAAAATGGGCCCCATCCAGGCTGAAGCGCAGATATTGTCGGTGAGACGGAAGGATGGGGACATGTAGGTAGGCCTCCTGTAGGTCTATGGACGTCATGTAGTCCCCCTGCCTGATGGCTGCAAGAATGGAACGCAGAGAATGCATTCTGAACCTCCTGTACTTTACATAGAGGTTCAGCCTCCGTAGGTTCAGAATGAGGCGTGCCCCTCCTGACGATTTTGGTACCAAGAAAATTGCTGAGTAGAACCCCATACCCCGCTGAGGTAGAGGGACCTCCTCGATGGCACCTATCTCCAGCAGGTGAGATACCCCCTGATACAGGAGCCTCTTCTTGGACATTTCCAAGGGAGCACGACAAGGCAGGTAGCGACGAGGTGGAGGGCAAAGAAACTCGATCTGTAGACCTTGTGAAACTGTGGAAGTCGCCCATGGATCTGATGAGGTGTTGGCCCAGACGTCGGAGAAATGGATTAGTCTGCCGCCTAAAGGGGTATCCAGAAGAAAGTTACTTGGCCTTTCTGAACCCCCTGCCGGAACCTCTAAAGGGGCGGCGGCCCTGGAAGGACCTGGAGCGATCAAATTGTGGGTTTCTGTCCATACGAAAGGAACCCTGACCAAAGGATCCTTGAAAGTAGGACCTCGACCCCTGGTTGCTGGTCGAGGCGGAATCATTCCGAAAGGACTGCCGCCGTTGGTAGGGTGTAAAACGCCGTCCCTGCTTCTTACTGGAGTTGGGCATAACCTTTTTCTTATCCCTATCCTCCACCAACACATCGTCCAAGATCTCTCCGAAGAGCTTCTTGCCCTTAAACGGTGAAGAAGCAAGGGCCCATTTTGATTTCACGTCGGCCTGCCAATTCCTTAACCAGATGAGTCTGCGGGAGGCGACCGACGCGGCCATTGTTCTTGATGAAAACTTGGCGGCATTGGCTGTTGCGTCCGCCGAAAATTCGGTGGCCGCCAACAGTTTGTTTAGGTCTTGGCGTAGTCTCGCATCCTGCGGATCGACTCTGGACTGAATGTCTTTTATCCAGAGGAGCGTAGCCCGATTAAAGAAGGATGCCGCCGAGGCGGCTCTTACGGCCCAAGCTGACATCTGGTGAGTCCTGCGAACAACATTGTCCGCCCTTTTGTCTTCCGCCCTTAATCCCTCCTGAGATTCTGAAGGAACTAGGGCATTTGAGACTAGGCTGGTCACCGGTTTATCTACTATCGGCAGCTCCAGGAGGTCCTCCATGTGCTGGTCAAAAGTGTAGAAGCGTCTGTCCAGGTTAGACGGGCCCTGACCCGTCGCTGGGTTCTCCCATGGTCGTTGTACAGTCTCTAGAAATAGATGGGATGACGGAACATTAATGGTCTCTTGCTTTGGAAATACAAAGAGACCACCCGTAGGCTGATCCAGAGCAGAAGGAGCCCCCTGACCTCCCTCACCAGCCTGGTCAATGGTCATCCTGGCTTTGTTCAGGAGAACCCGGAAGAGTGAGGCCTTGAACAGGCCGGGTAACGCGGGTTGCTCAGGTGGCTGTTCATCGCCGGATAATTCATCCTCGGCTTCGCTGAAGTCCTCTCTGGAAAAATCATCCTCCTCCCCTGACTCCAGGATGGATTGAGAAGCTGGAGCCATCCAGGGGTCCCTGAATCTCGAAGGAGCAGGGCGGGCCGGTACCTGCTGCTGCTGAGCCACACTAGCCTGACCCTGTGTGTAGGCGCTGACAATTAGGTCCTGCAGGGCCTGGGGCATGGTTTGCCAGGCACCCTGCGCCGTGCGCAATCCGGCTGCCATAGGGGTGAATGTGGCTGTTGTAGTCTGACCACATTGTGGGAGTATTGGCTGTGGAGCAGTGGCTGTGGTAGGCCACGCTGCTTGTCTTCCAAATGTAAAGACATCCGGTCTGGAAGAAGTTGAGGGTTGGAAGTGCCTTTCCGGTGACCAATCCCTCACTGAGGCCGAGCCTACTACCCCTGGTGCAAATAAGGGGGAGACTGGCGGAGGGATGGAAATGGGGGGCTGAACAGGCGCAAGCGGGCCTCCAGACCTCTGAGAGGATTCTAACTGTTTCTCCAGCGCTTTAATCCTCTTCTCAGCCTCCCTGAGCGCAGCCCCTTGTGAAGATTTCTGTTTCTGGGGCCTTTCCTTGGGGGTGGGGGGCCTGGTGGCACTGGCTTCCTCCCTAGCCTGAATGGATTGATCAGCCATAACGATAAGATTAACTCACAAAAGGTTGAGTCAGCAAGGATCGTCTGCTCCTGCACACGCTAGCAACAAAACAGCAATCAAAGGTTGCTAAAGATCGAGTCCACAACCGGATCGTTTGCTCGTAACCGCTAGCAGTAATGGCATCCAAGGCAGTAACTGCTCGTTGGTGCTCTGCGCCTGCGTGTCTCTCGGCAGAGGGGACACTTGGCGCGAAAACAGCCTTGTTGAGGGAGACGCTGCTGTGCGTCGGCTTCAAAAAAACATGGCCGCCGGGCCATTGCCCTAGCAACCGATGATGCCCTCAAACGGCGACTGGCCTGCCCGCTTGATTTCGGGCTCCTCAAAATGGCCGCCGGCTGCTGCCAAGGGAACGGGCGGGAAGCCTCCCCTGGCTCCCCCGCCCTTCCTCCAAGCGCCGTGATAAACGGCCTCCGCCGAGGTTTTTCCTCGCCGCCAGTCCTTGCCGTATAAAAGGCATTCCGAGCCTTTCAGCGCTTCTGTTTCTGCTGATGGTAAGGGGGGGGGCGGGACGCGCTCCCCTCTTCACTGAGGACTTCTCTCCTGGTCCTCGGGTCTATTCGCCACGGGCGGGACGGACCCTCCCGAGGCGTCAACCCCTTCCTCTCCTCCAGGGTCTACCTCGGAGGTAGTCTCCCTGGGTGCTCACTCCGAGAAACAGTCAGCCAACCCAGCTTGTGGGGTTGGGAAAGGAGGAGCTGCAGACCCCTGGATAAAACCCACTGGAGGTTTGAATCCAGGGCTGCCTGAGGAAACAAAACTTCCCCCCAACTGCACCTGCAAGAAAGAAAGAGAAAGAGAAAAAATTTAAATTAGTACATATAAATAAGCAATAAATATAAATTTATTGAAGAGAAACAAACTCAGAGTCCCTATACTGCGACTGAGTTTTTAGACTGGAGGGCTAAGGGGGGCGGTACCTGCCTATTATTTAAATTAAACTCAGTCCCGACCAATCAGACTGAAGAATTACCCATCCTGGACTCTCCTATCCTGGACTCTCCTTGCAAGTGCATTGGAGAACTTACAGGGGACCCCCCCCATCTTTCTCCCTTTACCCAAATGTACCCCCTGTTACGACTAAAGCCCCATCGGGTCCCTTTGCCTCTCCTGCCCAAGCTGGATCAACAAATAGACAAGCTGATCGCCCAGGGCATCCTGGTCCCTGTTGATCACGCCCCATGGGAAACACCCATAGTTACCGCACTGAAGCCCGGTGGCTCTATTAGGGTCTGCGCAGACTCGAAGTTGACCATCAATAAAGTCCTGCAGCATACCTCGTATCCAATACCAGTTGTCCAGCAACTGTTTCACTCCCCGGGGGAAGGGAAAATGTTTGCCAAATTGGATCTAGCACAGGCCTATCTGCAGCTCCCAGTGGATGAGGACACTGCTTTGGCATAGACTATTGTAACACACAGGGGTGGCGTTTAAGTGCACCAGGCTTCAATTTGGAGTCAGCGTAGCTCCAGGCATTTTCCAAAGCCTGATGGATCATCTACTGTCTGGCTTTAAAGGGGTAGTACCGTATTTTGATGATATATTAATATCGGGGGAAAACCAGGGCAATTAAATCAGAGGGTCAGGGAAGTACTCACAAGACTCCTCTAATTTTTTTTCGGTGTGGGCAGAAAAGTATAGTGTCTGAATGGCAGTCCTTTCGGGACTGGATGGCATAGAAGCCAAAATAAATAAATAAAGTGTGGGTACACGCTATCACACAAGCGTGAGTTCTGACATCCATCATTCTATATTTTCAATAGTATATTTTCAAATAGACAATAATCATTCAACACCCCAAACTTCCTAAGATTAGCCCTCTTACAACAGCCATTGCAAATTATAAATCTTTCCCTCTAGAAATACCAAGATGTATTTGAGAACTTTAGGTTTGGTCTGTCAGTCTCAGATCAAAAACATTAATTATCAACATCCAATATATTCATGAATGTATTTAATTATAAGTCAAAAAAGTCTGGCTCGCTTTAGTTTTTCACATCTGTCTCTCACATTGATGACCATTCAGTCTTTGTCCATTCCGTCATTGTCTTTGTCCACTCCATCTTTGCCAAGATCAATCTGTCATATCAAAAATATTAACTATTAACTTCCAACATATTCATAGATGTATTTAACTGTAAGTCAAAAAAGGAAAAAGTGTTATTGGAAAACTGGTTAATCGCTGAAAGTATGGCTCACCTTAGAGTTTCTCACATCTGTCTCTCATTCATGATGACCATTCCATCGTTGTCTTTGTCCACTCCATCGTTGTGTCCATTCCACTGTTGTCCTTGTCCACTCCCATCTTTGCCAAGATCAATCTCTGAGATCAGAAATATTAACTGTATTTAACTATAAGTCAAAAAAGGAATCAGTGTTATTGGAAAACTCGTTAACCACTGAAAGTATGGCTCACCTTACGAGTTTCTCACATCTGTCTCTCATTCATGACCATTCCATCGTTGTCTTTGTCCACTCCCATCTTTGCCAAGATCAATCTGTCGGATCAAAAATATTAACTGTATTTAACTATGTCAAAAAAGGAATCAGTGTTATTGGAAAACTGGTTAACCACTGAAAGTATGGCTCACCTTAGTTTGTCACGTCTGTCTCTCATTCATGATGACCATTCCATTGCTGTCTTTGTCCACTCCATCTTTGCCAAGATCTGTGAGATCAAAAATATTAACTGTAATTTAACTATAAGTCAAAAAAGGAATCCGTTATTGGAAAACTGGTCAATCACTGAAAGTAGGGCTCACCTGTCTCTCATTCATGATGACCATTCCATCGTTGTCTTTGTCCACTCCATCGTTCTTTGTCCACTCCATCGTTGTCTTTGTCCATTCCATCTTTGCCAAGATCAATCTGTCAGATCAGAAATATTAACTGTATTTAACTATAAGTCAAAACAGGAATCAGTGTTATTGGAAAACTGGTTAATCACTGAACGATTAGCTCACCTTAGAGTTTCTCACGTCCGTCTTTCATTGATGACCATTCCAAGTACACTCTGTCAAGATCAATCTGTGTCCCTGAAGTCTGGTCAGTGCGGATTCGCATCAGCATATCCAAGTGTTCCGTTTGCAACTGATTACGAGCGTGGGTCTTGACAGCATTCATCAGGCTGGAACCTCGCTCACAATCAGCCCTTGATTGTTTGGAATGTTGCGCAAATATCCAGCAGACGTGACAGCATTCCAAACTGTTGCTCAGTGCAAACGCACCACGTCATCAAAGGAGTACATTAATCCAGACTTGAATTTCTCTGACATCAGAAATCTGAAGTCACGATATTGTGACTGTACAGCTGATGTGATGCTGACTTGATCAAAACCATCAAAGAAATGCAGAAATTTTTCAACCAGGGTTGCAATTTCAGTTCCCCCAAAATTAAAAGAGGTCGCCCTTTGACAGAGCAGCAGTTTCAAATATATTCCAATCGGTCAGCTCGTTGTCTGGAAAGCGACTGTCAGGATGGAAGCACAAACGTTCAATAAATTTCAGTATGGCAGTCATGCTAATATCTGGGTTGCTTTGCATATATTCGCGAGCTTTTTCATTCCAGTAAGCTGTTTTGCCTAAATACTGAAGGCGAAGCTTGGATATTCTGGCCTTCACAAACTGAACAGCTTCAATTGGTGTCAGGTTGCGTCTTTGTGTTCTGCCTGACCGGCCTCAAGCAATGATTAATGGCCCAGAAAAGAAGGTCAAACACACACGTGGATAGTTAAGCAGCAAACTTGTATTAAACAGTAAAGAAAAAAGTCTAAAGCAAATGGTCCTTACTTTCAGGAGAAACAAAGAGGATTCGTTGCAAAATTCAGTCAGCTACAAAGTTCAGTGAAAAGCCAACCCATACAAAAGTCACGGAGCATAAATAGTCCAAGAGTCTCTGAATATCCACAGCACAAAAGCAGCAGCTTGTCCCAGTGTTCAAACTCCCCGAACGCTGAAGTGCAATCCAAGAGCAGGAACTTCAAAGCAGGAACAAACAATGCCACACAAACCATCCAGATAATCAGCGCCCCGTTCCCTTTTTATGCTGTTAGCCCTCATTAAGGGAACCACACCAAGCCCAGGTGTGCTTATGCGATCCCTTCTTTGCAAGGCCCTACGGCTGCGTAAATTGATGTATTGTCCTGCAGACGAGCTGAGAGAGGATAAACTGTCTGACGAATTGCCAGCCCCCTCCCCTGAACTGTCTGCCAATTCGTCCTGGCTCTCTGCCCCATCTTCCTGACTGATGGCTACATCTTCCTGGCTGTCAGCTGCATCATCCTGGCTGTTAGCCAGGCTTTCAGTCACTGTGTGCCGCGTCTCCCCCATCTGTGGGGGCAACAGCTGGCCCAGGCCCAAACACAACACTTTGCAACAGCTTGTTCAACTCAGCCAATTCGCAAACAACGTCATCAAACACAATCAGTGCAACACGAAACATTCTAGTTTTGATTTGAGTTCAGTAAGGAACAAGCAGAAACACAGTGACCCATTCTGTACATATTGTTACAGAAAGTTGACAGATCCACGGGTTTCTCATTAATGCTCGCAATGCAAAATATCTGGAAAGCCATTGTACCTCATTCAAAGGTCTGAAGGCTACCGATTCTGGAGTTTCTGCACATGCGTCAACAGGAGTAGACGCTTCTGTGAATTCCTCCCTCCCTACGAAACAGGAAAAGTTCTAAAAAGACTTCAAAGAGTGACAGACAACCCTTACAGGTGGACCTGTAATAAAGTTAAGATATATTGGAAAATGATGGAAAAAATGTTAAAAGAGATTGTACTAAAAGAAATAGAAAAAAAACCAGAATTTTATCTGTTAGGCATAACCAAGCGGAAATATAAAAAAGATATTTTTTATTTAGTTGTTCATATTTTAACAGCGGCCAGGATAGTTTTATGCACAAAATTGGAAGGGGGAAAATATCCCCCAAAAAGATGTAATAAAGAAAATCTTAGACTGTGCAGAGATGGATATGATGACAAGAAGGTTGAATGACCAAGAAGAATCTGAATTTTATAGTATTTGGAATAAAGTTTATAAGTGGATAGATAAAAATAAAATGTTATGAGAAATGTATGAATATATTAAAATGACTTTATATTTTTTCTTCTTTATTAATTTAATTTTATGTTACTAAAAAGTTTGAACAAAATTCTTCTTTTCATCTAGATTAATATGTTGACTTAATGAATTAAGAACATATTCTTTTTCTGTATTAAAAATTAACTTCTAGGACGAGAGGGGCAATTGTAACCCCTACTATGTGTTAAATGTTTGTACGTTTGTGTGTAATTTTTATGAAAAATTAATAAAGTTTTATTTTTTTTAAAAAAGTATTGGAAAGTGAAACTGGAGGTTTTACAGATCTGCAGAGGTGATTGCGAGCGGAGTTTGGCCGGTAAGAACTGAAAGAAAAAAAGGAAAAAATTTGGAATGGAAAGAACAAGAGGAAGAAACATTTTAAAATGGCTCCGAATGATACCAAATATGTTATATATAAAGCAAGATGCTTTATTCCTTTTTCCTTTTCCTCTTTTCTTTTTCTTCTCCTTTTTTTAACTTTTTCTTATGTGTATATATTGTCATCTTGTCGTTTTTTGTTATATGTTTTTAATGTATATATTTAATTAAAAAAAATTAAAAATAAATAAAAATAAAATGGCTTTGAAAAAGCAAGAGATTATGGCAGCCTTCGAAGGATTATTTAGCAGGCCTGAACGAAATATCAATAAGAAGCTTGATGACGTAACAGCTAAATTGGAGGTGATCGAAACAGAATTAAAGACAATTAAAAAGAAGCCCAAACAGGCTGCAGTCACAGCAGATAAAAACACTGAGAGAATTGAAAGATTGCAGGAGGCTATGAATCAATTGGCTGACCGGAATTTAAGACTGTCTGGAGTCCCTGAGAAAGTGAAGGTAGATACTACAGCTTTGCTGGAATGGCTTGGAAAACGGGTTGGAAATAGAAATGACTGATGTTGAAAGAGTGCATCGTGCTATAGGTGCAAGACTCACTGGAAAACAACCCCCACATGACGTTGTTATTGCTTTTTCAATGGAGAGAGTAAAGGATATGATATTCAAAGCCCTGAAGGGAAAGACACCTGAGTGGGGAGGAGTTAGAATAACGGCCCGGCTTGACCTCTGCCAAGGTACGTTGCAGAAAAAAAGAGAGCTGCAAAAGTATTGTGATGTGTTATTTCGGCAACGGGCAGAGAATTAGCTGGAGAATTCCACTACGCTTGATTGCATTCAAAGATGGGAGAAGATATACAGCTACTAATGTTGAATATCATCTATTGAGTTAATGTAAATTGTTGAACCAGACATGTTGAATGTAATTGGGTCAAAAGTTGACCGGGAAAATTTAATTTGGTGACAGTTGCATTTAAGGGGGAAAGTGAAAGTATAAAAGACTTATAGTTAAATACAGTTGCGCCTAGAGCTAAAGTCACAAGTGCAACGGTATGCTTTACTACCAAGAATAAAAGCATTTTAAAGAAGCTGACAGTCTCAGTATTCTTCAACTAACGTAAAAGAGGCGGAGGATATGTTGGAGAAACTCGGGTGTGTCACAACAGGAAAAACAACTGGAAAAACATTGGAAATGTTGCAGACACAATGTAAGGAGAAAAGCAAAGCACAGACGGTCTACAAAGTCATCAGAGGAGGAATTAAGTTGTAGCGAGGAATCGGAAGAAGAAAAAAAGGAAGATGAGGAGGAAGAAGACGATTAGCCAGCAACACTTTCCGTTTAAAATGTCTTAGTAAAGTGATGGAGTAAGGGGGAGGAGGGGGGAATATATATGTCATACATAAAAAGGAAAAGAAGGAGAAAGAATATGATTTAAGACCAACGCAGGAAGAAGAATTGCAAACAAAACAAGACAAACATGAAAGACAAGGACCTATTACAAGAGCAAAAGCGGAAACAAGAAAATAAAAACCACATGTCATCTACACCATCTCAGGGAAATGATATTACCATATTTTCATCTAACATAAACGGATTGAACCCAGACAGAAAAAGGAAATTTTTTTCCCATAAACTCTTATCACACAATTTCCAAATAATATGCTTACAGGTAGCACACAATACAAAGAAAAAAACCTCGCTCTCAGGCCTTGGTGAACTCTTTACAGCCTCAGCATTGGTTAAAAAGAGAGGGATAGCCATGTATGTTAAATCTCAATATACACCACATCTCATCTATGAAGACCCAGGTGGGCAAATATTAATGGTTCAAATATCAATTAACAAAGAGCAAATAACAATAATAGGAATATATGCACCTACAACTAAACAAGCCACCTTTTTTACAAAATTACATAAAAAATAAATGAAATGAACTTATCTAATTTTATTATTATAGGCGATTTCAATGACAAAAAAAAAAGATTATAAGAGCACCAAACAATCTCATCAAAGAAAAAATCCTCCAACTACATTTGATGATTTAGCATATGAATATGCACTCAAAGATATATGGAGAACACTTAACCCTTGGAAAATATACTTTCTACTCACATCCACACAAATCATGGTCACGTATCGATATGGCTTGGTCCAACTTCCATATTATAAATCAGGTAAAAGAAATACAAATCACACCGGGCTCTTGGGCAGACCATAATCCCATACTTCTAACATACAAAAATCCCAATAATATAACACAGCAAAGATGGACCATGAAACAATCTATTATAAATGAAGAAAAATTTAAAAATCATAAAAAAAATGAAATACCAATATTCTTTAAGATTAACATTAACGGAGATACACCCTTACAGACCGTTTGGGACACAATGAAAGCATATACTCGAGGACTATACATTTCATACTCAGCAAATAGTATGAAACAAAAAAAAAGAAAGACTTAATAATCTTAACAAAAACCTTCAACTCGCAGAAAATGAGCTCCAAAAACATTCTACCAATACAATCAATATATTAGAAATCCAATCTATAAAGCATAAAATAAATCTAGAAATCCGATATCAACTTACTGATAAAGTCACTAAAACAAATAAATTTCGAAACGGCAAATAAACCGGGTCGATGGCTCGCTTTCAAATTAGCACAACGAAAGACAGAGAAAACAATAGAATCTGGGACTTCCGGTCTGGTCTGGGATCGCAGCAGAGGCTCCGGGGCAGGGCTCTATCCCCAAGACCTCTTCAACCTTCCCAGAGGTCGCTTTTTGCAGTCGGTTTGGGTCCGGATGACCCGTTCCTAACAGGGGGCTTCCCTGTACCCGAGGGGCTGTCGCCGGGGCTCCGGAGGCCAGGGATCGCCCCGCAGCTCTGGGAAAGGTGAAAAGAGCCACTTTCTTCCCACAACCCAGTTATTGCAGCTGGGTTCCATTATAAACACAGTATCGGGCACCTTTTGGACATTCAGGCTATAGAGTGGGTGCTCCGTCACGCTGAGGCCACAGGCTTCTATTCAGTAGTCTTCATAGTTCCCAAAACTTCTGGAGGCTGCAGAATGATCCTCAACTTGAAACAGCTGAACACCTTCATACGTTACAGAAGGTTCAGGATGCACTCTCTCCAGACGATCTTAGCATCAATTCGTCCACAGGACCTTCTTATGTCCATAGATTTGAAGGAGACTTACCTCCTCATTCCCACAGACCCGATACATCCCTGTGCTTTTGCCTGGAAGGGACTCACTACCAGCATTGGGCCATGCCTTTCATCGGCCCCTCAGACATTCGCAAGTTACTAGATGTCCTGACAGCCAACCTCCGATCTCGGTCCATCCGTTTGATGGCCTATTTGGACAACATAAGTCCAAATCCCCATCTCGGGCGAAGGAAGACTTGGCCCTAACCATACAGACACTTGGAGACACACAGTTTCACCATCAACAGGGAAAAGAGCCACTTTCTTCCCACAACCCAGTTATTGCAGCTGGGTTTCATTATAAACACAGTATCGGGCACCGTGTCCGTCTCCATAAAGACAAGTCAACATCCGTCATTTGATTTCCAGATTCCCAACACCAGAGAAGAGTTCCTCTCTCACTGCTGTCCAAGATACTGATGTGTGTTGGATGCGCGAAGACACAGCTCCGTCTTCGCGGTGTCTTATTTCACGCCGTAGGGCGCAATTTGCGCTCCGTTGGGGCCCGAAGAGCCCGACGCAGAACAGGGGGTCTCCTGGAGCCCCCGGGGTGGATCGCCGCTGCCCCAGGGGGCTAGGGACAACCCCGTGGCTATGACGATGGAGAACCGCATCCAGACGGCTGTCCAGGTGCGGCCATAGCAGTTGTCACACGAAGGGAAGTCTACGAGCCATAGAGAAGTCTTCAAAGAGGCAGATCGACGGAAAGAAAGAATAAAAAGCACTACAAGGTAATCCTTTGGTATTGTTTCTTAAACTATATAAGAGAAAGAAGATCTTAAAGCTAACGGCGAAATATAAACACAATCAGGCTTAACAAAAGCAAGACTATTTTGAATGATTTGAATGAATTCAATAATGAATAAATGAACTGAACAAATGAATTGAATAACAACCCACAAATTGTTTTTTTTATGAATTTTTGATAGGCTTGAATTTTTTTAATTTTAATCTTACTATATTCTTTTTTAATTTTATCTGGACTTAATTTTAAAGCTTTTAAAGAGAAAACCGACAGGGACTATTTTATTTCTTTGACATCAGAGGCGGAAGGATTCCCTTCTTTCCTTTTTTTAAAAAGGAACCTTGGTGTCATCCATAGGCATTGTGCCATGGGCCCGACATCACATCCGGGCCTTACAGTGGTTCCTTCTCCCTGCAGAGGGCCAAGGCGGGTCAGTGTTCCTCGAGAGGTCAGAGAATCCAAGTGCAGTGGAGAAGAACCGTTGTACCTACCTGAAGGGTCTTCTCGATGCATTGGAAGGAGAGTCCAAACCCACCCGGCATTGTTCTAGTTCAGGGATGCCGGAGTATTTGGGTCCAATTAAGTTATGTGGTTTCATTATTGTTGAAAATAAATAATAGTTTTCCTTCCATTGTTCTCGTTTTTAAAACTAAAAGTATGGGGGCTACCAGGGGGCGTTACCTAGCTAGTATGTTAATTTGTAACTCAGTCTCTACCAATTGTATTGGTAAATTAACCCATGTTGGACTCTCCTTCCAGTGCACCGAGAAGACCGTTTAGGTAGGTACAATGGTTCTTTTGTTCTCCAAAAGATCTGAAGTATCTTTTAAAGGGTTTAAACAAAGATGCATGTGGATAGGGGAAGAAAAGAACAATTGCTGGCAGCGGTGGGATTCGAACCAACGCCTCCAAAGAGACTGGAGCCTTAATCCAGTGCCTCAGACCGCTCGGCCATTGCTGCACTCTTTTCAGACACCGTTCGAGTGGCTCTTGTAAGAAGAAACAGGCAGCAAACTTCACTTTTTTTTAGGGGCAGCCTTAGGCTTCACTTTTGCCTTCAGGGGTTTAGAGGGTTTCTTGGCCACCACTGAGGCGGCCTTTTTGACCGCCTTCTTGATGGGCTTCCTTTCGCCCTGGCTGCAAAAAAATAGAATTTTTTGTTTTTATGTGAAAGGACCTCCCATGGCTTTATTTCGGCCGGCCAGGAAGAAATATACGTGATGTCAAAGCTCCGCCCCTGGAATCCCATTGTGGGATTTCCCAGCTCATTTTGCTTGCAGGGCGGATGCGGCGTCCTTTACGAAAAAGGACGCCTCAGCAGCGCTGCAAGAGGAGCTTTGACATCACATATACTTCTTCCTGGCTGGCCAAAATAAAGCCACGCACCAGGAAGAAGCCTCCATGACGTCAAAGCTCCGTCCCCAGAATCCCATCGTGGGATTCCCTGCCTACTTTTTTTTGCACCTCCCTCCCAGTCTCGATAGCTGCCTAGTATTTGCCTTCCTCCGCCGCCACCGGCGCCTGGCTCGTCTTCTCAGCAAATGACAGCCGGGCGGTGTTTGGCACGAACGTCAAACTCGAACCCGAACTTTCAATAAAATTTGGGTCTGGGTTCGGTATGCTGAACACCGCAAAGTTTGGTACGAATCTTTAAGTTGGCAGATAAAGTGGCTGCATTCAAAGCCAAACTAGAATTTGGGTCTCAGACTATAAGGCAACACTTAATCATGCCCTCAGTTCAAGCCCTTATCCGGTACCTGTCGTATAGCACTTGTTACATTCCCTTGGCTAGGGGTCAATTTTTGCCAAACTGGACATGGTGCAGGCATACCAGCAGCTGCCGGTGGATGACGCCACTGCGGAGGCCCAAACTCTTGTCACCCACCGGAGGGCTTTCCACTGCTGCTGTCTCCAGTTTGGCGTGTGGCCCCTGGCTTCTTCCAGAATATTATTGAGAGTCTGTTCTACGGGCTACCAGGTGTAACACCCTATTTTGATGACATTTTCATATCCACTACCTCTGAGCAACAGCTACTCACTCGAGTCAGGGGCGTTCTTTCATGTTTTCGACTAAAACGTAGCAAGTGCCACATAGGGGTGCCCCGCGTTGATTTCCTGGGATATACCATTGATGCTGCAGGTATCCACCCCACACAGGCCAAGGTCTCAGCCGTCAAACAGGCTCTTGCCCCCGCTAATAAATCAGAGTTACAAGCCTTTTTAGGCCTACTCAATTTCTATAACACTTTCCTTCCACATAAAGAAACAATAGCAGAACCATTACACTGCTTACTAGACAATGATAGACCATGGGTTTGGGGGGATGTGGAACAAGCTTCATTCACAGCTGTAAAGGATTTGCTGTCTTCTGACAGTCCTCATTGAATACAATGACCGGTCCTGGCTGCAGACGCCTCTCCTTATGGCATAGGTGCTGTACTCAGCCACCAACTACCAAACGGCTCTCAGGCCCCCTGTGGCATACTTTTCATGGACTTTATCCAGCAATGAGAGGAATTACAGCCAGACGGACAAGGAGGCCCTGGCCCTTGTCGCATCGGTCAAAAGGTTCCATGATTATCTTTACAGCAGACCTTTTGTTACTGACTGACCACAAACCGTTACTGGGCATACTTGCAGGCACCAAAGAGTCACCTCAGTTTACCTCACCTAGAATGACTAGATGGATGGAATTTCTGGCTGCCTACTCTTATCAACTACAATACCGTCCAGGAAAGAATGTCACATGCCGATGCACTTTGCTGCTGTCCCTTGCCTGTACCGGTAATGGACCCTTCACCCACGTCACAGGTTCTCCTTGTGGAGGACCTCAGCAGTACACTATCCACTTCTGACATAGCCGCCCACTCATCCACCGACAAAACCATCTCCCAGGTTATTGATTGGGACAAACAGGGATGGCCCATGGGGGTTTTGCCCAACACTTTCACCGCATTCAAGACCCAACAGAGCGAGCTTTCCACTCATAGATTGTGCCTACTTGGGGGATCACGAGTAGTAGTCCCCACCTCTATGCAGGACTCGGTTTTACGCCTTCCCCACAAGTGCCATCCGGGCATCGTACGGATGAAGGCCCTGGCCCGGAGCTACGTCTGCAACTATGTTTGTAGCTCCAGATGTGTGGGGACTCTCTCAGAATGGCTCCTCGGTGCTTAAAAGCCTTCATTGCCCAAGCATTTATACGGTTTCTCTCCTGTACGGTATCTCTCATGTTAGGTATCCAGGGTCAACAGCTTTATTTATTTATTTATTTATTTATTTAGATTTGTATGCCGCCCCTCTCCGCAGACTCGGGGCGGCTCACAACAGAATAACAGAAGACAATTTCAGCAAATCTAAATTTCTACTAAAAACATTTTAAAAACCCCATTTTCTAAGCTTTAGGTAGCGGAGCTGGCTGGGCCCTCCATTCTGGCAGTCATAGGGGATGGATGGGGCCAGCTGCTGAGCGGATCAGACTGTGCGAAACAGAGGTCCACGCAGCAGATGCTTTTTGCTATCCAATAAGCTTCGTCCACGCTGTAGATTCCCTGGAGGGGGGTCAGAAGGGGCGTCCTGGAAATCGACTTTTGGGATGGTGGCCCAAATCTGCGTAACAGGGAAATCCCAGTGAGATGAGACAGAACATAAGACAGAACTAGCAAGACAACAGAGTGAGTAAATCCTGGAGAAACTGGATTCCAAAAATTCCGAGTGAGCTTTATGTGACGAGAAATGTACTTGGAGTGGAGCCCCGGCGGTGGACTAAGAAAGAGAAAAGAGCTGGAGGAAACTATGTAGGCCTTCCACTGCAACGCCTTGGCTCAGGCAGGAGAACCTGTCTACCATCTCTGACAAGTGGCCTTCCAGTCTCTTCTTAGAACCCTCCAGTGATGAAGTGTTCCCCAACCTCTGGTGGCAAGTGGTTCCACTGGATAATTCTCTTCACTGTAGGTTTTCGCACTCGCAATCAGTGGGTTCAGATAGTTTCATAGAGGCTGGACAAAACTGACAGGTGCCCCTCCATTTTTCCTCTTCTAGCAAGGTGGAACTGGTAACCTTTGAACGTACGTTTGGTATATTAGAAAATTCATTTTCCTGTATTTTTAAAGGTATGAAAGATTTTAATGTATAAATAAAATAAACTTATGTTTTTTTAAAAGAGAGCAGCAAGTCCTGGGAGGCCAAATAGTTCCTCCTCCCCCTGCGCTACCCCCAATACATGAGCATATAGCCACAGTACAAGGAATTTGATTTGTGGGAGCCCTTGCCACAAGGGATTCCACTGGGACAGAAGCACAACCCAGAGTATAATTGTATCACTGTGAATTCACACAGGAAGCCCTGTGCCTGCCTGCTTGCCTTCCTCCCGGCCTTGTGTCCTACAGCTACAGCTTCAGAAGGTGTGGTGCCCCCGCCAACTAGCCAAGGATAGGGAAGCCGTCCGGCTGGACAGAATAGCGCTCGGCTCCTGCGCAGCATTGAAAAACCCTGATGGGCAAGCTGTGGCTGGGTGTGCCAGCGTGCACCCGCGCACCTTAGGGGGAACAGTAACTGGGGGTGGGTGGGCTGACCGAGCAGAAGGGAAAGTGGAATCCCCAAGGAGCAGCAGTGGAAGGGGCCTCTACAGAGAAGGACTTTCAGGTTTGGCTTGTGATACTGCAGTGATCCAGGATTGAGCATGGAAACAACACAGCCAGAACAAAGGCACAACTCCTCTTTATCGCTCCTATTTTCCTCTCCAATGCGCAGCGCAAATCCAGGAGCCAAAGTCTAAACGTTTCCCTCCTGGTGGCCCTTAGTCGAGAGGAGCATTAGTTCTGAGAATAGCCAGAGTTCAAGGAATTTGTTTCAAGAGAGGCTTTGTTTGAGGGGAGTCCCACAGCCTAGAGTCTATTCATTACTGTGAATTCGCACAGGCAGGCTAGGCAACTAAGGCTAGCACGGCAAGGCACAGCAAAATATCCAGACGTTGGCAACAGCACATGAGACATTTTGGGGGGGTGGGGGTGTAGCAACACTTGCTTGAGACCAGGGGCCAGCAAACCGCAGCTCGCGAGCCACATGCAGCTCTTTGGATCTTCTGCAGATGCCGACTTTCCGGCACTGCGCAGAAGTCACCATTTTGGTTTTGGCGGGGGGGGGGGGGTTGAATTTGTTCAGGGGTTTTTGCACTTTGGTCTCAAAGGGCAGGAGGAAAACAAATACCAACTATTTAGAGTCCAGCAGCCGTATTTCCTGACGTTTGTGGGGATGGAAGAGGGCAACGCGGTACAAGCTGCCTCATCGCGAGGACAGATGCCTCTGCAGCGATGTATGGAAGTTTCAGAAGAGTGGGGAGTCTCTTTCCTAGCTCCCCCCTTCTGGAAGAGTCAATCCCTCTTCCTGAAGGGTGTGTGGACAGATGCCTCTGCAACTATGTGTGTAGCTCCAGATGCGTGGGGACTCTCTCAGAATGGCTCCTCGGTGCTTAAAGGCCTTCATTGCCCAAGCATTTATATGGTTTCTCTCCTGTACGGTATCTCTCATGTTAGGTATCCAGGGTCAACAGCTTTAGGTAGCGGGAGCTGGCTGGGCCCTCCATTCTGGCAGTCATAGGGGATGGATGGGGCCAGCTGCTGAGCGGAGAAGTCTGTGCGAAACAGAGGTCCAGGCAGCAGATGCTTTTTGCTATCCAATAAGCTTCGTCCACGCTGTAGATTCCCTGGAGGGGGGTCAGAAGGGGAAAGTCCTGGAAATCGACTTTTGGGATGGTGGCCCAAATCTGCGTAACAGGGAAATCCCAGTGAGATGAGACAGAAAATAAGACAGAACTAGCAAGACAACAGAGTGAGTAAATCCTGGAGAAACTGGATTCGAAAAATTCCGAGAGAGCTTTATGTGACGAGAAAAGTACTTGGAGTGGAGTCCTACTGGTGGACTAAGAAAGAGAAAAGAGCTGGAGGAAACTAAGTATGCCTTCCAGTAAAACACCTTGGCTCAGGCAGGAGAACCTATCTACCATCTCTGACAAGTGGCCTTCCAGTCTCTTCTTAGAACCCTCCAGTGTTGAAGTGTCCCTCAACCTCTGGTGGCAAGTGGTTCCACTGGATAATTCTCTTCACTGTAGGTTTTTGCACTTGCAATCAGCGGGTTCAGATTTTTTCATAGAGGCTGGACAAAACTGACAGGTGCCCCTTCATTTTCCCTCTTCTAGCAAGGTGGAATTGGTAACCTTTGAACGTATGTTTGGTATATTAGAAAATTCATTTTCATGTATTTTTAAATGTATGAAAGTTTTTAATGTATAAATAAAATAAACCTGTTTTTTTAAAAAGAGAGCAGCAAGTCCTGGGAGGCCAAATAGTTCCTCCTCCCCCTGCGCTCCCTCCAATACATAAGCATATAGCCACAGTACAAGGCATTTGATCTGTGGGACTCCTTGCCACAAGGGATTCCACTGGGAGAGAAGCACAACCCAGAGTATAATTGTATCCAGGGCTGCCGATAGGCCAATATTACTGCTACTGCCGTCAGGGTTCTGGCCAAATTGAAAAATGGGGGGGCAGTTTTGGCCCGCCACCGTGTGCTAGCCCCCTGGTGCCCGCAGCAGTCATTGTGCCCAGTGAGCAGCACCGAGCTCCAGCTCCTCGCACAGGCGCAGACTGGGGATTCCCATGCGGGAACCGAGACCAACCGTGCGAGTGTAGCTATGCCCCTTTCCCGCCCAAACCCCCTCAGAGGCTTCCCTTGGGGTCTTTCTCCCAGCCCCTCTCGCCCGTTTATTGGCTGCTCTTGAAAACCTGTCCCTCGGATTGGTAGGGATGCCTCTCCTCGCCCTGAGGGGAGGGGGGCATTGAAAAAGACGGCGGGATTCCTCAGCTGTGTGGAAAATTATCGAGGCGGGTCCCGAAGTATTTTGTTCCTCGAAAGGGACGAGGCTGCGGGGCGCCCAAGAGCCCCCAAAACAGTCTCCCCGGCACCTCCGCAGCCCAAGCCCTCGATCTCGAGGCGGAACATGGCCTTTTGAGCTTTTCAGGTATTATTATTATTTATTAAATTTGTATGCCGTCCCTCTCCAGACTCGGAGCAGCTCACAGCAGTAATAGAAATGCAATACACAATACCTAGGTAACGCTAGGTGTGGTCATTTTATTTATTTTATTTTATTATTATTTTATTTTTTATTATTTTATTTTATTATTTTATTTATTTTATTTCACTTCAACTTATTTTATTTTATTATTTTATTTATTTTATTTTATATTCTGGTTATTTATTTATATGTAAGTAATATGTTGATGTGACTTGAATATATTTTCTGCGATATTAACACATTGGTCAAAAACTGAGAGGCCACCGAAGAGACATGTGGAATCAGTGCGGCTTTACTAAAGCTGAATATATGACAGAACTGGTGGCCTTAGCAGCTGCACTTTATAATGTTATATGTTGTGTTGTCTAGTAAATATTTGTATATGCTTACAGTTCACTGTGCTTTCCTTTATGATGTCACATTTGCACTATAGTAATAAACATACTTGACCAAAAGATTGAACAAAATGACTCATATTAATCTGTCAAACAAGTGTACCTTACCTTGTTATAGTGGCAGGGTTTAATTTTTTTTGGTGAAAGGTAAATTTAATACATACTTGGTATGTTGCAAAATAAAGCAGTTTTAAAATGATGGTGGGGGGGCAGACACTTAGGATGTATGGGGCCCCAAAATTCCTGATGGCAGCCCTGATTGTATCACTGTGAATTCACACAGGAAGCCCTGTGCCTGCCTGCCTTCCTCCCGGCCTTCTGTGTCCCCTCATGTCTGTTTAACTCTCTCTCTCGGCTTCACTCTCTGTCTCGGTGGGGATGGTGGGTGGGGGCTCCCTGAGCCTCTTCCTTCCTGGTCAATGTGGGAGCTATAGCTTCAGAAGGTGTGGTGCCCCCGGCAACTAGCTAAGGATAGGGCAGCCGTCCGGCTGGACAGAATAGCGCTCGGCTCCTGCGCACCTTAGGGGAAACAGTGAGTAGGGGTGGGTGGGCAGAACGAGCAGAAGGGAAAGTGGAATCCCCAAGGAGCAGCAGTGGAAGGGGCCTCTACAGGGAAGGACTTTAAGGTTTGGCCTGGGATACTGTGGTGATGCAGGATTGAGCATGGAAACAAGACAGCCAGAACAAAGGCATAACTCCTCTTTATCGCTCCTATTTTCCTCTCCAATGTGCAGCGCAAATCCAGGAGCCAAAGTCTAAGAAGACTAAGAAAGAGAAAAGAGCTGGAAGAAACAATGTAGGTCTTCCAGTCCAGCGCCTTGGTTCAGGCAGAAGAATCTATCTCCCATCTCTGACAAGTGGCCTTCCAGGGTCTTCTTAGAACCCTCCAGTGATGAAGTGTCCCACAACCTCTGGTGGCAAGCAGTTCCACTGGATAATACTCTTCACTGGATAATTCTCTTCACTGTAGGTTTTCGCACTTGCAATCAGCGGGTTCAGATTTTTTCATAGATCCAGGATTGAGCATGGAAACAACGCAGCCAGAACAAAGGCACAACTCCTCTTTATTGCTCCTATTTTCCTCTGTAAAGGTCCAGGAGTCAAAGTCCAGCGCAAATCCAGGAGCCAAAGTCTAAACGTTTCCCTCCTGGCTGCCCTTAGTCCAGAGGAGCATTAGTTCTGAGAATAGCCAGAGTTCAAGGAATTTGTTTCAAGAGAGGCTTTGTTTGAGGGAGGTCCAAGAGCCCAGAGTATATTCATTACTGTGAATTCGCACAGGCAGGCTAGGCAACTAAGGTTAGCACGGCAAGGCACAGCAAAATATCCAGACGTTGGTAACAGCACATGAGACATTTTTTGGGGGGGGGGGGGGGCAACACTTGCTTGAGACCAGGGGTCAGCAAACCGCAGCCACATGCAGCTCTTTGGATCTTCTGCAGATGCCGACTTTCCGGCACTGTGCAGAAGTCACCATTTTGGTTTTGCCGGGGTTTTTGAATTTGTTCAGGGGGTTTTTGCACTTTGGTCTCAAAGGGTGGGAGGAAAATGAATACAAGGAAGTTAAGAGTCCAGCAGCCGTATTTCCTATTTGTGGGGATGGAAGAGGGCAACGCGGTACAAGCTGCGTCATCATGAGGACAGAGGCCTCTGCAGCGATGTATGGAAGTTTCAGATGAGTGGGGAGTCTCTTTCCTAGTTCCCCCCTTCTGGAAGAGTCAGCCCCTTTTCCTGAAGGGTGTGTGGACAGATGCCTCTGCAACTATGTCATCCCCCAAAAGACTGGCAAACTAGATGCGATGCTATTGGAGGTCACTAAAGCATCTTTAAGCCACAGCAGTGCATAACGCTCCTCAAATTCTACCTGGTGCCAAAATTGACCCATGAATTGGTTCTAGGACACAGACAGAGTAGCACACTAAAGAAGTTGGACCATTTGACCAGAGCTGCGGTAAGGAAATGGCTTTGGCTGCCATCAGATATTCCTACGGCGTACTTTCACGCACACGCCTTAGACGGAGGCTTGGGGCTGCCATGCTTTTCTACAAAAACGACTCGAAAAGGGAGCCAGTAACCCTGCAACCATACTCCAGGTGGTGCAGCGCCAAAACTCCTTTAGAGTGTTGGAGCTACGGCTCAATCATCCCTGCAAACTGAATGGGTCAGTTATTGCAACCAAAGCAGAAGTGAGGAAAGAATGGAAAACTGCACTCTCCTCCTCTGTCGATGGTAGAGAAGTGGCTAGTACTTCAAAAATGGTTAAAGCCAGCCATGAGTGGGTACGCAGACCAGACAGGGTGTTTGCTAGATATACACAAGGGGCATTCAGATGAGATGCGGCCTCCTCCCCACCAAAGCCCGGAGTGCGAGACGTAAAGAGAGGATGGTTAAATAGAGAACTTGTAGGGGAGCCTGCCAAACCCCTGAGACCGTAAATCATATCTTACAGCGCTGCAACATCACCCACGATGCATGTTGTGCCCGTCACAATCGTGTCCTCGGGAAGCTAGTTAGTAGGGCCGAGGCTTAAACCAAAAATAGAGTCGAGCCGATTATTAGATTGGGTTCCTTATATAAAACCAGACTTGATCGTGGAACGTGATGGCCAGTGGTGGGTCCTGGATGACTAAATTGTGGCAGGCTATTGGACTAGAGGAAACATGGTTGCTGAAAGTGGAGAAAGTGGAGAAAGACGGTCAGCCAGACCGAGTAGCTGATATCCACTGTTGGGCAGAAGTTCCTGAGATGACATCGATCCATCAGTTGTCCGTTGTCATCTGTAACAGAGGACTCTGCTTTAAAAGGTCTGGCACTGGACTAAGATACCTCAGCTTGAGCTCTCGCTGGCTTGACTTCAACCAAAGGTTCACACACCCACTCCAACTTAACTCCAACTGGATTGATCCATCTCGTTGGTCCTCTTGGTTGCTGCCTTGACTGGACTTATTTTACTTAGTCCCCTTGGTAGAAGTTTCCTCCGGGTTGCAGAACTTGTTTAATTAATGTCAGGCACGCTTCCATTCAAAGTCCAGGAACTCCATATCGATAGAGATGAATACTTTTACTAGACAAGAAATGATAGTGACGAAAGGAATGCAGAACCCCCCTGGGCAGACCAATCAACTTCCATGTCAAGTTTGTGCCCTGGCCATTTGGGCTTCTACAACTGGTCTGTTGCAACCGTTGACATTGAGCAGACAGTAAACATGTCCATTTAGCCTGTCAGTGTGATGAGAACTTTTCTCCCTAATCTCCTAACCAAATACAAGTAGAGACATCTCCAGCATGTGTCCCCCAACTCCACCCATATACCTGTTGTGGTTCAGTCTGGGACCCCTCCGGGAATGGCTGACCTTCTGTCGGTTTCCAGCTCAGAGGGAGAGGCTGAGGAACAGGAGGTGCAGACTGACGAGGAAGAGGAATCCCAGGCTGAAGAAGAAGGACAGCCAGAGTCCCACCAGGGGGAGCTCTCCCCAGCAAGCAGCCTGGATTCCTTAGGGGAAAATGCTCAAGACATCATAGATATGCGACAAAGGAGAGCTAATCAGAGACGGACTCAATTGGCTAAGTATTTCCAGCATTAGAGGTCACAGCTGGGTTTGGGTGTGGTGCTCTTGGGAAAGGATAAAAGGCGGACCCACCCTTCCTGGCTTGTGGAGTTTTATCTTGGAGATTCGTGAGACCTGTCTGTGAACTTTGGTGGCTTACAATCCTGGTTTGTGCCTTGGACTATTGAAACCTTGGGGGGGGGTGCCAGCAAGAAGCTTGTGGTATTGACTGGACATCAGGACCCTGCTGTAACGTATTATAGCTTGTCTGTTGTGAAGACAGGTTTTCCTTTGTGCTTATTTTTTCCAGCTATAAAATACTTTTGGCTTTTACCAGAGTGTCTGGCTGTTTTTTCAGTTGGTGTTGAGGTCTGGGAAAACCCAGACAGAACAATACCTAACCTTCATCTTTGGTCTCAAAGGGCGGGAGGAAAATGAATGCAAGGAGGTTAGAGTCCAGCAACCAGTATTTCCTGAAGTTTGTGGGGATGGAAAAGGGCAACGCGGTACAAGCTGCCTCATCGCGGGGACAGATGCCTCTGCAGCGATGTATGGAAGTTTCAGATGAGTGGGGAGTCTCTTTCCTAGCTCCCCCCTTCTGGAAGAGTCAGTCACTTCTCCTGAAGGGTGTGTGGACAGATGCCTCTGCAACTATGTGTGTAGCTCCAGATGCGTGGGGACTCTCTTAGAATGGCTCCTCGGTGCTTAAAAGCCTTCATTGCCCAAGCATTTATACGGTTTCTCTCCTGTACGGTATCTCTCCTGTTAGGTATCCAGGGTCAACAGCTTTAGGTAGCAGGAGCTGGCTGGGCCCTCTATTCTGGCAGTCATAGGGGATGGATGGGGCCAGCTGCTGAGCGGAGTAGCCTGTGCTAAACCAGCTCTATTCCAGCCGGCAGCCTCATATGTTGCTCTGATCCCGGCTTCTCCAAGTAGGATCCTGTGGTAGCCCTTTAAACAGCCGCAGCCTCCTTCGTGCGCTCTCGGTAATGCGACCAATGGCCTCCTGCCACCTGATTCTGGCAGCACTTCTGTGGGCTTTTAAAAACGCCAGTCAAGGTCCCAGTGAGAGGAAGCAGGAAGCATAACGCTCTAGTGGTGCGGTGCCCACCGGAAGCCATAGGGGCAGAAGGGTCATCGTGGGGGAGGTGCGCTTACTTCCCCCCTCCAGTGGTGCGGTTAAAAAGGTTGTTGTAGGGTCGCACCCCCCCCCCTTTGCTGGTCCCTGCTGAAAGTAGAGAGAGGGAGCCGACCAGAGACGAGGGAATGGGGGGAGAGACCAGGCAGACATATGATTCCTCCCCCTCTTAGAGCGCTCCGGTCACTGTAAGGCTAAAGCAGTGGAAAGGAGAATGTAGAGACATACTGTCCGACGAGAATAACTCTTCCCCATCCCCTCCTGTGTAGATCTGTGTTGGAGAGCTGTTGGGGAGGGGAAAGCTCTGCCAACTCTCAAGGCCCCGCTGGACCAATCGGCTTGCCTAATTGCTGCCTTGGGAGTCCTTTCCAGTTAACATATACTTGACTGGTAGTAGGTGCTGGTTATTCAGATGTGCTGAGTGATTATGAGTTATGAGTGTTAAGCCTAAGCCTGTCGTCTGAACGAAGGAGAAAGCACATGTCCAGTAGTCACGGACTGAATCAAAGAGGGGTAATAATGGTACTTCTTTTATAGTCTTGATTCAGTCCTAGGCACGTGCTGTGGTTAGCTCTGGCCCAGCTCCTGCCCCAAGGACTGTGGATGTGGGGGAGACATCCACATGCTGCAGGCCTGTTTTGCCCCCGGTGGAATCTGCTGATGAAGGCTCCTCTGACCAAGAAGACATGAGTGACAGGGAGGAGGAGAGTGGGGCAGACAGCTCAGGAGATCAATTATCTAGCTCCTCCTTGGATTCAGAACAAGTGTTAATGATACAGCCACGCATGCGGAGAGCGATGCATAGGCAACAACTGAGATATTATTATCACAGAAAATGAGGCCACCTGTGGTTGGGTGGGGCTGTGGTCATTAGTGAGGCTGCTTTAAAGAGCAGCCTGTGGTTTGGCCATTGTGGAGGATTATCTGATCGTTGTGTTTCCCGACTGCTTTACTGACTTTGACCTTTTGTGTGCTGATTTTTCCCCGCTTTGAAACTAAACCAGAGCAAAGTGTTTCACTTTGTGAAAGGACTGTGAATTGCCTCACAGCTGCAAGCTAAGTATCACAGGACTGATAAGGGACTTGTACCAATTACCAGTTTGTTTGGAGACCAGTGCTCGTTGCTATACCAAAAGAGGGCTTAGTTTAAGTGAATTTTCATTATAAAGAACATTGTTTTGAATTTTCAAACGTGTGTGTGTCTGAAATTTGTACCTGTGAATTTTGGGGAGGAGTCTACCAGAGAGCCCGACACCCTTCTTGAAGGAAGCAGTGGTTTTTCCAGAAGGATGTCTGGATATTCCATGAGGACAGATGCCTCTGCAGCTATGTATGTAGCTTGAGGACTCTCTGAGAATGGAGAGCCCAGTCAGCTCGTTACCTAGAGCTGTTGACCCTGGAAACGAGACATAAGAGACGTCGTACAGGAGAGAAACCATACAAATGGTTGGGCAATGAAATGCTTTTAAGCACTGAAGAGCCATTTTGGCATCAGTTCTGTAATTTATGGAGCAAACTAGACATAGAAACATAGAAGATTGACGGCAGAAAAAGACCTATAGTAGTTAATATGTGTAACCATGGCTTATTTAGGTGGGAGCCTCGTTATAGATTATATACCATATATACTCGAGTATAAAATGTGCTGAAAAAATCCAGCCTCGACTTATACTAGGGTCACTGACTTTCACTGACCTGAAAACTGTCCCAAAGCTCCAGTTCCGATGTGAAAGGCAGGGAGGAAAGAAACCTCATGGCTGGCAACACAAGGGTTTTTTCTTTCTTTCTGCTCTTGCTACCCCTCAGCTGCCTGATTGGCAGCAGGCTGAACCAATCACAGCTCCTTCTCTACACAGAAAGGAGGCACTGAGAGAGCTATCTGATTGGCAGCAGGCTGTACGAATCACAGCTCCTCCTCTATAGGGAGCACTGGGGGAAGGGGCGGGAGGATTGAAGAGACTTTCAGAACGAAGGAATAATGGCTTTCTCTTCTGATCAAGCCTGCAGCAATATTTTACAAGTAAATAAAATGTACAAGTAAAATGTAAGTGGCCCATTTAAATTTGATGAACAGGATAGGTTATTTTGTAAGAAAATGTTGCTTCAAATGGGGATAACTCTGTGTAATTAAACTTTTTCTTCCAACTATACTTATCCTACCCAAGAGGATTGTTAATGCTGACTTGTTTAAAACAATACAAAGGTTAGGATAATATAATAGTATGAATTTTGTCATTAATCGTTTGTTCTACATAACTAATATGAATAGATTTACCTTTTTTTAAGAGTATGGTTTCTCCTTATGCAAGATAAATATCATTTAGAAGAAAGATTTTACAATTAATGATTGAGTAACCCCCAATTGTTATTTACTGATCTATTGAGATAGTAATAATGATTTTAACTTATGAAATACGTTTTAAATGGAAAATCTGAATATTTATCATATGGAACTTTGATTTAAGCAATTGTTTTGAAAGAATATATGAAATCCCAATTATTAAGAAAATTATGATGATACTGTAATGAAGATTAAGATAACAGGTTTTAAGATTAAGATAACATTCCTAAAGATATTTTAAGAGGTTTTTGGAATTTTAAAAAAAGAAAGATTTTGGAAGGGAAGGAAGAAAGATGCAAGAAATAAAAAACATTTTGGAAGGAAAAAAGTTACATAATATAATAATAACAGTGTTGGAAGGGACCTTGGAGGTCTTCTAGTCTAACCCCTTGCCTAGGCAGGAAACCCTACATTACTTCAGACAAATGGGTATCCAACATCTTCTTAAAAACTTCCAGTGTTGGAGCATTCACAACTTCTGGTGGCAGGCTGTTCCAGATTCATTGTTCCAACTGTCAGGAAGGCGGGAAGAGTGGGGGCAATTTGAATCTCCGGGGAGTTGATTCCAGAGGGCCGGGGATGCCACAGAGAAGGCTCTTCCCCTGGGTCCCACCAAATGGCATTGTTCTAAGTTGCTTCTCTCTGTGTTTAGTTTCCACCCATTGCTTCTTGTTCTGCCCTCAGCTGCTTTGGAGAATAGGTTGACTCTCTTTGTGGCAAACTCTGAGATATTGGAAGAATGCTATGTCTCCCCTGGCCCTTCCCCCCCCCATTAAACTAGATATACCTAGTTCCTGCAACCGTTCTTCATGTTTTTTTTATTCTCCTACAAAAACAATTTTAAGAAGCTACAATAGAAGAATATTCCATTTTTATAAGTTACCAGTAGCCACTGTATTTTCTACCCTGGACTTATATTCGAGTCGATAAGTTTTCCCAGTTTTTGTGGCAAAAGTAGGTGCCTCGGCTTATAATAGGGTCGACCTATACTTGAGTATATACGGGTAGATTGAAAAAAGGGGGAAAAAGGCCGATACAACTAAAAGATAGGGAAGGGAAAATCCACCTTCATTCATCTCTATGCACGTATGTGAGCAGGTCTTCACCAACCTCAGACAACAGCTTACAATCAGTTCCGACAGGGATTCCTTGTCTCAGCCAAGTTTACTGGGACTGAAAAACTACCCAGAGTATAACTGTATCACTACAAATTCACACATAACCAGTCCAGGCAAGCAAGACTAGCAGGCCACTTCTTTTATCTGCATTTCATTTTTCTGTCTAATAAAAGGCCACTAGTGCTCTCTGGCAATTTAATTTTGGGTCAAACACAGGCCCCACTTCCTTTAGCTATGAATTTCCCTTTTCTGTCTAATAAAAGGCCACTAGTGCTCTCTGGCAATTAAATTTTGGGTCAAACACAGGCCCACTTCCTTTATATGTGAATTTCCTTTTTCTGTCTAATAAAAGGCTACTAGTGCTCTCTGGCAATTTAATTTTGGGTCAAACACAGGCCCACTTCCTTTATATGTGAATTTCCTTTTTCTGTCTAATAAAAGGCCACTAGTGCTCTCTGGCAATTTAATTTTGGGTCAAACACAGGCCCACTTCCTTTATCTGTGAATTTCCTTTTTCTGTCTAATACAAGGGCACTAGTGCTGTCTGGGCATTTAATTTTTACAGGGCATTTAATTTTTGAAGTCTAGGTCCACCTGAACGCCGCACTGAAGGCCCAGTGTTCAACGCTCACTGCAAATCCAGGAGCCAATCTCTTCAACATTTACCTTCTTGGCTATTAGTCCAGAGGACAGGGAGTCCTTGTCTCAGTCAAATTTACTGGGACTGAAGCACAACCCAGACTGTAACTGTATCACTGCGAATTCACACAAAACCAGTCCAGGCAAGCAAGACTAATAGGGAAAGGCACAAGTATCCAGACATGGGTAACTGCAGTCGACACTGGGAAAAAAGCACCTCAAAATAACAGACTATCTACGGGACCATCTCCTGCCGCATACCTCCCAGTGACCAATAGGATCACAAAGGGTTGGCCTCCTCCAGGTCCCATTGACTAAGCAGTGCAGGTTGGTGGGGTCGTGGGGGAGGGCCTTCTCTGTTGCCGTCCCGGCTCTATGGAACCAACCGCGCTGTCTGTATTGCTCCCACACTGACCCACATACTAAATGGGCACACTCAGCCTTGATCAGGAAGAGGAAACACTTCGGGTCTTGGAACCAATAAATCGAACGGATCAAACACTCAAGAACCCGCTCCTGGGAACTGAAGTGGCCTTTTGCAGGGAGTACAACTGTCTCCCTCATCATCAGCAAGACAATCAGCTTCTATTTGGAGACCCAAAGCCCTCGAAATATTACTATCAAGTCTTCCGTGAAACTAAATTTACAGGAGTTTACCCACTTACGCGCTGTGCCGAGACAATTAGTGCTACAATCATCAAATGCTGGGATGTTCGGAAAATTGAGGACACAAATATGATGGCGATTTGATGTTCAATTGTAAACAGTTCCATCAGGGCAGCCCTAGAGCAACACATCACTTATCAGAGGATAATTAGAGACATTTCATTTACAACCGCACAAGACATCGGACCGGTCCACTAGCTTTGTTCAACCTCTCATAGTTGTGAAAAACAAAGACAGTGCTTCTTGCCACCTACAACCACTTCTCTGCTGCATCAGAACTGCTAAAAGCCGCCGTCATTTACTTATTGCTAGCGTCAGATCTGGTGTGCTGAGAGACGGAGGCTCCTTTCTAGACAAGATAAATAGACTCTATTACTTTGCCACACAATTGAGTATTTTGAAGTAGTTAAATCTATATATCCATATACACAACGGCTAGTTATGGTTAAGAAAAATGAAACGGTTGCTGAGAAATTTCACAGCAATCGGTAGAAGCAGAAGGAAAAGGCAAGAAGGGAAAAACCTGGGCACCATCCTGGCTACGCCGCCAAAGCTTCATGTACTGCCTGCGAATTTGTGACCTGTTGCCAGATTTCAAATTGTCCCAAAAACTCAGGCCAAGCAGTACAAAGCCAGCTACTCGACACAGGGAGCAAAAACTAAAAATATCCACCCCCTTATGAAGGACAGGGTTTATTTCATGGACCAAGCTCTGCACGGGCCTTCAGAAAAGATCATTGTTGAGGGAGCCAACGTGGTTCCCTTGGACATTGATTTTGGTACTTACCCCTTTGTACCTTCCTCGAATTGCACCGCAAGAGGAGCATGTACCAGCCTTGGCATACCACCACCTTATATCAGCAAGGTGTATGGCATGGAGAAGGTGCACACCACCTGGGTTCCCCACTGAGCACAACAACGAAATTGGTGGGACCCTTCAAACATGAGGATGAGAATTTGGCGTCACCACAGGCTGCAAGTATTTTTAATGCATCTGAAAATAAACCGCGTCTCTGCCCGACAGCTGCAACTGGGCGGTGCCCGATCCACTCCTCCCAAGCTGTTGGGCGGGGAGAAACCCCATGAGCTCAGAGCCCCATCTGATATAAGAAAATGGTTATTAGAAGTTTAAAAAAATGTATTTTGAATTTTAATGTTGGGTTTTTTTCCATTTTACTCTAGATTGATTTAGTCTTTCATTTTTACACACAACCCAGTTCTTGAACTATGAATTTATCATGTAAGATGTTTTAGGTATTTTAGAGGTAAATCAGTGCCCTGTTTCCAGGGTCTTTCGGGCCTGTTTTGGTCCCCAGGTGTAGAAAGGCCTAAAGCATAGTGGTGGTGTGGGGTTCAAGGTGACTGAAAGGAACCAAATATTTACCGATATAGTGACCCAGTGGCTGACCCAAGTAACCCTGGATGGATTGCATCAAGGAGGACATGAAATGCATGGGTGTCACACTAAAGATGCCCAGGGTCGAGCCACATGGAGATGGATATGCTGACAAGAGAACTCTGCCATAATGCGGAAAAAGTGCCAAGAAGATGAAAGTAGCCATACAGATGTTGACTGGTTTGGCACAATGAGGATGGGAGTGGTTACAAGGGAGCTGTGTAACTATGTTCCTTTACCACCAATGCTGGTCCAGGCATTCTGGGAATCCATGGGTTGTAAAGGGGCCAGAGTTACTCATCCTTTAGTTACACAATAGTGCAGGCAAGGGCTGAGATGGCCAGTTTGTGGTGGTGGAAGAAGAGGAAGGCGGTGGACCTGTAGGCTGTGTCTTGACTTGGGGCTGCTACAGCTGTTGATTCCACCCCCCTTGAGAGTCTGGCAAGACCACGGAAGCTGTTGTGACACCAGACTTGGTCTTTTCTACATTAGAGGTGCTACAATGATTTATATTCCCCCCAACAGGATACGAAAGCGCCCATGTGATGTACATGTGTACACCGGGATACATAGGAGGGCAACAGCCCAGAAGCAGGACCGCTACCTCCGCCTTTGTGCAAGGAGGAACAGGAGGAGCATTGCCAGAGATCTGCAAAATGACCACCAGCAGGCCAAAAATGTGCACGTGTCTGCACAGTTAGAAAGCGACTCCATGAGGATGGTACGAGGGCCCGACGTCCACAGATGGGGGTTGTGCTCATAGTCCAACACCGTGCAGGACCCTTGGCATTTGCCCCAGAATACCAGGATTGGCAAATTTGCCAGTGGCGTTGCAGCAACTGTTAAAATTAGCAGTTTTTTATTGCCAGAAGAAATATAGCACTCAAAGGCAATCGGCTGTCAAAAGACACAAGAACAAGCTTTTATGGCCTTTTCCCCCGGCCACAGGATTCATTTGACATAGTAACAATTCTCCCGCCAGTACTCGGTAACCAATGACAGGGAAGTACATACTTAACACCCCGGGTAAAAGCTGGTGGGGAGCTGCTGTTGCATCCTCTTGATACTCTGCGTCCCCATTCACCCTCCTGCAAATTTAATTTGTGGGCAACCACAGGGCTGCCTTCCGCGGCTCTATTTTTAAAAAGTTCGGGATTCGGTGACGTCACCCAAATTCTTTGCCAAGTTCCCCCGAATCCGCTGAACCCGAACTTCGTTGGGTTCGCCTATCACCAGACATTACAAACCAGTGGATTACACATCAACATATTTCACTGTTGCAGTATAGCATAATGTTAGAATAGGATTATATCATAAATATATATATATATCTGGACCTCTAGCATAAAAATACTCTGCTTACCCTGATTCTATAAGCCAGGATAGGACGGCACTAACTGCTTAATCTGTATTCCTGGTAATTACAACAGGGAAACAAAAGGGCTCAATAAACATCCCACTGATAAACAAAGTTTACATCACTCCGGACAGGACGTTATACAGGAGATTTACATTGCCTGAAGCATACACAGGAGGAGAGGGTGATTAAGGAAAATTAGTTGTGATAAGGCAGAAGGCTTCAGAGAAATTAGGTGTGAGAAACATTTGCTCTAGGAAGTTTCTAGGAAATTGGTTTGTGATATCTGTGGGAAAAGAAAGAACCCAAAGACATGTTTGAAATTATGTTATTTTTGTGTATCACTTGACATGTACATGTAATTATCCCCATTTCCTTATGTTCCCAAATAAAAAGAGGTACATGCTTTGACAGCATCCTCATTTCACCTTCGTACATACCCATCCATATACATTATCTCCAATAAAACGTTTTTCGTTTCCTTTTTAACTCATGACAATACATATGGAAAACAAGAATTTGCTAAACAGAATTTTATAAAATATGGGATAAAGTATATAAATGGTGGAATTTTAAAAATAGTGGTAAAATTATATAAGTAAGAATTTATAATTATTTGAATTTATAGATTAGCAAGTTAATTGTATGTTTAGATGGAAGAATATTTTTTTAGTTATATTACATAAGTGAATATTAATTAATTAAATAACATAATAGTAATAGACAGAACGTAAGTTTAAAAATAATAAAAACAGAGTATTTTTATGTTATTAATATTAAGTATTATCTTTTTATATAGTATTATTAGTTTAAGTATTTTATAATTTATAAATAAGAAAATTAATCAAAGTTATAGAAACCATAAAGTATAAACAATAGTTAAATTGAATAAGAATATAAAGTGTGAGTGTTATATTTCTGAATCGATCTGATTCATCGATCCATCTGTTAAACTACTGAAGTTTGCAGATGATACAACAGTGATCGGACTCATTCGAGACAATGATGAATCCGCATACAGACGGGAAGTTGAACAACTATCCTTGTGGTGTGACCAGAACAATCTAGAACTGAACACACTCAAAACTGTAGAAATTGTGGTAGACTTTAAGAGAAACCCTTCCATCCTTCCACCTCTCACAATACTAGACAACACAGTATCAACAGTAGAGACCTTCAAATTTCACATCTCTCTAGGTTCTATCATATCTCAAGACCGAAAATGGTCACCTAACATCAAAAACATCATCAAAAAAGCACAACAAAGAATGTTCTTTCTGCGCCAGCTCAGGAAGCTCAAACTGCCCAAGGAGCTGCTGATTCAGTTCTACAGAGGAATCATTGAGTCTGTCATCTGCACCTCTATAACTGTCTGGTTTGGTGCTGCAACCCAACAGGACCGACACAGACTTCAGAGGAGAATCAGAATTGCAGAAAAAACAATTGCTGCCAATCTGCCTTCCATTGAGGACCTGTATACTGCACGAGTCAAAAAGAGGGCGGGTAAAATATTTACTGACCCCTCGCATCCTGGACACAAATTGTTTCAACTCCTACCCTCAAAACGTCGCTACAGAGTACTGCACACCAAGACAACTAGACACAAGAACAGTTTTTTCCCGAACGCCATCACTCTACTAAACAAATAATTCCCTCAAAACTGTCAGACTTTCTACTAAATCTGCACTTCTATTCTACTAGTTTTTCTCATCATTCCTATCACCCATTTCCTCCCATGTTGACTGTATGACTATAACTTGTTGCGTATATCCTAAGATTTTTATTAATATTGCTTCTTCATTGCTTATTTGACCCCTATGACAATCATTAAGTGTTGTATCACATGATTCTTGACAAATGTATATTTTATTTTATGTACGTTGAGAGCATATGCACCAAGACAAATTCCTTGTGTGTCCAATCACACTTGGCCAATAAAAATTCTATTCTATTCTATTCTAGTTAGACATTTTTTTTCTGTATTAGACTTCTATGATAAGCGGAGCAATGGTAGCTCCTTGAATGTTGATTGTCTTTGTACTGTAGTTGCTTATATAGTTATTTAGAAAAGAATAAACGTGATAGGATAAGAAAGGAAAGTATAGCGAAGACGTAGCGACTAGTTACTATATATACTGTACTTAAATGTGAGATTAATGGTAGATTAGATTGAAAACTGTAGAATTATTAGTTTAATTTACTAGAAGGGATATAGAAATATAACATCAATGCACTCTTACTGCAAAAGAAAGGGTTAGAAGGTTTTTGTTTACCGCATATACTCAAGTATAAGTCGAGATTTTCAGCACTAAAAATATGCTGAAAAATCCAACCTCGACTTATACTAGAGTCACTGACTTTCACTGACCGGAAAAAGCTGGACAGTTCAATGTGAAAGGCAGACAGGAAAGAAACTTCATGGCTGGCAACAAGGTGCTTTTTTTCCCTTTCTGCTCTAGCTACCCCTCAGCTGCCTGATTGGCAGCAGGCTGTACCAATCACAGCTCCTCCTCTATAGGGAGCACTGGGGGAAGGGGCGGGAGGGTTGAAGAGACTTTCAGAACAAAGGAACAATGGCTTTCTCTTCTGATCAAGCCTGCAGCAATATTTTACAAGTAAATAAAATGTACAAGTAAAATGTAAGTTACCCATTTAAATTTGATGAACAGGATAGGTTATTTTGTAAGAAAATGTTGCTTCAAGTGGGGATAACTCTGTGTAATTAAACTTTTTCTTCCAACTATACTTATCCTACCCAAGAGGATTGTTAATGCACAAGTTAATCGTGCACAAATTTATGGGCTGCACATTCAGGCCGCCACATATTCAGAGCTACAATGTCTCTAGAAAGATTTTATATTATTAGCAGAGTATTGCGGTTCGACGATAAAAAAGACAGAAGTCAAAGAAGGGCTATGGATAAACTGGCGCCATTAGAAATTTATGGAACAAATGGGTTGAAATTCTTCCAACACTATACAATGTAGGTGACTCTGTAACAGTTGATGAGCAACTGGTGGGATTCAGAGGGAGGTGCCCATTTAGGCAGTATTTACCAAGTAAACCAGCAAAATATGGAATTAAAATGTGGACACTGTGTGATAGTAAACGCTCACATGTTTATAATGCGCAGGTTTACACTGGTAGGAACCCTGGAGAAGGTCCTACAAAAAATCTGGCTTTGAAAGTTGTTTTAGACTTGACATATGCCCTGCAAGGGCAAAATGTAACCTGTGACAATCTTTTTACATCTTATAATCTGGCACAAATGTTATTGAAAAGAAAACTCACCATGCTGGGCACTGTTAGGAAGAGCAAGCCAGAGTTACCAGTAGGCCTCCTTGCCAAAAGAGGTATTTAGTTCCACTTTTTATTTCAGCAATGAAACATCTGTTGTATCTTATGTTCCGAAAACAAACAAACAAGTGATTTTAATGAGCACCATGCATCATGATGATAATATTGGCGGAAGGACAGACAAAAAGCCGGAAATGATATTATCTTACAATGCCACAAAAGGCGCAGTGGATACATTGGACCAAGCATTATCCACATACACATGTAAACGAAAAACAAACCGGTGGCCCATGATAATGTTTTATAATATTATCGATGTTTCAGCATATAATTTGTTTGTATTATGGTCAGACATAGACCCAAATTGGAATTAAAAAAAGCTTCATAAGAGAAGACTATTCATAGAAGAATTAGGTAGGTCTCTAATACAGCCATATATAGAAGCCAGAAAATATCAGCCCAGATGTGAAGAAGCATTAGCCATAATGCAGGCTACCCAGCAGCATGCTCGGGGGAAACAAACCCCACACCCTCCACCAGCAACACTCCCAGCACAAAAAGGAAGAGATGTGGCTTATGTCCATCTTCTAATGACAATAAAAGCAATATTACTTGTATTAGTTGTAAAAAATATATTTGCAAAGCACATACCTGTTATTATTGTGTTTATTGCAGCAAGCATTAAATATTTTCAAACGTTTTGTATATATAAAAGAAACTGTTTTTGTTATATATTTATCGTATGGAAGTTTGATTTAAGCAATTGTTTTGAAAGAATATATGAAATCCCAATGATTAAGAAAATTATAATGATATTGTAATGAAGATTAAGATAACAGGTTTTAAGATTAAGATAACATTCCTAAAGATCTTTTAAGAAGTTTTCAGAATTAAGAAAAAAGAAAGATTTTAGGAGGGGAGGAAGAAAAATGCAATTCAATGCTGGCTGAACTGACCAAAGCACCGCTAAAACCACACCAACGCCTTAAGCTTCTAAAATTTTACCTGGGGCTCAAATATTCAAATTGGTGTTCGGTTACACATAGTTGGCTCGCAACCAGGCTCTCTGGCCGCGGACTTTGAGCCTGATGGGCCAGGGCTGTCTGGGCACAGCCGACCTGTGTGGCTGCTGGAAGAGTCAGAGAGCGAGCCAGAGGGAGAGTCTAGGGGTGAGGAGCCTACAGAGGCTATAGATCCCCCTGCTGGCGATGTGCAACTTTGCAGCTCCCAGCTGGTGCCCTGCCCAGTAATGAGGAGGAAGCGATCAGGGATCCGATCCTGAATGCTCAGGTGAGTAGGATGAGGGCCTGACAGGAACAGTTGAGAAAGCTCAGGAAGAAATGAGCACAGCTGTGCGTAGTCAGCCTTCGATAAAGTAGTCTGGAAATACCTCACTTTGCAATGAAGCGAAATGAATTTTGGTGACAAACGTACGCGATTAATTAGTGCGATATATAGCCATCAGAAAGCCAAGGTGATAGTCAACACAACCTGACCGAAGAAATACAAATAAAGAAAGGGGTACGACAAGGGTGCCCTTTAGCAGATAAACTAACAATGGAACTAAAAGAGTATTGTGAGTATTTCCTTTCCTATAGTTCCTTCTATCATATTTCTAATTTTTCCCCAGAATTGTTTTGCTGATGGACACGTCCACCACATATGATAATAGGTGCCCGGTTTTTTCCGGCACTTCCAGCAGATGGGGGAAAGTTTAGGGTACATTTTGGACAAGCGAGCTGGGGGAAGATACCACCTGTAGAACATCTTATAAATGTTTTCTCTGTATGTATACAAAGAACAACTTTTAAGTAATCAATGTAACCCTTGTTCTGTCTATTCAATAGAACCTAAATCCAGATATGTCTTATTACCAATTACATAATAAGAACTTAATTATAATAGTACGTAACTCACTGGTCTTAACACCGCCAAGAATAAAAAAGGATGCTGTCAACAGTGCCTGCCATAGGAAAGAAACATATTTCTTGCTTGTCTTTCATATTTTATGTAAATGTATTGTTTGTTGTCATTGTTTCATTGTATATATGTAAATAAAAACTATTTTTTTAAAAAAAGGGTGCCCTTTAGCACCGTTGATTTTTATCTTGGCACTAGAGCCATTATTAATTAATATAAGAAATAACAAAAAGATAAAAGGTCTAAGAGTAAAAAAAAAGAGGAATTTAAAGTCCTTATTGCAAACACATGTCATAGCGATTGGTCAAGTAATTACGTAAATGGACGTTGCAGCGGTGCTACAAGCAAAAGGTGGGGAATCCCACGCTAGGACTCCGGGGACGGGTCTTTGACGTCACGGAGACTCCTTCCTTGCACGTGGCCCTATTTTGAAGAAGGTTCAGGTGCGACACAACCACCCGGACTTCACGCAAAGTACACCCGAAACCTCTGAACCCAAACTCCATTGGGTTCACCCATCACTAGGGAAGACATGTCAGACTGAAAAAAAGTCACGAAAAGCATTTTATTGAGGACTACCTGGAAGTGCCAGTCAAGTGGATCAGCATGGGGAAATCTCGCAAATTCATCATGAAACTATTTTTAGATCTCCTGCTTCTCCATTTACTCCTGAATTGAAATCAGAGGCTGTTCCTACTCTCAGGTTCCTCGAGCCAAGTAGCTGGACACCTGCCCACCCCTCCTGAATGCCCTCAAGCAAGGATTCCTCCCACACAGAACTCTTACTAGACAAGAGTTTCTTCATTGTTCAAAAGCAATGGTCCTCAATGTTGCCAAAGCATTTGACACAGTATCGCATAGAAACCTAATTCGTGTGGCTTGCGAGGTAGGTCTGCCTTGCCTCCCCCCATGGTTTCATGCTTAAAACATCTGTATAGAAAAACAGCAGAAGTGGAAAATAAATTGCAACAACAAATAACATTATCAGAACCTGTCCCTTGCTACGCAGATGGAAAAAATAACAGAACTGCAGAAATTCCATTAAAAAGCGCAAGAAAACAGGGGGAAACTTCAACTACGCATTTATGGTAAATAATCTGAAATCTTGGCTATCTGGCAAGATCTTAAGGTTACAGAAGAGAAGTTAGCTTTGGCTCAAGAAGAACTGATTTCTAATAGAAATCAAATTAATATTCATAACCAATTGATCGAAGATCTTAAAACGATAAGATCTGCACTGGAACAGGAGGTATCCAAAAAAGAACAGCAACTGAAAAAAAGAAGTTGTTACAGGAAGTATAGAAAATGATAAGCAAGCTTTGGACTCATTTTCATATATGGTGGACTTGTCCACAAATAAATTTTGGAACAAAGTACAAATTTGGTTAGGAGTTGACTAAAATTGAAATTAGTAAAAAAACGGAGTAATTTCTTTTAGGTATTATTGAGCAGAAGTTGAAAAAAAAATCAGTATTACTTAATGCTACATATTTTAACAGCAGCCAGAATCTTAATTGCACAATACAAAGGTTAGGATTGTTGGGGATGGATTTTAAAGCAGGACTTCAGCAGGCAGGAACCATAGTGAAAACAAACTTTATTTTATAAACAGAAATAAGTTCATTGTGCCAGCTGTGCTTTATCAAGCAGCTTCTAACGAAAACATGGCTGCAAGCACACAAGGTTAGATTAGAATGTGCTCGCTCACATAAGCAAGCGGATATATATATAGGAAACAGAGAAAGATAAGGATTGTGGGAGTGATGTAAGAGGGGGTGTGATCAGAGCAAATAAAGAAACACAGCAACACTTTAACTAAGGAAAGTCTCTGTTGGCTGGCAATCTCAGCGTGACAAGGATAATATAATAGTATGAATTTTGTTATTAATCATTTGTTCTACATAACTTATATGAATAGATTTACCTTTTTTTAAGAGTATGGTTTCTCCTTATGCAAGATAAATATCATGTAGAATATTTTACAATTAATGATTGAGTAACCCGGTTCCGGTTTGAGCGGCGAGAGGATGGTGGAGCTGCCGCTCTTCTGAGAATTATGGAGGAAAACGCCAAACAATGACCCATTCTAGGCCAGTTTTTTGTTTTGTCCTCTGTGTTACTGAGCCCTCCGTTTGGGGGTCTAGAGGGTGAATGCTGCCAGTCCTGTGGGTACCGGGACAATAAGCGCCGAGAGAGCAGCTGGGGACCAGCTGGGGCGTGAAAAATGGCGCCGTTCCTAGACGCTGGGGGGAGAAGGAGGAAGACACGAGCCGAGCCTTCTAGCACGGCACCATGGAATAGGAGTGATGGGTGCTGAAGCGGAGGAAGGAGTGGAGACCGGAGCGGTGGCTGGACAGACTTGCTATTCGAACAGAGCTGTGCGGGGCTGAGGACGCCAGGGATGCCGAGGAAGCAGGTAGGTGGGAGTGGCTTGCTGCCGGCATCGGAGGGCGACCGAGGAGAGCTGAGGAGAACTGGAGCCAGAGATACCAGCCGATAAAGACAACCAATGCTGCTGGGCGAGGGACAACAGCCCAACCCCCTGGATGGTGATGGTGGGTGAGAGCCACCGGTGCCGAAGGCAGGGGGAGGAACGAAGAAAATGGGCGGCCAGGGGAGGAAGGAGATTGAAGCTGGCTGGAGGCCACCGCACAGACAGAAGACGTTGAATTGGTGAGAGAATGGAATGAACAGAACGACCAATGTTGGGGGGGCAAAATGAATAAAGTGCTGAACTGCCTATTATTATCAAGGCCAATTGACTGGGGATATCAGCTAACATCAGAACTTGCCTGTCATCTCCCCCCCCCCTTCCATCTGCTCATCTTTTTTTTGGAAGATGACTATTGAAGAACTGTGCCCCTAGTGGACGATTTTCTACATAGCAGAATTCAAAGAGTTAAAAGAAAGACCTACAGAGGACATTATCTATTTATTGATCTGGAGTGGCAAATTGTTTGACGACCCTTCCCATAGAACTGGTTTTAGACTAACTGACTATTACATCATTGTCTCAGATTAATTTTAACAGCTAACCGGTTAACCATTTTAATTTTAATTTTATATTTTTATATCTTATATTTTTAATTAATTTATTGGGGGGTAATTTTAGGGATGGAAGTTTGGGATTGGATGGAAGGAATGTATGAATTGAATGGGAATGATATGCATGAATTTTTTGGTCCACCTGACGCTCTTAGTAGATAAGAGTTTCTTCATTGTTCAAAAGCAATGGTCCTCAATGTTGCCAAAGCATTTGACACAGTATCGCATCGAAGCCTAATTCGTGTGGCTTGCGAGGTAGGTCTTGCCTTGCCTCCCCCCATGGTTTCATGCTTAAAACATCTGTATAGAAAAACAGCAGAAGTGGAAAATAAATTGCAACAACAAATAACATTATCAGAACCTGTCCCTTGCTACGCAGACGGAAAAAATAACAGAACTGCAGAAATTCCATTAAAAAGCTGAAGAAAACAGGGGAAAACTTCAACCACATATTTATGGTAAATAATGTGAAATCTTAGCTATCTGGCAAGATCTTAAGGTTACAGAAGAGAAGTTAGCTTTGGCTCAAGAAGAACTGATTTCTAATAGAAATCAAATTAATATTCATAACCAATTGATTGAAGATCTTAAAACAATAAGATCTGCACTGGAACAGGAGGTATCCAAAAAAGAACAGCAAATAAAAAAAAGAAGAGAAGTTGTTACAGGAAATATAAAAAATGATAAAGCAAGCTTTGGACATATTTCCATATATGGTGGACATGTCCACAAATAAATTTTGGAACAAAGTACAAAGTTGGTTAGGAGTTGACTAAAATTGAAATTAGTAAAAAACCAGAGTCATTTCTTTTAGGTATTATTGACCAGAAGTTGGGGAAAAAAAGAGTATTACTTAATGCTACATATTTTAACAGCAGCCAGAATCTTAATTGCACAATTTTGGAAACATAAAGAACTACCTGATGATTTTACATTGATAAAGAAAATTATGGATTGTGCTGAAGCAGATATGCTGATGCTGAAGATAAACAATAAAGTGTTGTAATCATAGGTTTATGGGCACTGAAATTTGGGAATAAAATATTACTGGAGAGATGTTTTAGGCCCAATTGTGTGCTGAATAAAACCTTAATTCTTCCTCTATGGAAAGGCAGCAAAGTCCAGGCTGAGTAAGCAAGCTGCAGAATCTGTGACCATGTATGGAAAGCATTTAACTTGGTATGCAATATGAACAAAACCTATAGCTAACTTCCATATAAGGAAATATATGCCTCTCTCACATTCCTTTGCTAATCACCAGTAAAAAGGTAAAGAATGTAGCTTTCGTTAATTATCTATAGGGAAGTCAGGAGAAGCTTGCCTTATATGGTGCAAGAGTGAATAGTAGTTGGAGGATGGCTTAATGTATGTGGTGTTCGCGAATTGGTTATTCTGCACCACATGTCAGAACTGTGAAATACAATAAAAAGGAGAGATCTTAATTCATTCGAGGTTGCCTCATCGAGAAAACTTTCTCTGTCGCTTCATTCTGATGTGGCAATCATGGCATGCTGTGCCTCCCTAGAGGGCGACCCACTGGGGGAGGGCTGCATGCTTTCAATAAAGATTCTGAGTATTATAAAACTTGGAACACTTTTTATGAGTGGTTAGAAACAAGGAAAAAACAAAATTGAGATACATACATATGAAGTAGAGGTAAAATAAAAAAGGAGGAATATATATAAAAAATAATTCTTAAGTAGTGTTGGGCGAACTGAACTTTGCAATGTTCGGCATGCTGAACCCAAAGTTTTTAAAAAGTCCGTGTTCAAGTTTGGCATTCAAATGAACTCCGCGATGCGGAGACTCTTAAAACTCCACTTCTCCAAATAATCTTTTATTTATTCACACTAGTTTAGATGTATGAAACTTTAGCAAGACAGAAATGCAAAACACACAGACTGAAGCAATTTCTATCAGCTTGAGTACTCTGTTCTCTTTGATCATCGTTGTCAAACCCCACCTTCATTTCCTGTTTAAACCTGTAAATGACACCTACAATCCAGAGCTATTCATATAGATGTAATACTTTTTACCAATCTCTTCTCTTCTTCTAGCCATTCTGCGATATATTGGATTTAACCATTTGTCTCCTGATACATTTTCCTAACTTTGATAGGGGCCAACTTCCCATTGTCACATCAGCCCCTCTCTCTGGTATTCCCACATCAATATCTTCATCACTCTCGGCTTCTAATCCCTCTGGCAGCCCCCCTAGGCCCAGGATAACTTGAGGGGCCTTTGCTCATCCTCCTCAGAATCAGGCATGTCCTGAGATTGACAAGGATTGCTCACCACTGGTAGTATCATGTCCAGACAACTCATGGGTTTGGGGACTCTGGGCAGACACCTGCTGTCTCTCCAGGCGTAACACATTTCTGGAGTGTCCAACATGATGTCGGATTAGGTCAGCCAGTATCGAATCGACCCTGCGGAGTGGAGCCCCCCCCCAATCTCTTCCACCAGCTGATGAAGCGTTTTGATTTGCTGGTCATGGACCTATTCGCCACCAAAACTCAGGGCGGAGGGCACAGACGCGTTTCTGATGGTCTTAGGAACCAAGACACCGCTTCTTGTATTTGTTTCCAGGCATGTCCACCCACATGCACATATACTGCAAAAAAAAAAAAATCTGTACCATGGGAACTTTGAGCATACACAGAAGATGAATTTCCAGCACTGTGCATGCATCGCTATCTTGTTTCTGGGGTTTTGTTATTTTTGAAGTTTTTTTCAGCACTGTGCCTGAGTGCGCAAAGCACATTGGGCGCCCACGCAGCGCAGGAGGAAGCAAACCAACAATGAGGTAAGTTATAACCCACTCCAGAGCTTCATAATAAATTTGTAATTTTATCGATGGGGATCACAACGTGAGGAACTGTATTATGGGGTCGCGGCATTAGGAAGGTTGAGATAATCTAGAGCAACGTACCAGAGTGACTTCTGCAGGAACATATTGGGGGAAAATGTCTTTGGAGAGCAATATTGAATTGAGCTATAAGCTGATTTTGATCTCAAGTGAAATGGCTCAACAAATTAGAGGCTTCTGAATTAGTGCTGCCTCTGTAGGAATGAAGGATGATGCTCGAGGCAACGCATTTATTTCTTCTGGAAATATGGAGAAGCCAGAAATGTGGGGAGAATTGGGGGTTCAACAATAGCTTATTTTCCTTGGGGAGATCAGGGATTTAAGTTTGGTATCCTTGGTGCGATAGTTCAATTTCTTTGGAACTATTGTGTCCACACATTTCTAGAAGTTCAATCTAAGAATGCTGAATGGATGTGTAAATTCTTGGAAACTCTGTCCCGATGTTGTATTGCGAAGAATTCAAAGATAGATAAAGATCACTGCAGGATTGAAAGCGCCAAAAGCCTTACTTTATTAGTGGAAAAGGCCAAGCCAAAAGAACCAAAAGCAACTTACGCTCTTATTCATACAGCCCCTTTCATGATTCTCTGTTCTCTATGACCTAATCCAGCAATATACGTGCGCAGTTCTACATGATGCTATAATTCATAAACATGGCAGAAGATCATAGAAAGCTAAGCAAAGGAATGCACCCTGTGGTACCAGCTAGAACATTTATCCCCAATATTATCATTCTGCTCCTAAGAACATGAACTTTCCCTGAACTTTTCCCAGGCCTACCCAGAAATCCTAACTGTAAAGCCTGAGCAAAAGACATGCTAACTTATGTTAATAGCATAAGTTGAACCAAGCACTCACGTGTGGCCTCAGGCGATATCTGGGCGTGCCTATCCATATGACCCTTTGACCTACACAAGGAATACTACATCCCGGTAGTCCTTCTGAGTTGCGCACCCCGAACTACATAGTAAGGTGACCTGGGCAATGCTTTGCACATTAAAATCTTCAAGAGTTAGGAAATAGAATAGAGCATGACCACAAACATGTGGATACAGGCCAACAGAGACTTAGAAAACGCAGTGATCCAAATGGAAACAGAAAAGGCCAATTATCTTCATTTCCAAAACTTAAAGGAAGAAAAAAAGCGAAGATTTTCCGATGTTATGGCAGATATTCGATCGAAAGCACTAGGTACAGGAAAGGAGGAAATGCTAAGAGTTAGATGAAGTTTATCGAATCAACACTAGCTATGCTAGGCGTCACAACCTTCCTAAAGAGGTGCACATTAAACTAACCAAAAAATCTGTGAGAGATGAGATTTTACAGAGCACGTGAGGACCCTATTGAGTATAGAGGTCGACAACTAGTGGTGTCTTAAAACAAGTCCCCAAAAGAGTAAGAGACCTCCGTAAACCATACCTGTTCTTGTCAGCAAAGCTAAATAGGCATAATATAATTTTTAGGTGGTTGGTCCCGGAAGGAATCTTGGTTACTTGGCATGAGAAAAAGATAAAAATTGATACAATAGAAAAAAGCAGAAAAGCCCTTCAAACACCTTTTTCCAGCAGGAGCCATTTGTTGTTGAGGTGGTTGACCTCGTCATCTTCATCCCCAGCTTCGTCTTGAGTCGGGGGCGTCATAGTGGACACCCCCCAAAATGGTTTTCCAGGGACTGACACTGGCTGGAAATTTGGGTCTCAGCAGTGGAGTTGTTGGACATCTCCAACACCCTGGGGCTTCATCTAAAGACACCCTTAATAGGGTCAGCTCCTTGAGGGCAAGAAGGTAGCACTGGAAGGGAATGTCTCACACCACACACCAGCTGTTCCAGGAGCAAATGATCTAAGTCAGGGAACCCGCAATCCAGGGTAGCGTCTCAGAGGGAAGCCACGTACTGGTAACGGGCTCACCTTCACTTTGGGTTTGTTGTCTGAAGGTGAAACGGTGTGCTATGCACGAGGGAGTTGGAGAATACTCGCTTCTCAGTTTGCTGAGATCTTACCAAGGCACTGTTGGGTTTAAACCACTCTACTACATGCTTGCACTGTCTTGTAAAACACATCTCTATGGTCAGGTCGCAATTAACTGACCAATGTGTCACCTTTTGATAACCAAAAGGGGCAGGTACTCTGCAGACTATATAAACCTCTGAAGAGTAGATGCTCCTCCCTTCTCTTCTACCTCTTGTACCTCCTTCTTCTGAACTCCTGTGTGATCCATTGTCCTCGGCTGAGGACACATGTGTGAGATGAAATCCAAAGCCATCCTCACACATGGGACCATCCAGAAGTTATTAATATGGACTGGAATATAAACTTATCTGCCTGCAATCTATCAATTGCATGAATCAACATAATTGTAAGTAAAATATTGTATTTTTTCATCTTTATGAAGGAGTGATCATTCATTGCTAACAAATGGGATTCTGAACCACGTGTTATTTCTTGCCATGCTAGCTCCGCTGCAAATTAAGCCAGCTGAACTCTGCTAATACAAATAATATTAATAATAATCAAAATACCCAACAGGCACCATGTACACAAGCTGAGGAGCATTCAAACCTTTCCATGTATGCAGCCCAGATTCTCAAGAGACTGGACTGTAAGCCTCAAATGAAGTTGGATCATTGCTGATAAAGCCACACAGGAAGAAGACAGAATTATAAATTCCTCCTTCGCGGCACAGGATTTCTACCCCCAGTGGGTGACATCCTAGTAACCGCTGCTCCCGTGCCCCCTCCTTCTCAAATCACCTCAGCACTACGGGGGGGAGCATGAATTGCGGCTAATCGGAGCTACCAGGTCACTGACCTTTGTGGTCATACCCGGGAAAGAGAAGGCGGTTGACGCGGGGGGGGGGTCCGCCACCCCCAGTGAACACACCGGGCTGGATCGCCAGAACGGCATTTAAATAGCTTTCGCGCCGGAGCGAGGAAGAGAGGCCTCATAAGAGGCGGTTTCCATGGTAAACGAGGCGGCGGCCATTTTCGAATAACCAAAGGGCGCGCTCTCCACGGCCCGTTTGGAAGTCGTGCGGTTGCCGGGGCAACAGTTAACGCCCACGGAAAAACGCCTCCTTGTAGGCACGTCAGCTTGGCGCCTTGCAAAAGCCTGCCCAGCAACACGCAGCCGCAGCAACGACTATTCTTTGCTGGCGTCGTGTAGAAGAAGGAGAGTAGCTGCTAATTACTGTATTTAAAGGCAAATTATGGCCGAACAAGCCGGGGAGGAGTCTGATGCTACCAGACCTAACACCCCGAAGGAGAAAGCTAAGGGGGAAAAACCCAGATCAAAGCCTCCTTCTCAGGGCTCCTCATTGAGGGAGGCTGAAAAGAGGATCAAGGCACTTGAAAGGCAATTATATTATTTGGGTTCTGAAATACCTGAAAAAATGGCAGAACTAGAATCTTTCCAAAGTATTTATTGCACTCAGGTGTCCGTTTGAATCTGTGCAAGCAAAATGCTGACCATCTGGTGAGAATTTGCAGTCAAATACAGCACCGTGACCCTGGTCCTCAAACATGTTGAAGTAATTGCGAATTTTTGTTCCTTTCTCAAGGTCCCAAATGAAAATGTTCCCATTGTGGCCCGCAGACAGCATGATCCTTCGGTCAAACGGATGAGCCTCTAAAACAAAGACCTCATCACCGTGACCAGATAAAGTATGGAGAAGCTGCCCAGTAGAAGAATTCCAGACTTTCAGAAGGAAGTTGTTCACTGCTGTAATAACAGTGGCATCATATCGATCCCAGGCTACCATAGTCACCTTCAGCTTCGACACTTTGTCTTCTCCAGACCATGGCCATTCTGAAAAGGATGGGCTGAGGTTAAAAAATGTGATAGGTAGCTCGAATGGCTTCAGCTAAGTTTAGTGAGGCTCCGATCGTTTGCGACTCAGCATCCTACTTCATCGCCCTGAAGGGACATAGCAGTGAGTTTGTCATCTTCTGGAGGTGGAAAGGGGGGCGAAAAACAGGCAGTTTTGCCTGTGTTCTGGTCTCCTGAGTCATCTGTGCATCCTGTTTTTCATCACCCCAGCCTCCAGCAGCGTTCTGCAGGCTAAAAACAGCTCTTTTGGGGCAAAACCAGGCAGTTTTCACCCACTTTGGGGGCTCCCGGGGCATGTTTTTCACCTCCCCCACATTTCCAGAACATCTCTGCAGATCAAAATTGTTGCCGTTACTCATGAATGGTGGGAATTATCTACAAGCAAGAACGAGATAAAAGAGAACGGGGAATAGAAACTAAAATAGCACTAGATAAAAATCTTATTAGGGCCCGAGGACAAAAGGATTCAAAAACTGTACCACTATCTGTTGAGTATATAAAATGGAATCAGAACTAGTAATGGGCCCAGGATTTGGGGTACACACCATTGAATGGCAACAAATTTGGAATAGAAATAGGAAATGAACATTAGTAACATCTTACCAAGAAAACTGTTCTTGGTAAGATGTTCTTCAGATAGCACATAACCCAACCCAACGCGCAAAAGATATGAACCTATGTGCTGGAAATGTAAAGAACGGGGGCACCTACTATCATATATGGCGGGGCTGTGAAAAAGTTAAAATTTTGGTGGATAAAATTCAGGAGTGGCTAGAAGAAATTTTAGATAATAGTGAAAAAACCAGAACTTTTTAAAATTGGGAATAGCAAGGGAGAAAAATTTGGAAACCCCCCCCAACTATACCTGATTCTGCATATAACCACAGCTACAAGATTAATTTTTGCACAATCATGGAAGAATGATTTACCAAAAGAAGAAATTATTGGGAAAATAATGTGTGCCAAAATGGCTAAACTAACACAGGAATTAAAAAATAAAAAAGACTCAGACTACTTTAAACGCTGGGATAGGTGTTATTACTAGATGGAAAAAAGAGGGGAGGAAAAGGCAGAGTCAGAACAACAGAACCAATGTTTGATAAGAAAGGAATTAAAATACCCAGGAAAAAGGTGGAAATAGGAAAGATCTTTTTGAGAGAATAATGTATAAAAATGTAAATAATCTGTGAAAGGTTTGGAAGAAGCGGTTTAATTTTGACAATATATTTGAACCTCACATTGGTCATTTTGGGGATGGTCAGAGAAGGAAAAGTTGAACTAGGGAATTTTGGCACACCATTTTCAATTCTGGATTTCTGTTACAGCCAGTGACGGGCCACCATGCCCGGCACTACTGGAACGGGCCAGGAGCACGCACATGCCCAGCGCAAGATTCGTATTTTGTGCATGCACAAATGCCAAATCTCACACAAGGACATGCCTAAGAGATTTCTAGGTTATTTTGCTTTTGCGCATACGTGGAACCGAAAAGTCTTAAAAACCGGCCAAAATAAACCAGTGACAGCTGCCTGTCCTGCCATGACACTTGTGGCAGTTCCGCCGCAAGCAGCCTGTCCGCTTGCCCGCCCACCGCGTTTCTCATGCAGCTTACAATCTCCACTGTGCTGCTCATGGCAGCTGCGCCGCGAGCGGCCTTACCAAGTCGCTTTGGTGCTTGCTGCAGGGTGACGAGAAGGGCCGTGGTGCAGCCGCGAGAAGCAGCCCACACGACCTACCGTTCACATGCACGCTCAGAGGAAAGGGAGCTAGGCTACACATACCATTGCATTAACAGTAATTGAATTCCCAGCGTTCCGGTTCGTGGGTCACAGCAATACACTTCTAACTTCTATCAAAAGTGTACCTTATTCAGTAAAATGGAGCCAAGTATTGTTTCTATTTAGAGGTTTAAGCGGTGGCAAGCCTGACGCAAACCAAGTTGCAGAAAACAGGTTACAGAATTCCGGTTTATTCAACTTTTCATGCCATTCCCACAACAGAGAAGCGGCAATTGAAAATGGAATCGGGGAAAGGTTGCAGCGATCATCAGTGGAAGCCAGGCAAAACTGAAGGAAGCAAGAGCGAAGTTGTGAGATTAAAAAACAGATCAAGAAGAATAAGGGGGAGAAAAGCTTTTACTCATTACATACTTGAGCAAGACAGATCTAAGGATAGAATTAGATAGATTACCACTCCACAGCCCTCTCTAAGCGGTTTACAAAGAGTAAGCATCTTGCCCTCAACAATCGGTGTCCTCATTTTACCGACCTTGGAAAGATGGAAGGCTGAGTCAACCTTGAGCCTACTGAGATTTGATCTGCCAAACTGCTGGCAGCTGGTGAAAAGCAGAAGTAGCTTGCAGTACACTCTAACCACTGTGCCACCCAACTGTTGTGGTTCAGCCTGAGCCAGATCAAAGACCAGCAGCGTCTCTGCTGGCTCCATGCCCGGAGGAGGCTGAGAGCGGAGAGGAGAGTTGTTTACAGTCAGACAGTGCAGACAGCAGTCACAAATGTGACGCTGATGCAAGGCCTGGGAGCCCTGGCGAAGGGCTCTCTCAAGCCAGTAGCTGTGAGCCTCTGGAGTCCCTGGATGACGACGCACAAGCTATCATTAGTATGCAGCAGAGACGCATAGCTCAAAGGAGATCTCAATTCCGTAGATATTATCAGCGGTGAATGAGGAACACCAGGGGGTTGGGTGTGGTCCTCACTAGCAGGGAAGGGTTTATAAGGCATGAGAACCATTCCGGCAGCGTGGAGTGTTATCAAAGGTGAGTTCGTGTTATCTGCATTTTCTCTCAACCTTTTTGTTCCTGGCTTGTGGCCCAGCAGCCTTGAAGACTGGTGGGAGGTGTGTGTCTGTTAGCAACAGCCTCGTCTGGCTTTAAGGATCTTGTGTTTCTGTATGAACAGTTGCCTTCGTGTATCTATTTGGAGTTCCAGTGTTTTCCTGATCTGTAAGGACATTTTCTGTTGGCTTTTCTCTTTACCATTATAAAACTGTATTCAACCGGTGTGTCTGGCTTATCTTTTTGGGTTGGTCATAGTTTCCGGAGTGACCCAGACAGAACACCAACTAGGTGCAAGTTTACTGGGCAGACAAAGCTGCTGAATTCACCCTAATTCCAGGCTCTTACATTCTCTTAGAAACTGGTACTAAACCCAGCCAAATGCAACTCAATCGGTTTTCTTATTTTTGGTCTTTTGGGACTCGAGTATGGCAAGAGCTCTATAACATTACCAAGGACATAACATTGTCCAGATATCCCTCTTTGAAGTATTTACCTTAACCCACAAATTGACTGCTTGGCATTAGAAAGTGGTAGTGGATAGCAGGCTTCTTCCTGCTTCCTTGGTGAGAACAGGACCATAGAAATGGAAAATAGCTCTCACGTTCAACAGGGTCTTGACTGCTATTGGAAGACAAATTGCAGTGCAATTTTTGTTAAGCCTCCCTTTCCGCCAATGCCATGGTCTCAACAGCAGTCCAGATGATGACTGTTCTATTTTTTTTTTAAGGAATGTTAATCAAATATATTTTGAAGTCAAGTAATATAAAAATCCATTAGGTTGCCAATATTAACAATAAAAATGTCTATGGCTAAAATAGTGTTGGGGGAACCGAACTTGCAGTTCAGGTCATACCGAACTTTGCAGTGTTCGGCATGCTGAACCCGAAGTTTTTTGAAACTTCGTGCAAAGGTTCAGCGTTCGGCACAAACTCCACGACGCACCAGTCAACAGCGTTCTTAGCTGAAGCCATGCAGTCTCTGGACATAAAACACAAGAAAAGGCTGTGATTGGCCGTGAGTCCTGTTGGCCAGTGATTGGCCAGCCAAATGCATGGCTTAGATTGGTCCCGAGGGACAACTGACTTGCCTCTATAAAAGGCAGCACCATGAGGTCCATCGCCATTGCAAGAGACTAGTAGCTAGTTAGGGACAGTCCTGTTGCTGCTGCTGAGAGGGAGAGATAGGTTGGGGAGATATCTAAGAGCAATTTGGCTGCATCTGCTTGCTGCTTCACTGAAATTGGTATTTCTAAACTGTGACATTGTCTTCATCCAAGGTAAAGAAAGAAGAAAAGTTGTGTGGGCAGGGGGGCATACCAGCCTAGCAATCCAGCCAAGGCACAAGAAGATAAAGACAGGGGGTTGGGGGGGGGGAATTCCTCTCTCCTCCAGTTCCAGTTCTAAAGTGTTTTAATTTGATTTTGTGGGCAAACCAGCCAGGACCCAAGAAAAAAACAGTTTCCTAAGCAAGACTGCAGTTCCTGTTTAAAACAGTCCCATTGTTTTCTAGTGCCTGCCTTGTCCTGGGTGCCCAGCCTGCCACCCAGGACCTGAGACAAAACAGTCAAAAGTATTTCTGACTCGCAGGGTTGTAAATTCAGGGTTTTGCCGTAGCAGTCCTACTCAGGTTCTCCAGAAATAATCAAAGTTTCTTACTGCAAAACTCTCAAAACAAGTCTTACACACCCAGATGTCTCCTCCCTCACTTTTCTTTCCTTCGTCGTCTCAGACGACGAAGATGAGCAAGAGGAAAAGGTACGCCTGGCTGGGCTGGCCAGAGGTGTGGGAACATGGAACTAGTGTCTTGGAATATGCATGCGAAAAGCATAGACCTTGAGCATGACACATATGATGACCCAGTTTCTCTAGTAACATTCTCCTCCTTCCCAGCACTCTTATCTTGCCTTCTTTGCTGCTAGCCTAAGAAAAGTGCAACATTATATATCATGAGGTGGGCTGATGGGGCCCTTCTCTCGCTCTTGCTTTCTTTTTCTCATGAATCAGCACTTTGAAATGTAGCACAAGTTATTTGATTTTTATTGGTTATATTTTGTAAGGTTAATATGTTATAAGTTTGAATTGGTGTAGCATCACAGAAGCCTGCCTTTCTGTTTGCTTTCAATAAAAGGATCATCCTGGATTTAGTCCAGGTTGCCTCACCAAAGAGAAAAAGTTGTTTTCAAGTTTCTTGTCCGAGGTTTTTTTCTCTCAATTAGATTTGTGAGTAACCCGCAGTCAGTTGCCAGGTGCGAGCCTCAATAACCCCCATACAGAGGGAAGTGGGAGCTCCCGGCCTAGGAATCTGCTGCGATGGCCACCAGCTTGGAGGGAGGCGTGACGGTGGTAGACACGGGCTGGTGCCGAGCCTCCCGGTTGGGGACTCCCTGCCCTCCCACAAGAAAAAACTACGCCAGACTCCACACTTTCCTTGTTACTCCCCGCCGCCAACTCCAATGTCCGTCTCCTTTGCGTGGCCTTGGAAAAGGCTGCGCGGGGGATTGTTCTCGTGTGCACGGCCGGGCATCTTAGAGGGAACATTGGTGCCCGCCTTGTGCTAGATGCCCAGCCTGCCACCCAGGACCCAAGAAAAAACAGTTTCCTGACCAAGACTGCAGTTCCTGTCTTCAACAGTTCCAGTGTGCCCTAGTGCCCACCTTGTGCTGGATGCCCAGCCTGCCACTCAGGACCCAAGGAAAAACAGTTTCCTGACCAAGATTGCAAGCCGTGGTGGTCCCACAGCCCTAGTCAGCCAGCAGAAGAGGGAGAAGGCTGCAAATCCTCAGCATTCAGTCTACTGGTACTACTGGCCACAGCGGCCAGAGACCGAGCGCGCCACATAGCACATGTCCTTCCATCACCCAGGATTGCTGGAAAACAGCAGGTGCATGCTGTTGCCTCCTCCTGCTACTCTCATTTTTCCCTCTTCACCCTCTGGCAGATAAAATTTTGGGTCAACCACAGGGCCACTTTCTTTGTCTAAATTTCTTTTCTATAATAAAAAGCACAGCGCAGCAACCACCAATTTCAGAGCGGCAGCAGGCAGTGCTAAAACTCATCTGCTTGGGCAAGAGACCACACACCGCCCAGGAGCTATGGACCGGCATCCAGGGGCAGGCAATGACCCCAGGGTAGCCCGCATCGTCACTTCTGCCCGTTACTGGATGGCCACCCTGCTGGATCCCCGTTATAAGGACATTTCATGTATTTTCATGTAAAAATCTGTGTCCCAAGTTCTAATCCAGTCAATTGTTGTACTGTGCACCTGGGCAGGAAAAAAATTTTTGGCAGTTGTTTCCATGGAGCCTAAATGCATGTTCCCTCCCAGAACTGTCACCTTTTGAAAATCTGAGATATCCAGGTATATTTTCATGTGTGTCCCAAGTATTAAGAGTATTCAGGGCAACATTTCTGCACTTGATGGAATTATTTTACTACCCTGGATCTTTTATGTTGAAAGGCCCGTAAAAACAGCAAGGCAGACATTTACGTTGAAGCTCTGAAACCTGGTATCTTTCTCTTGAAGACCCCACCCAAATCATTTAAATTTTAGCAAAGCAACCCCATATTTTTCATGTTCGAACTTTTGAAAAAGTTTGCTTCTAAGAAATATTACAAGCCCCAGCTTTTTGCTGTTGTTGCTCTAACAGTTCCTTTGCAGTTTTTCTAAATTTAAGCTGAATTGAACCATCAACCTTCCCACTTCCAATAAATATGATGAATTGGAAACTCTTCAATGCCACTAGCTTCTACAACTTTTAATTGCTTTCAATTTCTGCAACAATCCTTCCCACCCCCCCTCCATTTTCAGCATTCACTGAAAAACTGGATTACTTTAAAAGGTGAACTTTTCTGGTCAAAAGAAACCCAAATTCTATAGAAACCCCAGGCATTGAAAAATGCAGTTTGAAAACCCAGGTACTGAAACTCAGTTTGAAAAAGCAGGCATTGAAAAATGCAGTTTGAAAACCCAGGTACTGAAACGCAGTTTGAAAAAGCAGGTTTTTTGAAAAATGCAGTTTGAAACCCTAGGTATTGAAAAACGCAGTTTAAAACCCCAGGTATTGAAAACATAGTTTAAAACTGCAGTTTGAAACCCCAGGTATTCAAAAACAGTTTTAAAACTGCAGTTTGAAAAAGCAGGCATTGAAAAATGCAGTTTAAAAACCCAGGTATTGAAAACATAGTTTAAAAATGCAGTTTGAAACCCCAGGTATTGAAAAACACAGTTTGAAAAATGCAGTTTGAAATCCCAGGTATTGAAAAACGCAGTTTAAAAACCCAGGTATTGAAAACATAGTTTAAAAAATGCAGTTTGAAAAAGCAGGCATTGAAAACATAGTTTGAAAAATGCAGTTTGAAAACCCAGGCACTGAAACGCAGTTTGAAAAAGCAGGTTTTTTGAAAAATGCAGTTTGAAACCCTAGGTATTGAAAAACGCAGTTTAAAAACCCAGGTATTGAAAACATAGTTTAAAAATGCAGTTTGAAATCCCAGGTATTGAAAAACGCAGTTTAAAAACCCAGGTATTGAAAACATAGTTTGAAAAATGCAGTGTGAAAAAGCAGGCATTGAAAACATAGTTTGAAAAATGCAGTTTGAAAACCCAGGCACTGAAACGCAGTTTGAAAAAGCAGGTTTTTTGAAAAATGCAGTTTGAAACCCTAGGTATTGAAAAACGCAGTTTAAAAACCCAGGTATTGAAAACATAGTTTAAAAATGCAGTTTGAAACCCCAGGTATTGAAAAACACAGTTTGAAAAATGCAGTTTGAAATCCCAGGTATTGAAAAACGCAGTTTAAAAACCCAGGTATTGAAAACATAGTTTGAAAAATGCAGTGTGAAAAAGCAGGCATTGAAAAATGCAGTTTAAAATGCAGTGGAAATCAAATATAAACATACTGTTTTAAAAGTAGTTGTTTTTGTTAAAGATTTCCATCAACTCTCACAAGGACTATGTCTCGAGCTGTTCGACGTTTTGAACTTGATGGACTTGAACAGTTTCGAGGAGGAGGAGGTAGTGTTTGGATGAAAATTATTCCTGGCTCAGGGAACATGAGAATTGGGACATTAGATTCACGTCTCAAGGCAACTATGACTAGACAAGTTAGTCCGAGAGATGACCCAAGAGCGAATCATAAATGACCCTGATATGCGAGAGGCCGTTGGGGCTCTTTCTCTTGTTTCAAATGGATTGTACATCCAGGCAGCCAAAATGCTTGATCAAGTACATATGGTACAACTCCTGACTAACCGACTTGGAGCAGAGACTGTGGATGTTGATGTTCTGGATAAATCAACAGAAATCGCAAATGACTCACTTGTTGGACAACTTGACCTCCGGTTTCCAGCTCCAGCCGGGAACTGGGTTTTCAACGCAGAGCATTGGGCTAGATGGATTGCTGACATTAGAGGGAATGTTCATGCTGCCTTGAATATGCCACAAGCAGCCCCTGCAGTAGCCAATGTGCCTGCTAATGAGATCCACCCTTGGATGTTTGGGGGTTACATCAATGTTAATTTGACTGATGGACAAGCGCTTGCTGTTCCAGTCGTGGATAATAACGAGTCAGCACTGATCAGCATACTTCAAATATTAGTTGCTGTGAGCTCACGAGGTGGTGCAATCAAGGTGTCTGGGATGACTCATCTAGCTCTTGGAGTTTGCATTGTTAGCTCTGGGGGAAATATTACCAATGCCAGACTCCGCAGAATTGTTGCAAGTGTTGCGAGAGAAACTCTAACAGAGAACATTGATATCAGCCGTGAAATGGTCCAAAAGGGCTGGGACTTTCTAAGTATTTACTGGGAACAGGCGGCAGGAGTAATAGGTCAAGATTTCCAGAACATGTTCAATGCCCTTGGTGAAACAGGTAGAAGATCAAGTTTACGTCTTGCTCTATTGTGTACGCAAACTGAGTTTAAGATGCTAACCGGGATCGTGACCACTCTGAGAGCAATTAATGGGTTCATTGATTTCCCCTGGGATGAATTGAATGCTGCAATTATTGGAACAACAGGACGGGATGAGATGGCAGTTGTTGCTGATTATGCAGAGTTTATCAATCCTCCAGCGCCCGCTCCTCTGGGACCTCTTCCTGTGGGCGGACACTGGGCAGGTTGGTTGTTTTCTCTTGAAAGGCGGGCAGCAAATCGAATGACCATAGCAAATTATCCTAATTTACTTTATGCTGCTACTCAGTTAGATATCCAAGTGGGAGGAAACTTATCTATGCGTCAGTATCAGGGCCTGGACAATCATGTTGTTGCTGCTAAACCGCTCATTGATGCTTGGATTGGTCAATACATAACTGCCAAGGCCCAACAGAACCAAAACTTTGCACTAGTAGCTGCAGGAGTACAAGCTGTAGGGCATCTTCAACGTGTTCGTGGTCACAGAATTTAATTAGTAAAGGAAAGTACCTTTCTTGCTGCTAAGTTTAAACTAAGTTATTCTTGATCTTACTTGAAGTTACTGACACTTGATTGTTTTAGGTTCTCAAAGTTATTAGTTTTTGTACAATATTTTGCACTGACAGCATTGTTTGTATTTTTGAATAAAGATGCTAATTTCTGAGCCAAGAACGTGGAAATCACATACTATTTAAAAAAGAAAAAAAGAAAAGAAAAAAAAGTAGTAGATCCTTGGAACAAACTTCCAGCAGACGTGGTTGGTAAATCCACAGTAACCGAATTTAAACATGCCTGGGATAAACATATATCCATTGTAAGATAAAATACAGGAAATAGCATAAGGGCAGACTAGATGGACCACGAGGTCTTTTTCTGCCGTCAGTCTTCTATGTTTCTAAAAGCCCAGGTATTGAAAAATGCAATTTAAAAGCCCAGGTATTGAAAACATAGTTTAAAAAATGCAGTTTGAAAAAGCAGGCATTGAGAAATGCAGTTTGAAAACCCAGGTATTGAAAACATAGTTTTAAAAATGCAGTTTGAAAAAGCAGGCATTGAAAAACGCAGTTTGAAACCACACCCAGGTATTGAAAAACTTTTCAAAACCCAAATATTGAAACACGCAGTTTAAAAACTCAGGTATCAAAAAATGCTGTTTGAAACCCCATGTACTGAAAAAAGCGGTTTGTAAACCCAGGCATTGAAAAATGCAAAACTCAAATTTGACCTCAATTAGCTTTTCCTGGCTTAACGTACAAGCTAATGTGGCATACAGGATATATAACAGGGTTAAGTTGAATTTTAGAGACCTTAAAAAGCCTAGACTTAGTTGAATTTTAAAGTAGAATACTTTAGAAACCCAGCCCGAGATTTAGAAAAAAAACACCCTCATCTGGGTTTGGGGAAAAACAACAACAACCAGCAATGGCAAACCCGGTTTATAATAAAAAAGCTTTTCTTCCACTTTTAAACTAAGAAAAATTTCCAGGAATTCAGACTAAACGTAGGAAAAAACTGTAGAAAATGTTTTCTTCATAAAATAGGTATTTAGGTTCCCCCTCCATGAAACCCCACTTCAGAACGAACCGAGAATAACTAAGAAAGAATTAAAACAAACCCCTAACGCAACACGAAAATAAAAACTTTCCATCCACCGCCTTTTACCTCAGAAATGAGCCGAGCGGGAAGCAAGCAAGATATTCTTTAGGACTCTACCAACTTCGAAATGAAAGGGTGGATTCGAGAGAGAAAAAACGTTCTCAGGTATCTTGAAAGTACAATTACAGCCAAATCTCTTGACCGCTCTCATGAAAGCTTATCTACAATAGATTGTGAATCATTCCGATCTTGTAGCACATTTTATTTCATGAGCTGAAGTTTGACTTGCGAGCTGTTCTCCACCTCTTCCCCGACCTCAATTTCTATTTGGAACATTCCAGCCCAGCCCTTCTTTCCACAAGTTTACAAATTGCAGTAAAGGGAAAAAATTGCAAATTGTAATAGGGATTTTTAATGCAATGCAATGCAATTTAACGACATGCAAAACAATAAAGCAAAACAACCCCCCCCCCGAAAGATAGCCTGAATTTTGCCCTGGTTTTCTGGAAAAGCTCCAAAGCGATTGTCTGCTGGGTTTTGCTGACAATGCAATTGCTCTGCACAAGTGCATTCAATTTGGAGGAGAACAGTTCAATTTGCAATGCAAAGGAGCGGTTCTCTGCTAAAGAAATTATCCCAACGACATTTTTCACTGGATGCAAATTGTATCTTTTGCAAATTGTACTCGAGTGCAGTTTTTAAAAATAAATGAAATAAAAATGTCATAAAATTTTCAAAATATTTTTTTTTTTAGAAAAGCATGGCCAGTTTAATGAAAAGAAGGACAAGGGGAGACATAATAGCAGTGTTCCAATATCTCAGGGACTTCCACAAAGAAGAAGGTGTCAGCCTATTCTCCAAAGAACCTGAGGGTAGAACAAGAAGCAATGGGTGGAAACTAAACACGGAGAGAAGTAACTTAGAACTAAGGAGAAATATCCTTACAGTTAGAACAATTAATCAGAGGAACAGCTTTCCTCTAGAAGTTGTGAATACTCCAACAGTGGAAGTTTTCAAGAAGATGTTGGATAACCCTCTGTCTTAAGTAATGTAGGGTTTTCGGCCTAAGCAAGTGGTTGGACTAGAAGACCTCCAGGGTCCCTTCCAACTCTGTTGTTGTTGTTTAAAAAACTATCTTCAAATAATAATTGTACTATAAAGTATGCCCAACCCACGCATCGATAATACTGCCTGTTCATTTGGCCAAAGGGTAATAAATCAACAAAGTCCTTGCATCTGGTCAGTGTAGATCAGAAAAGTCAAAATGGCAGCTATGACATAGCAAGTGAAATAGCGACTGGTTTTTTTTTAGTAAACTTTATTAATTTTCATAAAACTAACAAACAAACATACAAACATTTAACGTATAGTTGGGGTTACAATTACGCCTCATCTTAGAAGTCTGTTTTTTATACAGAAAAAGAATACACAATTACTTCATTAAATCAACATATTAATTTAAATGAAAAGAAGAATTTTGTTCAAACTTTGTAATTAAAATTTGTTTTAAAAAATAGAAAAAAATAGAAAATCATTCTAATATATTTACATTTTTCCATAACATTTAAATTTTATTTTTCTATATTATTTATCCATATATAAACTTTGTTCCAAATAATATAAAATTCAGATTCCTCTTGATTGTTCAACTGTCTTGTCATCATATCCAGGGCCGCCATCAGGAATTTTGGGGCCCCATACAGCCTAAGTGTCTGGGGCCCCCCTCCCTTCTTCCTTCCTTCCCTTTTTCTTTCTTTTTTCTCTTTTGGTTTTTTTCCCCATCCTTCCTTCCTTCCTCTTTCTTTCTTTCTTATTTTTCTTTCTTTCCTTTTTTCTCTTCTTTTTCTTTTCCCTCCCTCCTTCCTTCCTTCCTTCCCTTTTAAATTTTCAAACTGTCTTCTTCATATTCCTGGCTGAGGAATTCTGAAAGCTGCAGTCAACTGTCTTCAGCCATTGTCCAGCCCTGTGCTACGGACCCCTCCCTCCACCCCCTGAAGAGGCCGGGGGCTTCTTTCCAAAGCCAGTGGCAGTGATGCCAGAACCCCCTTCCCTGGGGATGGGAGCGGGGGGGGGGGGCTCCACTGGTCTCCCTCGACAAGACCTTCCGCAACACATCAGCCCTGCTGGGCAGGCCTCTTAGCCCCACCAAAGAAATGGGGGTTAAGGAAGACCCCCACCCCCCACCTTGCCCCAAACACTGGCACTCTGCATAACCCATGCGGGGGCTTTGGCTTCCCCTCTGCAGAACAGAAGCTGGGGACCTCTCCCTCCACATACACCGGATCCCTATGGCCCATCCGAGGGCTGGCAAAATAGGTGTGCCCCCCCCACCTGCTTTTCTATCTCTCTCTCTCTCTCTCTCTCTCTTTCTCTCCCTCTCTTTTTGTCTCTCTTTCTCTCTCTACTTTTCTTTCTTTTTCTCTTTTTCTCTCCCTTTCTCTCTCTTTTTCTCTTTTTCTCTCCCTTTCTCTCTCTTTCTCTTTATATCTCTTTCTCTCTTTTTTCTCTCTCCCAACCTCTCTCTTTCTCTTTCTATCTCTTTCTCTCCCTCCCTCTCTCTTTCACTTTCTCTACCTCTTTCTCTCCCTCTCTCCCCTTCTCTCTTTCTTTCTCTTTCTCTCCCTCCCCCTCTCTCTTTCTCTTCCTCTTTTTATCTCTCTTTCTCTCTTTTTTCTCTCTTTCTCTGTCTCTTTCTCTCCCCCTCTCTTTGTCTCTTTCTATCTCTTTCTCTCCCTCCCTCTATCTTTCTCTTTTTATCTCTCTCTTTCTCTCTCTCTCTTTCTCCCCCTTCTCTCTGAAGTGGGGAGGGCCGGGTTGGCACCAAGGGAGCTCGAGACGGGGTGCAAAAGCAAACTACTCTGCCGGCCCGGGCCCACATCGGAAGGAAGGAAGGAAAGAATGGTAAAAGGGGCGATCAAGAGAGGAATGGGTGAATGAATGGACGGAGGGTGGGAAGGAAGGAAGGAAAGAGGGAAGGGACAGGAACAGAGGAAGGGTGCAAAGGAAGCAAGGAAAGGTGTGAAAGGGGAGAGTAAGAGAAGAAGGAGTGAAAGAAGGGAATGAGGGGGGAAACAAGGGAGGAAGGAGAAGGAAAGCAAGAAATGGAGGGAGGGAAGGAAAGAAAGAAAGAAAGAAAGAAAGGGGGAAGGGACAGGAACAGAGGAAGGAAGCAAGGAAACTTATGAAAGGGGAGAGTAAGAGAGGAAGGACTGAAGGAAGGGAGGGAGGGAAGAAGGTAGGAAGGAGAAAGAAAAGAAGAAATAGAGGAAGGGAAGGTAAAAGAGAGAAAGAAAAAGAGCAAGAAAGAAAGCAAGAAAGAGAGAAAGAAAGAATGAAAGAGAAATAAAAATAGAGAGGGGGGATGAAAGAAATGGAAGGAGGGAAGGAAGGAGAGAAAGCAAGAGAAAGAAAGAAAGCAAGAGAAAGAAAAAAGAATGAAAGAGCAAGAGAGAAAGAAAGAAAGGCAACTTCAAAGAAAGGCTCACTGAGCATCTCTCACTCTCTCTCTCTTTCTATCCCTCTTTCTTTCTCTCTCTTCCTTTCTCTCTCCTCTCTCTCTCCCTCTCTTTCTACCCTCCTTTCTCTTCCTTCCTTCTCTCCCTCCCTCCCCTCCCTCCTTCCTTCCTCTCCATTTCTCTTTCCCTCCCTCTCTTTCCCTTTTCTTTCTTTTGGTCCACTTCTCTCTCTCTCCGCTTCTCCACTTGCCTCCCCCTCGCGCCTCGCCCTTCCCACCCGGCCACCCGCGCGCGCTTACCAGCAGCAGGAATTCGAGTAAGCCCAAAAGAAGCCATTGGCTCCGGGCGGCGTTCATGGCCCCCCCGAACCCCCGGCCCAGCATTTCCAGAAGCCGAAAGGCGCGGCTCTCTTACCCTTGCAATCCTCGGGGGGACACAAGGCCGGCGGAGAAGCCGGCCGGGCTCAGCCCTCTCCCGGCTTCCCCAATTCCGCTTCCCCAGCAGCGCCAGCGCGGCTTGGCTTCCAGAGGGCTGAGCCAACCCCGCGGTCTTTCCTCCTTCCGCGGCTGCCATCGGGGCTCCCTGCCAGCCTCCCTGCCTTCTTTCCTCGTTGGGGGTGGGAAGAAGGTGCGGGCCGCAGAGGCAGAGTTTGTCTCAATCGGAGTTGGGGAGTTTTTGGCGGGCACCGGGCCCGCCCCCCCCCCCCCATTTTCCAATTTGGCCGGGGCCCGGGACGCCGCTACCAGTAATACCCGTCTATTGGCGGCCCTGATCATATCCATCTCTGCACAATCTAGGATTTACTTAATTACCAAGGCCACCGTTTGTTCTGCCTCAACGAAAGAGGAGCGCAAGTTGATAAGTCCCTGCACACAGACTGGCTCTTGTGATGAACTTGTGAGTGTGGGAGATGTAAGATGAACCTTAACCTAGATAGGATTCTGGGAAATACTCAGAATCGGAATGACAATGGCGTAACTAACATGGTTCTGTTAATAAATCAAGCTCTGATTGAGAGAATTGGACTGGGACTTGTTTTATTTCTCAGATGCTATTTGGAACACTGACCTTTAAAACCCTACATGGCCTTGGACCAGAGTACCTCCGGAACTGCCTGCTACCGCACGAATCCCAGCAAACGATAAGGTCCCACAGAGTTGGCCTTCTCCTGGTCCTATCGACTAAACAATGTCATTTGGCGGGCCCCGGGGGAAGAGCCTTCTCTGTGGCGGCCCCAGCCCTCTGGAACCAACTCCCCCCGGAGATTAGAACTGCCCCCACCCTTCCTGTCTTTCGTAAACTACTCAAGACTCACTTATACCGCCAGGCACGGGGGAGTTGAGACACCTTTCCCCTAGGCTTTTTTATACTTTGTTGTATGTTTGGTATGAATATGCTGTTTGGTTTTTTAAAATAATGATAGGGTTTTATATGTTTTTAATATTAGATTTGTTCCACTGCTATATTGTTTTTATTGCTGTTGTGAGCCGCCCCAAGTCTTCGGAGAGGGGCGGCATACAAATCTAATAAATATTATTATTATTACTATTACTATTATTATTATTATTATTAATTGGATTTGTATGCCGCCCCTCTCTGGAGACTCGTGGCGGCTAACAGCAACAATAAGACAGTGTACAATACTAATCCAATACTAAAAACGATTAAAAACCCATTAATATAAAAACCAAACATACATACAGACATACTATGCATAAAATTGTAAAGGCCTAGGGGGAAAGAGTATCTCAATTCCCCCATGCCTGGCGGCAGAGGTGGGTTTTAAGTAGCTTACGAAAGGCAAGGAGGGTGGGGGTAATTCTAATCTCTGAGGGGAGTTGGTTCCAGAGGTCCAGGGCTGCCACAGAGAAGGCTCTTCCCCTGGGTCCCGCCAAGCGGCATTGTTTAGTTGCCGGGACCCGGAGAAGACCCACTCTGTGGGACCTAACTGGTCGCTGGGATTCGTGCAGCAGAAGGCAGTCCCTGAGATATTCTGGTCCGGTGCCATGAAGGGCTTTATAGGTCATAACCAACACTTTGAATTGTGACCAGAAACTGATCGGCAACCAATGCAGACTGCGGAGTGTTGGTGTAACATGGGCATAATAATAATAATAATAATAATAATAATAATAATAATAATAATAATAATAATAATCTATTATTATTATTAATAATAATAATATTTCTATTATTATTATTAATAATAATAATAAATTCCGATTCTGAATACTTCCCAGAATCCCACCTAGGTTAAGGTTCATCTTACATCCCCCACACCCACAAGTTCATCACGAGAGCCAGTCTGTGTGCAGGGTCTTATCAACTTCCTCTCCTCTTCAGTTGAGGCAGAATGAACGGTGACCTTGGCTTGGAGAAAGGAATCTTTGGTTGTGTCTAGTAACTTTCTCCTCTGACTACTCACTGCCCCTCCCATCCCCCCTTGTGTTGTGTCAGGCTGAACTCTCTAACTCCACATGAAGACTTCCGGCCGGACACTACCATCCCCTGTCCTAATGTTTCTCTTTTACTAGTATCGTGTATATAAATCTGGCATTGGGCCAGAATACATCCGGAACCGCCTGCTACCGCATGAATCCCAGCAACCGATAAGGTCCCACAGAGTTGGCCTTCTCCGGGTCCCGTCGACTAAACAATGTCGTTTGGCGAGGCCCAGGGGAAGAGCCTTCTCTGTGGCGGCCCCGGCCCTCTGGAATCAACTCCCCCCAGAGATTAGAACGGCCCCCACCCTCCTTGTCTTTCGCAAACTACTCAAGACCCACCTTTGTCGCCAGGCATGGGGGAGTTAAGATATTTCTTCCCCTAGGCCATTACAAGTTATGCATGGTATGTTTCTGTGTATGTTTAGTTTTTTATAATTAGGATTTTTAGTTGTTTTATTAAATTGGATTGTTACGTATTGTCTTTTACCATTGTTGTTAGCCGCCCCGAGTCTGCGGACAAATCCAATAAATAAATACATAAATAAATAAAATATTACTGTATCTTTTATAGCACCAATAGGTACTTGACAAAATAAATAAAAAAGTTAAATAAATAAATGCCTCTCGTGGTTTCAGGCACGGCTTCGCGTGCCACCTATGGCTCACATGCCATTAGCTTGCCATCGCTGCCATAAATCTAAATTTTTATCTAAATATAGATAAAATTATGGGTGCGGTTTTTCAACTGATAGGCCAACAGTTTCCTCCAACCATAGCTCTGCAAAAACACCTTTGTTTGAACTTCCTAGATGAGCAGTGTGTGTGTGTGTGTGTGCTTGTGTGTTTGTGTAATTTTTGCTCCTTTGCAGGGTGAAGGAGGCGTGAAGCGTTGAGAAGATAAGATTGAATGCCTTTCTGAAAACTGGCTCTACAGAAGAGAGATGGTTCGGATTCTCACGTCGCTTGATAAAACTCCCTTCCAAATTGCTCGGAGGCTCAACTCAAGAAAACGTGGGTTTTTGAGGCTTCGACTTTGAAGGAAGGGCTTGTGGTGGTACCCAGAATTTGGCCTCCTCGCATGCAGCATTTTCCAATCTACTAGACAGGCTGTAAAAGGTAAGTTAGTTTGTGTTGGGGCGAATATATCTATAGCTCCGGTGTAGGGTGACGGTAAAAGTTCATTTTACAAGCTTGTGGGTTGGTTTTAACTTGCGCTGTGTTTTTATTTATTTATTGGATTTGTATGCCGCCCTTCTCCGCAGACCCAGGGCGGCTAACAACAGCAATAAAACAGCATATAATAATAATAATCCAATACTAAAAACAATTAAAAACCCATTATAATAAAAACCAAACATACATACAGACATACCATGCATAAAATTGTGAAGGCCTAGGGGGAAAGAGTATCTCAATTCCCCCATGCCTGGTGGCAGAGGTTGGTTTTAAGCAGCGTACGAAAGGCAAGGAGGGTGGGAGCAATTCTAATCTCTGAGGGGAGTTGGTTCCAGAGGTCTGGGGCCACCACAGAGAAGGCTCTTCCCCTGGGTCCCGCCAAGCGGCATTGTTTAGTTGACGGTACCCGGAGAAGACCCACTCTGTGGGACCTAACTGGTCGCTGGGATTTGTGCAGCAGAAGGCGGTCCCTGAGATAATCTGGTCCGGTGCCATGAAGGTTTATACCATCACTGGTTTAAACCATCACTGGTTTATAGCCATTTTAATATGTTTGTGAACTTCAATTCCCAGAATTCCCCAACCTGCGTATTTTTCGCCTTTGGTAGCTTGTCAGACCCCCAAAACCTAAGACACTAAGCCAATATTTAAAACAAAGTGTCTTTATTGTTCCACATCTATAGACAGAACTTCGCCCAACCGAATTAACCTACTATCTACATCAAACATATACTTTGGGAACTATTAGGGAGAGGTTGCATCCAATTGGTTGCTCCTTACTCCTCTGCAATGCATCTCCTCCCTTCTAGGAAACCAGCCCACTACATTCCATCACACAATTTTAAGATGTGTGGATTTTGACTCCCAGAATTCCCCAACCAGTATATTTGTCAAACTTGGCAACTTTACAAGAGACGTGGACTTCAGTTCCCAGAATCCCTTAGGCAGCAGGTTTGTTCAGTTGGCAACTTTAAGATAAGTGGATTTCAATTCCCAGAATCCCCCAGCCAACCTGTTTCTTTATATTTGGCAACTTTAAGATTTGTGCGGACTTCAACTCCCAGAATTCCCTAGCCAGCATGTTTTTCAAACTTGCAACTTTAAGAAGCACGTGGACTTCAGCTCCCAGAATCCCCCTGCCAGTATATTTTTTTCAAACCTGAGAATTTTAAATGTGTGTGAATTCAACTCCTCAAATTCCTCAGCTAGTATGTTTTCCAGACTTGGCAACTTTAAGACACGTGGACTCCAACTCCCAGAATCCCCCAGTCAACATTTTATCTCAGGGACGGCCTTCTGCTGCACGAATCCCAGCGACCAGTTAGGTCCTACAGAGTGGGTCTTCTCCGGGTCCCGTCAGCTAAACAATGCCGCTTGGCGGGACCCAGGGGAAGAGCCTCCTCTGTGGCAACCCCGGCCCTCTGGAACCAACTCCCCCCAGAGATTAGAATTGCCCCCACCCTCCTTGCCTTTCATAAGCTACTTAAAACCCACCTCTGCCGCCAGGCATGGGGGAATTGAGATACCCTTTTCCCCCTAGGGCTTTACAATTTTATGCATGGTATGTCTGTATGTATGTTTGGGTTTTTATTATAATGGGTTTTAATTGTTTTTAGTATTGGATTATTGTTATACGCTGTCTTATTATTGTTGTTAGCCGCCCCGAGTCTTCGGAGAGGGGCGGCATACAAATCCAAGAAGTAAGTAAGTAAGTAAGTAAGTAAGTAAGTAAGTAAGTAAGTAAGTAAATAAGATTTGCACAGTTGGCAACATTAAGATGTGTGTGGACTACAACTCCCAGAATTCCCCAGCCAACATGATTTTCCAGTGTTGGCAATGTGTGTGGAGTTCAACTCCCAGAATTCTCCAGCCAGCCAGCTGGGAGATAAAGTCTACTTATCTGGCAAATATTTTTTTTATTTTTTTCTCTCCAATCACAGTACAATAAAAATTATGACAACAACATCAAATTGTTTTACAATAAATCAATTTCAGGAAGTTATAGAATACAATGCTACCACCTTCACTTTTGACATCTGAATAAAAATAGCTGCCCAATTTTTTAATGCTATAAAAACATACTATTAGCTAAGATCCCATTTAAGCTGCTCTGAATTCTAGTACAGTAATACCCCGGTTATTGCGTCCCCGACCATTGCGAACAGGGTAATTTGCGATTTTTCAACCCGGAAGTCAAAACACCATCTGCGCATGTGTGCCCTTTTTTTCTATGGGCACGCATGCGTAGATGGCGCCCGGCAGATCAGCTGCTGGGCGGCTTCCCTGGGTCTTCCCCCTCTTGCTGGCGGGAGGGCGAGCAGCGGGCATCAGCAAGGAGTTTCCCCACCGCCCACGTAAACTCCTCGCTGCCGCCCGCCCTTCGCCCGCCCACGCCGTTCATTCTCGCCGCTTTCGAGCTGAGTCCTGAAGCGAACTCGCTCCAGGACTCAGCTCGAAAGTGGCGACAGCCAGCGCGGAGAAGCCGTTCGCTGGCGCTGGCTGTCGGCGCTTTCGAGCTGAGTCCTGAAGCGAACTCGCTCCGGGACTCAGCTCGAAAGCGGCGACAGCCAGCGCGGAGAAGCCGTTCGCTGGCGCTGGCTGTCGGCGCTTTTGAGCTGAGTCCCGGAGCGAATTCGCTCCGGGACTCAGCTCGAAAGCGCCGACAGCCAGCGCGGCGCGGCTGTTTTAAAATGTCGCCGCCGGCATGGGGGGCTTGCCAGCACCCCCCGGACCCCCAACCCGGGTTTGGGGGGCTGCTAGGAAGCCCCCCATGCCGGCGGCGACATTTTAAAACAGCCGCGCCGCCCCCAATCTTCGGCTCCTCGCTAGCGCTGCAGGAGTAAAAACACCATCTGCACATGCGCAGATGGTGTTTTTACTTCCGCAGCGCTACTTCGCGAAAACCCGCTCGTTGCGGGTGGTCCTGGAACGGAACCCTCGCAACGAGCGGGGGATCACTGTATCTCACATTGAATAGGCTGAAATGTTTCAAATGTGTCCTAATCGCTTCCATATCAATTTTCATATATAATCAATACCCTTTACAAATAGTTAACACCTATTAATAAAATACCTTTAAAAAACATTTGAAAAATTCTTACAATAACATAGCCAAAAGGGAAAAAATAAACCCAATAATATCACCAAATACAGTGATACCTTGTTTTACAAACACCTCGTCATACAAACTTTTCGAGATACAAACCCGGAGTTTAAGATTTTTTTGCCTCTTCTTACAAACTATTTTCACCTTACAAACCCACCGCTGCCACTGGGATGCCCCGCCTCTGGACTTCTGTTGCCAGCGAAGCACCCGTTTTTGCACTGCTGGGATTCCCCTGAGGCTCCCCTCCATGGGAAACCCCACTTCTGTGTTTTTGTGATGCTGCAGAGGAATCCCAGCAGCGCAATACCAGCAGCGCAAAAACGGGCGCTTCGCTGGTAACGGAAGTCCGGAGGTGAGGTTTCCCAGCGAGGGGAGCCTCAGTGAAATCGCAGCATCACAAAAACACAGAAATCTGGAGGTGGGGTTTTCCATGGAGGGGTGCCTCAGGAGAATCCCAGCAGCGCAAAAACGGGTGCTTCGGCTGGCAAAAGGGGTGAATTTTGGGCTTACACACATTAATCACTTTTCCATTGATTCCTATGGGAAACATTGTTTCATCTTACAAACTTTTCACCTTAAGAACCTCGTCCCGGAACCAATTAAGTTTGTAAGACAAGGTGTCACTGTATTGCCTAAGTCTAGATAAGTCTACTTATCTAAAAGATACCATATTTGTAAACCTTCGTGCTAGGTCGTTTACAGCTATAATTGCAGTAAACATTAGAAGAGAGAGCTATCTACTCTAGGTTGGCAAAAAATATACCGGTATATCAAAAAGCGTTTGGTAGCACCTTTTCCAACTAAGTCATTGCATCAAATTTTATTAAAATTGTTTAGTCAGAAAAGGTGTTGCCTGGCTCCCTACGATTATAATTAGTAGATAGGTAACTACAAGCCTATGTTTATGCTTTGCAGAACCAAGCTGATTCATCATTGGCTTGTGATAATCATATTGAACATTTGCTACTCGGAAATTTGATAAGCAAGTTAAAAGGGGAACCAAAACATGAGTTTTAATCATGTTTCACTATATCAAGTGATAGTAAAAACTGCACATGACTTCAAAACAAGTCAGCAAAAAGTAACCCCTTGCATTTGGGACTTTTGTCTATAGCCTAAATTGCAACCTTGCCAGTTATTACATAAAATAGAAACTCCTTCGGTATTTCTTAAAGCCAAACTTAAATAAAGTTGGCAGTCCTGTGCTGATATATCCAACAGATCAGTAGATCAATATTTCTTAATCTTGGCAACTTGAAATGGTTTGGGGGGCGGGGAATTCAACTCCCAGAATTCCCCAGATAGCATGGCTGGCTGGGGAATTCTGAAAGTTGAAATCCCCCCCCCCCACACACACACATCTTCAGGTTGAAATCCCCCACACATCTTCTGGTTGCCCAAATTGAGAAACAATGGCTAAATAAATTAAAACCAGTACAGTTAGTCCCCGACTTACGACGTCAATCCGTTCCTATGGGGCGTCGTAAGCCGAATTTCCGTGTAAGTCGGAATACTGTATTCCGATTTACACAAACGGCAGCAGTGGCGTCTTCAAGGGACCAACAGCCGGTCCTTCTCGGCACTGCAATGCTGCAGCCTCCAAGGCCGCCCACCGTGGAGATCCCCTCGCCCAAACAGAGGCAGCAATGCAGCGCCGAGAAGGACCGGCTGTTGGTCCCTTGAAGCTGCCGCTGCCACCATTCAGGCAAAGGGATCTCCCGGTGGGTGGCAGCGGTGACTTCGAGGCTGCCCACCGCAGAGATCCCCTCGCCCGAACAGAGGTGGCGGCGGTGGTGGCAGCTTCAAGGGACCAATAGCCAGTCCTTCTTGGCGCTGCATTGCTGCCGCCGTTCGGGCAAGGGGATCTCCGCGGTGGGTGGCGGCGGTGGCTCCGAGGCCGCCCACCACGGAGATCCCCTAGCCCGAATGGAGGTGGCGGCGGCGGCAGCCTCGGAGGCTACAGCAACTGTTGGTTGTTGGTTCCTTGAAGACGTCGACGCCTCCGTTCGGGCGAGGGCGTCTCCGTGGGGTCTCCGAAGCCGCCACCCACCACAGAGATCCCTTCGCTCGAACAGAGGTGATGGTGGCAGCGGTGGCTTCGAAACTGTCCCCGGGTCATCGTAACGATAAAACGTAGTACAGTGGAACCCCGACATAAGAGCTGCTCGACTTAAGAGCTACTCGAGATAAGAGCTGGGAGAGGAGAGACATTTTTTTATTTTATTTTATTTATTACTTGGATTTGTATGCCGCCCCTCTCCGCGATATGAGCCGAGAAGAGCCGGGCTGGCTTACTTTCCTTCCTTCCCGCGCTGATGCAGAGCCACTCGAACAAAGCGTCGCGCCCCTCTGATGCTTTCGGCGGCTTCCGAAGCGACGCTGGGCTCTTTTGCCGCCAAAAGCATCAGGGGGGCGTGACGCTTTGTTCGAGTGGCTCTGCATCAGCGCGGGAAGGAAGGAAAGTAAGCCAGCCCGGCTCTTCTCGGCTCGTATCCCGGCACTTGGTGAGTGGAGAGGCGGTCGCCTCCCCTGCCGCCCCACTCTGGGGGTCCTTGGCTTCTGCTGGGGGTGGGGGGATCCGAACGCTGTTTTGAATTTCACATTCCGAGTGGCCCAAACGCCAAAGGCGAACTTCCGCACCTCAGGAGTTAGCTCGCAAACGGCGCAGCTGTTTTAAAACATCGCTGCCGGCCTGGGGGGGGAGAGGGAAAGGGGGGAGAGGGGGGAGAGAAAGAGAGAGGGAGAGAGAGAAAGAGAGAGGGAAAGGGGGGGAGAGGGGGGAGAGAAAGAGAGAGGGATAGAAAGAGAGAGAGAGTGAGAGATGCTCAGTGAGCCTTTCTTTGAAGTTGCCTTTCTTTCTTTCTTTCTTTCTTTCTTTCTTTCTCTCTCTCTTTCTTTTTCTCTCTTGCTCTCTTGCTCTTTCATTCTTTTTTCTTTCTCTTTCTTTCTTTCTCTTTCTTTCTTTCTTTCTCTTGCTTTCTTTCTTTCTCTTGCTTTCTCTCCTTCCTTCCCACCTTCCATTTCTTTCATTCTCCCTCTCTATTTTTATTTCTCTTTCATTTTCTTTCTTTCTCTCTTGCTTTCTTTCTTTCTTGCTCTTTTTCTTTCTCTCTTTTACCTTCCCTTCCTCTATTTCTTGCTTTCCTTTTCCTTCCTCCCTTCTTTCCTCCCTCTACAGGATTGGGTGGCAGTGAAGTTACTCTCCCCTTTCATCAGTTTCCTTGCTTCCTTCCTCTGTTCCTGTCCCTTCACCCTTTCTTTCTTCCTTTCTTTCTTCCTTCCTTTCTTTCTTCCTTCCTTTCTTTCTTTCTTTCCTTCCTTCCTTTCCTCCCTCCATTTCTTGCTTTCCTTTTCCTTCCTCCCTTCTTTCCTCCCTCTACAGGATTGGGTGGCAGTGAAGTTGAATAAATAACTACAGTTTAATGAATAAAAATAAAAGTTTGCCATGTTGATTGTTTTGGGTAAAAAGAGGAAGGGAAGGAAAGCTCTCAGCTTATCATCTTATTAATAAGTAAAGTTACATTTATTCTTGCAATATCTTTTTGCATAATTTAGACTAACTTTGTGAGTTTTTTGAGGGCTGGAACCAATTAAAATTATTTACATTAATTCCTATGGGGAAAAGTCGTTCGAGATAAGAGCTGCTCGACTTAAGAGCGCAGGTCCGGAACGAATTAAACTCGTATCTCGAGGTACCACTGTACGTCGGGGATGACATAACCCGGGGACTACCTGTACTCCCAATAGCAGTTGAAAGCCAGAGGCAAGTATATGTCAGTGATGGTGAACCTGTGGCATGGGTGCCACAGGTGGCACATGGAGCCATATCGTAGGGCACACAAGTCATTGCCCTATGTCAGCTCCAACGTGCATGCGCGTGCTGGCCAGCTGAGGTTTGGCGGTGGGAAAGGCCGTTTCACCCGGAGGGTGAAAAACCATCCAACAGGCAAACTGGAAGTTCAGAAAACAGACTTCTGGTTTGCCCATTGTACTGTTTTTCACACTTCAGGCTTCGGGAAGCTTCCCTGAAGCCTCCGGAGTGCGAAACATGACACAAAGGGCAAACTGGAAGTCCGTTTTCCAAACTTCCCCTTTACAGCCAGATATATGAACACGTGGTTTCCAAATATTTCTAGCAGAACTACCGGATCCTGTAACAGCTTTGTTCCCTGTGCCATCCATCTGGTAAACTCACAAGATTCGTTTTTCTCACCATGTACATGGATACATCAGAACTAGACTGTGTTTCTCTACGTCATATATATATGCACAGGTACAGTACATATGTCAAGGGTAGGCAAAGTTGGCTCTTCTGTGACACGTGGACTTCAACTCCCAGAATTCCTGAGCCAGCATGATTGGCTCAGGAATTCTGGGAGTTGAAGTCTACAAGTCATAGGAAGAGTCAACTTTGCCTATCCCTGATATATGTGGTACATTGCTCAACAGTATTATCTGTGAGAGGGATCTTGGAGTCCTAGTGGACAACCGTTTAAATATGAGCCAGCCGTATGTAGCACCTGCCAAAAAAGCCAACTCTGTTCTATGCTGCATTAACAGAGGGGTAGAATCAAGATCATGCGTAGTGTTAATACCACTTTATAAGCCCTTAATAAGGCCACACTTGGAATACTGCATTCAGTTTTGGTCGCCACAATGCAAAAAGGATATTGAGACTCTAGAACAGTGGTTCTCAACCTTTCTAATGCCGTGACCCCTTAATACAGTTCTTCATGTTGTGGTGACCCCCAACCATAAGTCTAGCGCCAATTCTCCCAACAGAGCTTTAAGCTGATTGGCAGGAAGGTCAGAGCAACACACCCACTATAAATGCCTGATTGGTCAGATTGTAAAAATATGTTTCAAGGCACCAGAATAGAAGCTTTATTTCTTAACACCATGGGAAATTTGCCTTTTTCCATGGTCTTAGGCGACCCCTGTGAAATGGTGGTTCGACCCCCAAAGGGGTCCCGACCCCCAGGTTGAGAACCACTGCTCCAGAAAGAGTGCAGAGAAGAGCAACAAAGATGATTAGGGGACTGGAGGCTAAAACATGAAGAATGGGCATGGCTAGTTTAATGAAAAGAAGGACCAGGGGAGACATGATAGCAGTGTTTCAGTATCTCAAGGGTTGCCACAAAGAAGAAGTCAAGCTATTCTCCAAAGCACCTGAGGATAGAACAAGAAGCAATGGGTGGAAACTAAACAAGGAGAGAAGTAACTTAGAACTAAGGAGAAGTTTCCCAACAATCAGAACGGTTGATCAGTGGAACAGCTTGCTTCCAGAAATTGTGAATGCCCCAATACTGGAAGTTTTTAAGCAGATGTTGAATAACCATCTGTCTGAAGTAGTGTAGGGTTTCCTGCCTAAGCAGGGGGTTGGACTAGAAGACCTCCAAGGTCCCTTCCAACTCTGTTGTTGTTGTTGTTGTTGTTGTTATATATGGGTATATACATAATTTTCTATGTACAGTACTTGTCATGTTTATGTAGTGTATATTGGAAGAGCAAGACCCTTTGAGAGCTGTATGCAATGAAATTTCATTTTAATGTACACCGATTCATGTACATTCAAAGTGACAATAAAGTTATTCTAGTTTGTTCAGTTTGTTTCCTGCTTCAATTATTTTGATAAATAACTGAAGGCAGCTAACATACCTAATACTTCCTCCTTCTCTTTTCCAAATAACAATGTCCCTGTTGTAGGGTGTCCTGCAAACCTGGAAAACAGGGAAATCAGGGAATTATTAGGGAAATCAGCGGTTCGGGAAATATCAGGTTATTTATGAAAAAAATGGAATAAATCGGGGTAGGGGGGGGAACTATTAAAATGTTTAAAAGTCGGGAAAATCGTGTAAAATAAAACGGATTGTGCTGCCTGGCAGAGTCAAGCAAAAATGAGCATAACTGTGGCAACAACTTGCTTCCGATATTCCTCCACGGCTTAGCCGTTTGGTATGACGTCATCTACGACTGTGCCTTAACTAGATTGCAAGCTACAGGGAAATGACAGGGAAATATCAGGGAATTTCAAAATGCTTTCCCCCTGGAAACCCTGCTGTGAGCTGGATTGGGTGATGAGAAAGAGGCACATTAACGTTGAGATAACCTTTGTTCCCACAGCTGAATTGCTAAAAATGAAACTGCATGGCCACTACTGTCCGGGTTAAGGAGGATTGGACTTTGATGGAATACCACAAGGAAATCCCAGCCAGGGTCTTGACTGAGAAGTTCTAAAAAAAACTGAATCCTTCCAAAAGAAATAGAAACCAATTCCAAATTCTCCCCATCATGGTTACGTTCACATAGTCACAAGAGGATGAGTTCAACTGGAGGGAGATTTTAAATTTACCAATAATTGGCCCTATCATTCTGGCTTTACCTGCAATAATAATCTTTTACAGTAATGGTACGAATGTGAAACTTTAGATATACATTATTTGAATTGTCAGGAGTGCGTGTGTAATTTTATCAGCCGTGTGACGAACATTAACAACTGCATGACCCACTTAACAACGGTGGCAAAACAGGTCATAAAACATGGTAAGACTCACTTAATGACTATCTCACTCAGCAACAGAAATTTATTAGATTTCTATGCCGCCCTTCTCAAAGCGACTCAGGGTGGTGTACTCGAATATCTCCGGGACCACCTTCTGCTGCATGAATCCCAATGACCGGTTAGGTCCCACAGAGTTGGCCTTCTCCTGGTCCCATCGACTAAACAATGCCGTCTGGTGGGACCCAGGAGAAGAGCCTTCTCTGTGGCGGCCCCGACCCTCTGTAACCAGCTCCTCCCAGAGATCAGAACTGCCCCCACCTTCCTTGCCTTTCGTAAAGTTCTTAAGACCCATTTCTGCCGTCAGGCATGGGGGAACTGAGACATCTCCCCCGGGCCTATACAGTTTATACATGGTATGTTTGTGTGTATGCTTGCTTTTAATAATGGGGGTTTTAGTGTTTTTTTAAATTATTAGATTTGTTCTTACATTGTCTTTCTTATTGTTGTGAGCCGCCCCGAGTCTACGGAGAGGGGCAGCATACAAATCTAATTAATAATAATAATAATAATAATAATAATAATAATAATAAACATTATAATGCAAACAATATATGTGAGAAATCTAATTATTTTAAAAGGACATATAGTGGTACCTCTACTTACGAACTTAATTCATTCTGTGACCAGATTCTTAAGTAGAAAAGTTTGTAAGAAGAAGCAATTTTTCCCATAGGAATCAATGTAAAAGCAAATAATGCGTGCAATTGGGGAAACCACAGGGAGGGTGGAGGCCCTGTTTCCTCCCAAGAGATTCCTAGAGAGGCCCCACAGAGGCTTCTCCCCGCCTTTTCCAGCCCTGTTTCCTCCCAGGAGATTCCTAGAGAGGCCCCATGGAGGCTTCTCCCTGCCTTTTCCAGTTACAGTTTCGGAGGCTCGGGTTTGTAAGTGGAAAATGGTTCTTGAGGCAAAAAAAATCTTGAACATCCGGTTTATATCTAGAAAAGTTTGTAAGTAGAGGTGTTCTTAGGTAGAGGTATTTTAGAAGGACATATACAAAATTAATAAAAATCTAAAAACCCCTTATGCAGCTATCCTCATTCACCCAATGCAATAATTCATTGGCCAGGAGACAATCTTGCAGCTCATGGTCCTCCTGCCCGCCAGCAGAGGTAGATCTTCAGAGATTTCCGAAAGACCAGGAGGGCTGGGGCCACCACAGAGAAGGCTCTTCCCCTAGGTCCCGCCGGGTGACATTGTTTGCCCGACAGAACCTGGAGAAGGCCAACTCTGGGACCTAATTATGGTTGTAAGCCAAAGACTATCTGTATTGAAATATTTGATATGACGACTAGGATATTTCAACTTAATACAACGATCAAGGCATTCATATTTCATACGACCGTTAAATGTTATATTTAATAAGAATCTTAAATTTTTCAGAATGCGTTCATATTAAGTAGGTGAAAAGGTCAGTGGCCATTTGCCATGTAATATTATCAATCCTTTAATCAGGAAACATCCAGTGTTAATTATTCATTGTTTTGGAGAATTTCCAAGTTGGAAATAGATAATGTTTTTGTGTGTGTGCTTCCGAGTCCAAAGTTACATGTTGAAACTTCGGAATCAGAAAGAAACACATCATCATTTTTTCCTATTTTTCATTTCTGATTCTGTTTCCTTGTTTAGTTTCCCTTTCCCCAGATTCTACAAAATACAATACAATAAGGGAAGGTTTGGTAGGGAAGGTTTGCCTATTTGCCGATGACTCTAAAGTGTGCAATAGGGTTGATATTCCTGGAGGGGTCTGTAATATGGTAAATGATTTAGCGTTACTAGATAAATGGTCAAAGCAATGGAAACTGCAGTTTAATGTTTCCAAATGTAAAATAATGCACTTGGGGAAAAGGAATCCTAAATCTGAGTATTGCATTGGCAGTTCTGTGTTAGCAAAAACTTCAGAAGAGAAGGATTTAGGGGTAGTGATTTCTGACAGTCTCAAAATGGGTGAGCAGTGTGGTCGGGCAGTAGGAAAGGCAAGTAGGATGCTTGGCTGCATAGCTAGAGGTATAACAAACAGGAAGAGGGAGATTGTGATCCCCTTATATAGAGCGCTGGTGAGACCACATTTGGAGTACTGTGTTCAGTTCTGGAGACCTCACCTACAAAAAGATATTGACAAAATTGAACGGGTCCAAAGACGGGCTACAAGAATGGTGGAAGGTCTGAAGTATAAAACGTATCAGGAAAGACTTAATGAACTCAATCTGTATAGTCTGGAAGACAGAAGGAAAAGGGGGGACATGATCGAAACATTTAAATATGTTAAAGGGTTAAATAGGGTTCAGGAGGGAAGTGTTTTTAACAGGAAAGTGAACACAAGAACAAGGGGACACAATCTGAAGTTAGTTGGGGGAAAGATCAAAGGCAACATGAGAAAGTATTATTTTACTGAAAGAGTAGTAGATCCTTGGAACAAACTTCCAGCAGACGTGGTTGGTAAATCCACAGTAACCGAATTTAAACATGCCTGGGATAAACATATATCCATTGTAAGATAAAATACAGGAAATAGTAAAAGGGCAGACTAGATGGACCATGGGGTCTTTTTCTGCCGTCAGTCTTCTATGTTTCTAAAGTACAGTGGTACCTCTACCTAAGAACGCCTCTACTTACAAACTTTTCTAGATAAGAACCGGGTGTTCAAGATTTTTTTTGCCTCTTCTTAAGAACCACTTTCTACTTAAGAACCCGAGCCCAGAAAAATTTCCCAGGAAATTTGAGAGCGGCACAAAGGCCCGGCCAGTTTCCTGCCATTCCCCCTGGATTTCTTTCTCTGGCGCAATATGTATGGGAGGCGCATACTCCTAATTACCGCCTGAGAGTCCCTCTCTTTTTTTTCAGCCTTAAAGTTTTGGATCCAACTTTGTGGGACCTAATCGGTTGCTGGGATTCGTGTGGCAGCAGGCGGTCCCGGAGGTATTCTGGTCCGGTGCCACATAAGGTTTAGTTTGTTGTTTGTTGGTTACTTTGTTGTCCACTAAGACTCCAAGATCTCTCTCACACTTACTGCTGTTGAGAGTGTTTTCGCCCAGTTGGTATGTATGCGCAAGTGTCCCAGTGTGCAGCATTATTATTATTATTATTATTATTATTATTAATTAGATTTGTATGCTGCCCCTCTCCGCAGACTCAGGGCGGCTCACAACAACAATAAAACAATGTATAACAAATCTAATAATTAAAAGTCACTTTTTAAAAAGCAAAACATACACACAAACATACCTCGAGGTTCGACTACTGTAACGCTCTCTACATGGGGCTACCTCTGAAAAGTGTTCGGAAACTTCAGATCGTGCAGAATGCAGCTGCGGGAGCAATCATGGGCTTCTCTAAGTATGCGCATGTCACACCAACACTCCGCAGTCTGCATTGGTTGCCAATCAATTCCCGGGCAAAATTCAAAGTGTTGGTTATGACCTATAAAGCTCTTCATGGCATCGGACCAGAATACCTCCAGGACCGCCTTCTGCCGCACAAATCCCAGCGACCGGTTACGTCCCACAGAGTGGGTCTTCTCCGGGTCCCGTTGACTAAACAATGTCGTTTGGCGGGACTCAGGAGAAGAGCCTTCTCTGTGGTGGCCCCGACCCCCTGGAAGCAGCTCCCCCCGGAGATTAGAACTGCCCCCACTCTCCTTGCCTTTCATAAAGTTCTTAAGACCCATCTCTGCTGTCAGGCTTGGGGGAACTGACACATCTCCCCCGGGCCTATACAGTTTATACATGGAATGTTTGAGTCTTTGTTTGCTTTTAATAATGGGGTTTTTAGTGTTTTTTAAATTATTAGATTTGTTCTTATATTGTTCTTGTTATTGTTGTGAGCCGCCCCGAGTCTACGGAGAGGGGCGGCATACAAATCTAATAAATAAATAAATAAATAAATAAAATAAATACCATGCATAAACTGTATAGGCCCGGGGGAGATGTCTCAATTCCCCCATGCCTGACAGCACAGGTGGGTTTTCAGGAGCTTACGAAAGGCAAGGAGGGTGGGGGCAATTCTAATCTCCGGGGTGAACTGGTTCCAGAGGGTCGGGGCCACCACAGAGAAAGCTCTTCCCCTGCGTCCCGCCAAACGACATTGTTCTGTCGACGGGACCCAGAGAAGGCCAACTCTGTGGGATCTAACTGGTCGTCGGGATTCGTGGGGCAAATTCATGCGCAGAAGCATGCACAGAAGCAAAATCTCATGAGGGAAAGGTGCGCACGAGAGATTTCGTTGATTTTTTTTTGTGGCAACCGGCACACAACTTATGCTACTGGTGTGCCATCCTCAACCATGCCGGTAGCAACCTGCTACTGGTCGTTAAGTGTGCAAAGCGGCAATAGATCAATTTTTCCCCCCAATGCCATTGTAACTTCGAAAAGTCACTAAACGGGGTGACCTGCCCATTCAAAACATCTACCCAAAGACAGCCTATTTATATGTCGATAATAAATAAGACTGCCTTGACATTCGGTGTCAAGACATGGAGGAAGGACAGCAAGAATTGGGGGGGAGAAAAAATAAATATTTGCATATCCACTTTACATCTGGTCGGTTTCTCAACAGAAAGTAACAGGAAGGTTTCTCCCACGTTAACGAACGTTTCAAGCTCAAAGGGCCTTGAGAAATAAAAACCACATTCTAATTTAAGAAACTGTTTCCAGTTTCATGTGGACTGGAAACCATCCCGAACCAACTTTTTAAAGGAAGTTAATAAGTAACTGTGGAAAACCCACATCCACCCCCGAGGACAACCTACTTAAGTCGCTCCAGGATTGGACCACAGTCCCAAGTTCTCTGCATTGGGCCCAGGACGTCAACCCATCCAGAGATTGCTTCTAACAGGTAGGATGGTTTTCACCTGGAGGCTCCAAGGAAACAGAAGAATTTAAACTGGGGATAATGAGAAGTCTGGTGTTAATTATAGCAGCCTTATCTACTGCGTCAAATGTAAACTTTGATGGGTTGTAAAAGTTTCTCTAGCCATTGTAGTGGGGAGAATAATAAATATAGCCTTTTGATGCAGGCAGGCGGGCTGAAACCTTTCAAGAAGAGCATCATTCTTCTTACAAACATAATGGAGCTTAATTGAACATAATTGCATGTTTGAGATACTAAATGCCTTTCCATAATGAAATTGTTTTGCTAATTCCAATACGGTGACCAGATTAATTTCTGCTTTCAAGTCAGTATTGGGTTCCTACCTGGACAAGGGGGCAGGAGAATAATAATAATAATAATAATAATAATAATAATAATAATAATAATAATAATAATAATAAATAAATAAATAAATAAATAAATTATAATAACCACAATTGGAATACTGTGTTCAGTTCTGGAGACCTCACCTACAAAAAGATATTGACAAAATTGAACGGGTCCAAAGACGGGCTACAAGAATGGTGGAAGGTCTTAAGCATAAAACGTATCAGGAAAGACTTCATGAACTCAATCTGTATAGTCTGGAGGACAGAAGGAAAAGGGGGGACATGATCGAAACATTTAAATATGTCAAAGGGTTAAATAAGGTTCAGGAGGGAAGTGTTTTTAATAGGAAAGTGAACACAAGAACAAGGGGACACAATCTGAAGTTCGTTGGGGGAAAGATAAAAAGCAACATGAGAAAATATTATTTTACTGAAAGAGTAGTAGATCCTTGGAACAAACTTCCAGCAGACGTGGTAGATAAATCCACAGTAACTGAATTTCAACATGCCTGGGATACACATATATCCATCCTAAGATAAAATACAGAAAATAGTATAAGGGCAGACTAGATGGACCATGAGGTCTTTTTCTGCCGTCAGACTTCTATGTTTCTATTATAATAAAATATTATAAAATATTATTATTATTATTATTATTATTATTATTATTATTATTATTATTATTATTATTATTATTACAGCCATACATTGCAACTGGGAAAACATTTGTTAGTAGGGTGATGTCTCTACTTTTTAGTACGCTGCCTAGATTTGTAATAATTTTCTTCCCTAGAAGCAAGCATCTTTTAATTTCTTGGTTGCATTAATAATGATAATAATAATAATAATAATAATAATAATAATATAATAATATGTTAGATTTGTATGCTGCCCCTCTCCGAAAAAATCGAGCTGCAACGACTCTGGCACAAGCCCATGAAAGTGGTCCCAGTGGTACTTGGCACGCTGGGCGCAGTGCCAAAGGATCTCAGCGGACATTTGAAAACCATCGGAATTGACAAAATCTCCACCTGTCAATTGCAAAAGGCCGCTTTACTGGGATCGGCAAACATAATTCGCCGCTACATCACGCAGTCCTAGGTGCTTGGGAAGCGCCCGACTGGTGATGAAATACGAAATCCAGCATAGTGATCTTGTTTGCTGTGTTGCACTGACATAATAATAATAATAATAATAATAATAATAATAATAATAATAATAATAATAAATAATTAATAATAAATAATTAATAATAATAATATAATTTATTAGATTTGTATGCCACCCCTCTTTGAAGAATGGTGTTCCGGTAGCGAAAGTGGAGCTGGTGGGCGCCCCTGGGATAAACATATCCATTTAAACATATATCCATCCTAAGATAAGGTTTAAAGTTTAAGATTTAATTGGATTTGTATGTCGCCTCTCTCCGAGGACTCGGGGCGGCTCACAACATATACAAGAAACAGTAGTAAATCAATCCAAAACATAATACAATATACATAATAGACATAAAAACAATCCTTAAAATTCTAATTTTTTTTTAAAAAAACTTCCATTAACAATCATTCAACAATCATACTGAAAAACATTCGATCTAGCAGCCCCAGGCCTGGCGACAAAGATGAGTTTTTAGGCTTTTTCAGAAGGCAAGGAGGGTGCGAACATCCAGGGAGAGCCGATTCCAGAGGGCTGGGGCCCCCACAGAGAAGGCTCTTCCCCTAGGTCCCACCAGCCAACATTGTTTTGTCGACGGGACCCTTAGGAGACCAACTCTGGGACCTCACTGGTCTCTGGGATTCGTGCGGCAGAAGGCGGTCTCAGAGATAGATACAGGAAATAGTATAAGGGCAGACTAAATGGACCAGGAGGTCTTTTTCTGCCATCAATCTTCTATCTTTCTATGACAGGGATGGCAGGCACGTTGGTGGACTTATGCACTGTAGTAGTAATAGTAGTAGTAGTAGTAATAATAATAATAATAATAATAATAATAATAATAATGATGATAATAATAATAATAATAATAATATAATTTATTAGATTTGTATGCCGCCTGCTCCAAAGACTCGTACGCTTTTGCTTACATCATCATCATCATCATCATCATCATCATTATTATTATTATTAATTGGATTTATATGCCATCCAAGGACATTGAATGGAATGATTGACATGAGTTGAATTAACAAGGCTTCCAGTTTGAAGTGTTATATTATTTGCTTTCTTTTAAGTTCCTCCTTTTTTAAAGCACGTCAGCTTTCAATGACTAATCCATCTTTGTTTAAGTCAGGAGGATTGTTTTCTTGAAGCACAATAGGGGTTATGTTCTTTGAGGGATGGAAATTCCCTTCCCTCCTCAGTCATGATTGGCCATGTTAAATAATAATAATAATAATAATAATAATAATAATAATAATAATAACAACAACAGATTTAGAAGGGATCTTGGAGGAAGAAACAACAGAGCCAGGTAGTGAATTCCAGGCGTTGATCCCTCTATTGCTGAAGTCATATTTTCTGCAGTCTAGTTTGGAGCGGTTTACATTTAGTTTGAATCTGTTACATGCTCATGTGGTTGAAGGTGAGGTAGTCATTAACAGGAAGGACATTTTGGTATATGATGCAATTTATATAGACTTTTACAAAGCCTTCGACTCAGTGGTCCACGACAAACTACTCCTAAAACTCAAATCCTATGGCATCTCAGGACTCCTCCACAACTGGATTACTGCATTCCTGTCAAACAGGCAACAAATTGTCAAAATTGGTAGCGCCATCTCCACCCCCGCCCCTGTCATAAGCGGCGTTCCCCAGGGAAGCGTACTAGGTCCTACTCTCTTCATTCTCTACATCAGTGACCTCTGTGATCATATCGAAAGCAACTGTGTTCTTTTTGCCAACGATGTGAAACTTTTCAACACCACTGATAACACACTCACTCTCCAAAAAGACCTGGACTTTGTCTCAGACTGGTCCAACACCTGGCAACTTCAAATATCAACCAACAAATGCTCTACCCTCCACATCGGCAAAAAGAATCCAAACCGCACATACGAACTCAATATACAATCTCTCACTGCTAACCCACACTCAGTAAAAGACCTTGGAATACTAATATTGAATGACCTAAGTGCTAAAGCCCACTGCAACAATATCGCCAAAAAAGCTTCTAGAGTTGTTAACCTGATCCTACGCAGTTTCTGCTCAGGCAGTCTCACACTACTCACAAGAGCCTACAAAACTTTTGCCAGACCCATCCTAGACTACTGCTCATTTGTCTGGAACTCATACCACATCTCAGACATCAACACCCTTGAAAATGTCCAAAGATATTTCACCAGAAGATCCCTTCACTCCTCCACTCGAAACAGAATATCCTATGAAAATAGACTAACAATCCTGGGCCTAGAAAGCCTAGAACTACGGCGCCTAAAACACGATTTGAGTATTGCCCACAAGATCATATGCTGCAACGTCCTACCGGTCAATGACTACTTCAGCTTCAATCGCAACAACACAAGAGCACGCAACAGATTCAAACTTAATATGAACCGTTCCAAACTTGACTGTAAAAAATATGATTTCAACAATCGAGTTATCAAAGCGTGGAACTCATTACCGGACTCAATAGTGTCAACCCCTAACCCCCAACATTTCTCCCTTAGACTCTCCACAATTGACCTCTCCAGGTTCCTAAGAGGCCAGTAAGGGGTATACATAAGTGTACTGATGTGCCTTTCGTCCCCTGTCCAATTGTCTTTCCTTTCTTCCACCTATTTATATATTCTCTTCCTTTCATATATCCTCTCCTCTAAGGTCACTTTTACCCTCTTTTATATTATCACATGTCTATTTTTCTTCCTATGTACTTGTGTATTGGACAAATGAATAAATAAATAAATAAAATACTCAACTCCAGCAACTGTTCCTAATACATTTCAGCCTCCAGTCCCCTAATCCTCTTAATTGGTTTTTTCTGCACCCTTTGCAGAGTCTTTTTTACATTTGAAACCCGCCAGGATTTCTCCAATTCTCAAATTCAGAGGCATTTATTCCGATTCCAGATGATCAAAAATGAAGCCAAAGTGATGTGGTAGAACTTGTGCTCTGTGATATAAAAGCAAATAAAGAGGTTTGATCATTCAGCTTCATTTACACAGCTGCTCAATTCAAGCTGCTATTTAACTTTCCCCAGTTTACCCTGATAAGTAAAATTGTGCGACTGATCACTCGCGACTGTTTGTGATAAAGAGCAGCTGTAGAGATTCACAGAGACTGCAATAATACAAGCAAGGAAGGAAAATATGACTTCAGTAACCGAGTTGTCGAAGCGTGGAACTCATTACTGGACTCCATAGTGTCATCCCCAAACCCCCAACACTTTACCCTTAGATTATCTACGGTTGACCTATCCAGATTCCTAAGAGGTCAGTAAGGGCCGAGTACAAGTGCACTAGAGTGCCTTCCATCCCCTGTCCTATTGCTCTCCTGTATCTCCTATTCCTTTCTTCTATTCCTGTATCTCTTCTTCTATTCTTTCATTGATATGTTCTATTACTATATCTTCTTTTCTATTCTTTCTTAGATATATTTTACTATGAGTATCTCCTCTATAACCTTCATCATGTATTCTACTATGTGTATATAGATATATATACCCACTAAAACCCTCATTGTGTATTGGACTAAATAAATAAATAAATAAAAATAAAAATAAATGGGGAGAAAGGAGTGAGAAAAAAGCGGAGGGGGGAGGAATAGCGGTAGCAAAAGCAATAGAAACAGAAACAGAAATAGAAACAAAAACAGAAATAGAAATAGCATTTAGACTTACATACAGCTTCATAGTGCTTTACAGCCCTTTCTAACCGATTTACAGAGTCAGCAAATATTGCCCCTAACAATCTGGGTCGTCATTTTACCCACCTCGGAAGGATGGAAGGCTGAGTCACCTTGAACCTACTGAGATTCGATCTGCCAAACTGCTGGCAGCCGGTGATCAGCAGAAGTACCCTGCAGTGTTGCACTCTAACCACTGCACCACTGAGGCTTTATAGAATAGAATAGAATAGAATAGAATACAGTCAAAAAGAGGGTGGGGAAAATATTTTACTGACCCCTCATATCCTGGACATAAACTGTTCCAACTCCTACCCTCAAAACATCGCTACAGAGCACTGCAGACCAAGACAACTAGACACAAGAACAGTTTTTTTCCGAACGCCATCACTCTATTAAACAAACAATTCCCTCAAAACTGTCAGACTTTCTACTAAATCTGCACTTCTATTTCTACAAGTTTTTCTCATCATTCCTTTCACCCATTTCCTCCCACTTAGGACTGTATGACTGTAACTTGTTGCTTGTATCCTTAAGATTTTTATTAATATTGATTGTTTCTTCGTTGCTTATTTTACCCCTATGACAATCATTAAGTATTGTACCACATGATTCTTGACAAATGTCTCTTTTTCTTTTATGTACGCTGAGAGCATCTGCACCAAGACAAATTCCTTGTGTGTGCAATCACACTTGGCTAATAAAATTCTATTCTAATAGAATAGAATATTATTCTCTATAATATAATACATCTGTAGAATATTATAGAATATACAGTGGTACCTCTACTTAAGAACGCCTCTACTTTTGAAATGTAGATGAAGGAAGGAAGGAGAAAGAAAGAGAGAGGGAGGGAGGGAAAGAAAAGATAAAGCCACATCAAAGTCCTCCAGATGTTGTGAATGGACTGTGCATATCCCTTTAAAAAAAGCAGGCACAAACACTTAAAAGTTCAACACTCTCTTCAAAAGGCAACTTTTGAAGGAATCCTTTCCAGCACGGGATCGAAAGTGATCGTATGAGGCTAACAGGGTGGGAATGTTCCATAAAGGAGGAACTTTGGCTGCCATCTCCTGGTGCTGATTCGGAGAAGCAGGCAATTGATTCTCTCTGCTTCATTTCATTGAAATGAAAAGGGAGGGAGGGAGTAGGGGTGGGCTACTGCCTGGACTGTGGGGGGACGCAATGGGGTAGCAAAAATGGAGCTCCACCCCAGAGCACCCAATTTGCACTGAAAGATGTTGAAAGAAAATGCAGGGCGTCCTGCATAAGCCATGCCCACAGTGTGGTAGTACAAATTTTGGTAGCCCTTCGCTGGGAAGGAGGAAGGGAGGGAAAGAAGGAAGAGGAAAGGGAGGGAGGGAAGATAGGGAAGGAAGGAAAAAAAGGAAAGGGAGGGAAGGAAGGAAGAGGAAAGGGAGGGAGGGAAGATAGGGAAGGAAGGAAAAAAAGGAGAGGGAAGGAAGGAAGAGGAAGAAAGGAAAGAAGGAAAGAGAAAGAAAGAAAGGAAGGAGGAAGGAAGAAGAGAAAAGGAAATGAAGGAAGGAAGGAAAGTAGAGAGGGAGGAAGAGGGAAGGGGGAAGAGAAAAGAGTAAGGGGAAGAAGGGAAGAAAAAATGAAAGAGGGAAGGAAGGAAAGCTGAGAGGGAGGGGAGAAGGGAAAATAGATAAGAGTAAGGGGAAGAAAGCAAGAAAAAAGGAAAGAGGGAAGGAAGGAAGGAGAAAAAAGGAAATGAAAGAAGGAAAGCAGAGAGGGAGGGAATAGGGAAAGGAGAAGATAAAATAGAAAAGAGTAAGGGGAAGAAAGGAAGAAAAAAGGAAAGAGGGAAGGAAGGAGAAAAAGAGGAAGAAAGAAAGAAAGAGAAAGAAGGGAGAGAGGAAGGAAGGAGAGAAAAGGAAATGAAGGAAGGAAAGCAGAGAGGGAGGGAATAGGGAAAGGAGAAGGGAAAATAGAAAAGAGTAAGGGGAAGAAAGGAAGAAAAAAGGAAAGAGGGAAGGAAGGAGAAAAAGAGGAAGAAAGAAAGAAAGAGAAAGAAGGGAGAGAGGAAGGAAGGAGAGAAAAGGAAATGAAAGAAGGAAAGCAGAGAGGGAGGGAATAGGGAAAGGAGAAGATAAAATAGAAAAGAGTAAGGGGAAGAAAGGAAGAAAAAAGGAAAGAGGGAAGGAAGGAGAAAAAGAGGAAGAAAGAAAGAAAGAGAAAGAAGGGAGAGAGGAAGGAAGGAGAGAAAAGGAAATGAAGGAAGGAAAGCAGAGAGGGAGGGAATAGGGAAAGGAGAAGATAAAATAGAAAAGAGTAAGGGGAAGAAAGGAAAGAGGGAAGGAAGGAAGGAGAAGATTATAACAAGAGGGAGGAAAGGTCTCAAGGAAGTCCTGCCACAGCACTTGGCCACCACAGGTGTCCCCATGATACAAGTGGCATTGTGCTGGCCATGCTCCTGCTCCCCCCCCCCCAGCCACGCTGGACCCTTGAGGTCAAAACACAACTCTGATGTGACCCTCAATCAAATCGAGTTTGACCTCCCTGCCTTACACCCACCACCCACAAAGCAGAGGCAGGACCAAAGGAGGTGGGGAGAAGATCTGTTTCTTCTAACAAGCATCTCTCTCCGTTTCATCTCTTCCAGACGCCCAAGTCCTTTCGCAAGATGAAGCTGCTCTTCCTCCTCCTCTCCGTGAGCTGGAGTCAGATGCCCACCAGTGGAGAGGTGGTGGGTTCCTTTCAAGACACTTGTCCTCAGTTTTTCCTCCGAGAAACCCCGCCAGAGATAAGGCTCCCTCCGCACCCTGCCCGCATTTGCCAGCGTTACCGAAACTTGTATCGTTTCGCCACTTTGTATGATAAAGACAACCGCATCCCGGTATATTCGGCCTATGTCTATAACCCTGGGACGGCTAAGAGACCCAGGAAATGGATGGTTGAACCTCAGGTAAGACGGACCAGATCAGTGATGGGCTTCTGACGGGTGGGGGGATGCAGTGGGGGTAGTAAGTTGTTTATTATTATTATTATTATTATTATTATTATTATTATTATTATTTATTTTATTATTTTATTATTTTATTTTTATTATTATCATCATTATAATTATTATTATTTTATTATTATTACTTTTATTATTATTATTATTTTAATTATTATTAATAATAATAATAATAATATTAATTAGATTTGTATGCCGCCCCTCTCTATAGACTCACAACAATATTGAAAAATATCTAAAAACACATTAATTTAAAAACATACAACACAAGCATACCATTATTATTTTATTATTTTATTTTTATTATTTTTATTTATTATTATTTTATTATTATTATTAATAATAATAATAATAATAATAATAATAATAATAATTAGATTTGTATGCCACCCCTCTCTACAGACTCAAAGCGGCTCACAACAATAGTAAAACAGTGTACAATGAACAAATCTAATATTGAAAAATATCTAAACACACATTACGGTAATTTAAAAACATACAACACAAGCATACCATACATAAAACTATATAAGCCTGGGGGAGATGTCTCAATTCCTCCCATGCCTGACGGCAGAGGTGGGTTTTGGCAAGGTGGGTGGGGGCAATCCTAATCTCTGGGGGGAGCTGGTTCCAGGGCGCCGGGGCCGCCACAGAGAAGGCCAACTCTGTGGGACCTAACTGGTCACTGGGATTCGTGCAACAGAAGGTGGTCTTGGAGATATTCTCGTCCAATGCATTATTATTATTATTATTATTATTATTATTATTATTATTATTAATTAATTAAATTTATATGCCGCCCCTCTCCAAAGACTTGGGGCGGTTTACAACATATAAAAACAGTACAGTAATCCCTCGCTATTTCGCAGTTCACCTTTCGTGGATTCGCTACTTCACGGGTTTTCAAAGGGGGCTTAAATCCATTAAATCCATTGAAAATTTTAAATCCATTAAAAATTCATAAAATTCTTCTACAGTACTACTGTACTCTATGAAAGAAACTGGTAGGATATCACATGGAGTTCCAGCTGAGAAACATTATAGAATGACTGTTCAATGCAAAGGGTGGGTTTTAAAAGTCCAAATACTCGTTAAATACATTAAAAAAACCTTTCCTCTACTTCACGGAAATTCGTTTTTCACGAGTGGTCTTGGAACGCATCCCCCCCCCCAAAAACCGAGGGATTACTGTATACATCGATATATGATTAATAGTATATTCAATAGATATACTATAAATAAATAAATATACTATTTATTGAATACTTAATAGTTTTTTTATTGTCCTTCCTTCTCTAGTACCTTAATATGATCCTTAATTACTTTTAAAATAATAGTAAGTTTTTACCAATAAATGCTTTAATCCTTGTAATAATTGAAATTATTCTATCCTTTTAATTATATCCTTTTAATAATTGAAAATGTCCAACGATACTTCACCAGAAGAGCCCTTCACTCCTCCACTCGAAACAGAATACCCTATGAAACAAGACTTACAATCCTGGGTCTTGAAAGCTTAGAACTACGACTCCTTAAACATGATCTAAGTATTGCCCACAAGATCGTATGCTGCAATGTCCTGCCTGTCAAAGACCACTTCAGCTTCAACCACAACAACACAAGAGCACACAACAGATTCAAGCTTAATATTAACCACTCCAAACTTGACTGTAAAAAATATGACTTTAGCAATCGGGTTGTCGAAGCGTGGAACTCATTACCGGACTCTGTAGTATCAATAATAATAATAATAATAATAATAATAATAATTATTATTATTATTATTTATTGAATTTGTATACCGCCCCTCTCCGCAGACTCAGGGTGACTAACAACAATAATAAACACAACATGTACAATCCAATAATAAAAAACAACTAAAAACCCCTATTATAAAACCAAACATACACACAAACATACCATGCACAATTTGTAATGGCCTAGGGGGAAGAGCTATCTCAACTCCCCCATGCCTGGCGGTATAAATGAGTCTTGAGTAGTTTACGAAAGACAGGGAGGGTAGGGGCAGTTCTAATCTCCCCTAACCCCCCAACACTTTACCCTTAGACTATCCACGGTTGACCTCTCCAGATTCCTAAGAGGTCAGTAAGGGGCGTACATAAGCGCACTAGAGTGCCTTCCGTCCCCTGTCCTATAGTCTCTCCTATATCTCGTATTTCTTCTCTACTATATCCTCTATAACAGAGGTCTTCAAACTTGGCAATTTTAAGACTTGTGGACTTCAACTCCCAGAATTCTCCAGCCAGTATAGCTGGCTAGAGAATTCTGGGAGTTGAAGTCCACAAGTCTTAAAGTAGCCAAGTTTGGGGATCCCCGCTCTATAACCTTCATTGTGTATTATTGTGTATTGGACTAAATAAACAAACAAAGAAAGAAAGAGAAAGGAAGGAAGGAAGGAAGGCAGACTAGATGGACCATGAGGTCTTCTTCTGCCATCAATCTTCTATGTTTCTACGTTTGTGCTGTTTATCTCCTCCGCAGCTCATCAATGCCACATTCCAACCCGAAATGGAAACAGAAGGGAACTTCCTGCATAACAAGGGCCCCAAGAAAGCTCTACATGACAGCCAGGCTGTCTTGGGAGACTACAAGAACCTGACCGATTGCAACAGGGGACATCTGAACCCAAACGGCCACCAGCCGAACTACGCTGCCAAATCTTCCACCTTCACCCTGACCAACATCGTCCCTCAGTTCATAAAACTCAATGGCGGCACCTGGAACCACTACGAGCAAACCACCATGCTGCAGATGACCAAAGGATGCCAGGAGACGTTTGCGGTGGTGGGCGCGGTGCCAGGAGACACCTTTATAGCTGGAGGGAGGGTCAACAGGCCCAGCTATTTGTGGTCTGCGGCTTGCTGTGTGATAGACAACAACCATCTGAGATCCTGGGCTATCCTGGCCAGGAATGATGAAAACGTGGTGGAGAAATTCACCCTGGGCCAGTTGGAGGCTCAGCTAGCACAGCTGTATAATATAAACCGCGTCTCTCTGTTTCATAGCGACTGCCCCCGGCAATAAATCATTTCCCTCTTGCACAAATTGGGCAGATGGCAAATGGATTGAAGTGAATTGAATAACGGGTGTATTAAGATTTCCTGCAGAGGGCAGCAGGGAGCCAATTTAGTAGATCCCTGGTAGAAAGCTTAAGTAGGCAGAGATCTGGTTAGTTATCTGCGCAGGGATTGTTTAATCAAAAATCCAGATGTTAGGATAGAGAAAGACGCTGGAGAAACTATAGGTAAGAATGAAAATACAAACTATGTTTATTCGCTGACGAAGAGAATAGAAACAAATCGAAATAATAGGAACAGAATAGCATAGAATAGAATAGATAGAATATAGAATAGTATGTAATACATAGAATAGAACAGAATAGAATGTAGAGGAGAATATAGAATAGGATAGGACTGGTTAGTTATCTGCACAGTGATTAGGTTAGGTCCCACAGAGTTGGCCTTCTCCGGGTCCCGTCGACTAAACAATGTCGTTTGGCGGGACCCAGGGGAAGAGCCTTCTCTGTGGCGGCCCCGACCCTTTGGAACCAACTCCCCCCGGATATCAGGGTTGTCCCCACCCTCCTTGCCTTTCGTAAGCTCCTTAAAACCCACCTCTGTCGTCAGGCACGGGGGGATTGAGATATTCCCTTCCCCCTAGGCTTATAAAATTGATGCATGGTATGTCTGTTTGTATGATTGGTCTCTTAAATTGGGCTTTTTAAAATTACTTTTTATATTAGATTTGTTATATTTGTTTTTTTTACTGCTGTTAGCCGCCCTGAGTCTGCGGAGAGGGGCGGCATACAAATCTAATTAATAAATTAATAAATAAATAAATAAATAAAATCAAAATCCAATGTTAGGATTGAGAAAGACGCTGGAGAAACGATCAGTAAGAATGAAACAAGCAAACTCCGTTTATTCTCTGACGAAGAAAATAGAAACAAATCGAAATAATGGGAACAGAACAGAATAGTTCATAGTTTATTAGATTTATATGCTGCCCCTCTCCGAAGACTCGGGGCAGCTCACAGCATAACAGTAATACAATACATTACAAATCTAACAATAAAAAAATAAATAAATTTAAGAAGGCATTAATAACATAATAAAATCCCTAACTATGCAGTCATACACATTCAACCTAATCTATCATACAGTAAGGCCGAAAGCATAATTAAAAAAAGGGGGGAAAGATGGTAATTATCCCCACGCCTGGCGACAAAAGTGGGTCTTCATCACTTTACGGAAGGCGAGGAGGGTGGGGGCTATTCGAATCTCTGGAGGGAGTTGATTCCAGAGGGCCGGGGCCGCCATAGAGAAGGCTCTTCCCCTGGGTCCCGCCAGCCGACATTGTTTGGTTGACGGGATGCGGAGAAGGCCGACTCTGTGGGACCTAATCGGCTGCTGGGATTCGTGCGGCAGGAGGCGGTCCCGGAGATATAGAATAGAATAGAATATAGATGAGAATATAGGACAGGACAGGACAGAATATAGAGAATGTAGAATAGAATAGAATACTGTAGAATAGAAAAATAGAATATAGAATAGAAATAGGAATAAAATAGTATAGAACAGAATAGAATTCTTTATTGGTAAGTGTGATTGGACACACAAGGAATTTGTGTTTGGTGCAGATGCTCTCAGTATACATGAAATAAAATATACATTGGTCAAGAATCATAAGGTACAACACTTAATGATTGATGATTAATGATATAGAGGAGAATATGGAATGGAAAAATATAGAATAGAAATAGAAATTAGAATAGAATAGAAATGGAGAATATAGAATAGTATACAGATTAGAATATAGAGGAGAATATAGAATAAAATAGGTCAGGATATGTTATTTGGCTATGTGTGAATAGACACACAAGGAATTTGTCTCCGGTGCAGACGTTCTCAACAAAACAACAGTCTCATAATCATATCAATAAGACAAGGTACTAGAAAAGACAAGGATAATAATACAACCATAGCACATGGTTAGATATACTTAGAGCTAAGACAGTACTGTGGGAGTTAAGTCTTCAGTGGAATGAATGGGCGAAAAACCTTGTCCCGATGTCTAGTTGTTTTGACCTGCAATCCCCTATCCCAGGGGAGGGGTTGAAACCATTTATGTCCGGGATGCAAGGGGTCTGTAGATATTTTCTCAGCCCCCTTTCTGGCTCCTGCAGTATTCAGGTCTTGCAATAGCTTTCTTTCTGCAGTCCCAATTATCCATTGATTTTTGCACCTCTCCTGTTTGGTTGCTGTACCAAACCAGACAGTTATTAAAATACAGAGATGACAGACTCAAAAGTTTCAGGCCCTAGTCCTTGGCTTGCAGCCATTCACTTAGTGACTATTAAAAGTTAAAACCATATGAATAGAATGACCTACGATATTTTTCAGAGTATAAGACACACCTTAGTTTTGGGGGAAGATATTAAAAATAATCTGCTGGGCTCTCTGGTAAGAGCCTCCCGGAAATTCCAGGGTACAAATTTCAGACACACACACACACACTTGAAAGTTCAAAACCAATGTTCTTTATCACAAAAATTCAAAAGAAACAAAGCGCCCTTTTTGTATTGCAAAGAGCACTCGTCCCAAAACAACTGGGGTCACCAATCCCCAGTCCATGGATTGCCACTGGGCTACGTCGTGCCAAAAACCAAGCACGACAAAGAAGAGAAGCCCCATCCATGGGATGCAGGCAGCACGCGAAGCCACGTTTCCTCCGGTCCACGGGAAAAAACTCCGTGGAACCGGTCCCCGGTGCCCAAAAGGTGGCATTACCCAATTCATTTAACAGTGACAATGATTTGTTTAAGAGTGGAGTGGTGGCCTAGGGGGGGAGCTCTCACCTCACAATCAGGAGGCAGTAAGTTCAATCATAAGAACCTAAGAAGAGTCCTGCTGAATCAGGCCAAAGCCCACTGAGCCCAGCATTCTGTGTCACACAGTGGCCCACCAATTGTCCATGGGGATCTTGAGCAGAAAAGAGAAGGCAAGACCCTCCCTTTCCATTGACCCCAAATAAATGGGACCCAAGGGAATCCTGCCTGCCTCAACCAACATAGAGGCGGCACATGGACATCCGTTTCAATAACCACCGATACACTTGGCATCCATGAATCTGTCTAATCCTGCCTTGAACCTATCAAGGCTGACAGCTATCATGACCTCTTCTGGAAGTGAATTCCATAAACCAACGACCCTCTGGGTGAAGAAATATTTCCCTTGATTTGTCCTCACTTTCTTACCTATGAGCTTTGGGGAGGGACCCCTCGTCCTAGTATTGTGTGATAGAGAAAATAATTTTTCTCTATCCACCTTTTCTATCCCATGCATGATTTTATACACTTCGATCAAGTCACCCCTTAAATGCCGTCTTTCAAGGCTGGAGAGACCAAAGCGATGCAACCTGGTATCATAAGGGAGGTGCTCCATTTCCTTTATCATTCTTGTTGCCCTTTTTTGCACCTTTTCCAGTTCCGTTCTATCCTTCTTGAGGTGAGGTGACCAGAACTGTACACAGGACTCCAAGTGTGGTCTCACCATTGATTTGTACAGAGGCAATACAACACTTACTGACCTATTTTCGATTCCCTTCCTAATCATGCCAAGCATGGAATTTGCTTTTTTTTTTTACTGCTGTTGCGCACTGGGTTGACATCTTCATTGAGCTGTCCACCAAAACCCAAATATCCCTTGGGTTGTCCCAGAAAGTTTGGTCCCCATCAGTTGGTAGGCATAATTGGGGTTCTTTGCTCTGATGTGCATAACTTTGCACTTGTTTAGGTTAAAATGCATTTGCCTAGGTGAAGGCAGCTATTTCTCTCTCTCTGGGCACATGGAAAAAATATTATCTGCTGAACAAAGCTCTGCCTTGGTGATAGGAAAGGCATCCAGTCATTAAACCAGGGGTTGGGGAATTCTGGGAGTTGAAGTCCAAATATCTTCAATATCTCCAGGACCGCCTTCTGCCGCATGAATCCCAGTGACCTCATATACACTTTCGGCACTCGAGGAAAAATAAGTGGAGAGGGAAACAGGTTCACCACCACTGACCTAACAGTTGCGGCAAGAAAGGTTGTAAAGTGAGATATTTAACAATTAACAAATGTGAGATATTTAACAGTTAACAAATGTCTCTCTTAGCCACAGAGATGTTGGGGTTCCATTGTAAATCAAGGACTACCCAGACTAGAGGTAGGCAAAGTTGGCTCTTCTATGATTTGTGGACTTCAACTCCCAGAATTCCTGAGTCAATCATGCTCGCTCAGGAATTCCGGGAGTTGAAGCTGTATAGAGCGCTGGTGAGACCCCATTTGGAATCCTGTGTTCCGTTCTGGAGACCTCACTTACAAAAAGATATTGATCAAATTGAACGGGTCCAAAGACGGGCTACAAAAAGGGTGGAAGGTCTTAAGCATAAAACTTATCAGGAAAGACTTCATGTACTCAATCTATATAGACCGGAGGGCAGAAGGGAAAGGGGGGACATGTTTGAAACATTTAAATATGTTAAAGGTTAAATATATTAAGGTTCAGGAGGGAAGTGTTTTTAATAGGAAAGTGAACCCAAGAACAAGAGGGCACAATCTGAGGTTCGTTGTGGGAAAGATCAGAAGCAACATGAGAAAACATTATTTGACCGAAAGAGTAGTAGATACTTGGACAAACTTCCAGCAGACAAGGTTGGTAAATCCACAGTCACTGAATTTAAACCTGCCTGGGATAAACATAGATCCATCCTAAGATAAAATACAGGAAATAGCATAAGAGCGGACTAGATGGACCATTAGGTCTTTTTCTGCTGTCAATCTTCTATGTTTCTAAGAGCCAACTTCGCCTACCTCTGACCCAGACCAATCCCAAACCATGTAATCCAGGTGGGACCTCTAGAGTGGATGACCATCCGTAGATGACGCAATAAGGCGGTTGTCTCAAGAAAGATGTCCGTTGACCTTGGATGAGGATAGAGCACTTTAATAAACAAACAAACAATCGATTCAGTAAATAAAACCTATGTGTTCCAAAATATTTAACTAATTTTTATGGTATCTATCATGGTTGTTTCCCTGAGCTATTTTAAGAATTGCTGGAAGAGCAGAAAAGTCATTAAGGAGTTCAGAAGCAAACAGCGTACATGGTTATTCTAGAAGTAGAAAGGGTTCTGAGAAGACAAGTGTGGCCGCTCAAGAGGGACAGCTGCCTCTGGAGAGATCTGGACCAGAAAGGAACATCTGGAACCTCATCTTGACAATGATCCTCTGGAGCATGAATGGAGCAGTTTTCCTTCAAGCGCTGTCGAAGAGTATGTTGGATGAGAGGGGTGGTCAATCAAACATGGTTCCTAGAAGGAAAGGTCATCTTTCCTCCAGAAAATGAGAAGTATGGATACTCTGTTGAGTATATAGCTACTCAATAGACGAAGAAGACTTTGAGACTCTGCATCTGGGAGAAACGTTTGGAGGCTCCATATTGCCGGTCGCTAAAGGAATAACAGGAGGATCATGAAAAATATAGGATGGGTCCAGAGCGCTAGTGGTCTGTAGGATAGTATTCTTGAGTCATGAATGGAGGAATTTCTAGAGAACCGGGGTTTTGTTGAGGAACAAGGGTTTCTGGAGGTATATAGGGCTGTTCTGGTGGGAGTGGCGATTCCAGAAGGAATGGGGGCTCTAAGGGAACTGAGGGTTCTGAAGATAAATTTGGGGGTTCTAGATTAGCAGGAGTTACAGAGGAGATGCACAGAGGGTTCATAGGAGCAGGATTTCCTGGATTTAGGTTTGGACCTTCTAGAGGTGGTGCTTCTGGACCTTCTCGAGGTGTGCATTGAGTTTGTAGAAGAGCAGGAGTTTCCAGTGGTGTGTTTGGAGGGTCTAGAGGAACAGGGTCTTCCAGGGGTATATGTGGAGGTTTTAGAGAAGTATGAGTTTCTGGAGGTGTGTATGGATGTTCTAGAGTAGGAGAAGACTCTGGAGAATTATGGGGTACCTCAAGAGATGGAGGTATGTCCTTGAGTAAGTAGGGTGGTTTTAGAGTGGCCGTGGACTCTGGAGGTATATATGGATTTTCTAGATGAACAGTAGTCTCCTGGAGAGTATATGGTAGATCTAGAGCAGTAGTGGTTTCTGGAAGAATATATGGAGGTTCCAGAGCAGTGGCTGTCTCCTGGGGAGTGTATGGTAGTTCTAGAGTAGTAGTGCTTTCCGGATGGATATATGGAGGTTCCACACTGACAGATGTCTCTGGAGGGATGTATGGAGCCTCCAGATGAGTAGGGTTCTCTAGAGGGATATATGGGGGTTCCAAAGAAACTTCTGGTTCTGCAGGAACATACTCAGGGAGCAAAACCGTTGGGTCTGGAAAGGGATAATGCGTTCGGCTATCAGTTGATACGGGTCCCGAGTGACTTGGCTTGTCAACTGATGGAGGCTCCAGAATCAATTTTGTCTCTGCAGGAATAAAAGGAGACCCCTGGGGTGAAGGAGTTGTTTCCTCTGGCACATATGGAGGTTCTAGAAGTGGGGGAACTGTTTCTTGAGGGATGAATGGCGGTTCTATGACAAGTGTATCCTTGGGGACTTCGGTGAATGAAATCGAATTGCTGGCCCCAGTAGTATGATCCAGTTCCTCCTCTCCAATCACTTCGCTTCGCATCTTTTTGGAGATCCATTCCAAGAACTGCTGGATGGAGGTGTAAATTTGAGGGTACTCTAACCTGTCACAATCGTCCTCCAAGTTTGAAATTCCAACTAGGTAGTATGGTGACTTCGGCAAAGTTTTACACATTAAAAGTCCTCCACCGTGTTTCTGCAGGAAAGAAAAAAATGAAGGAAGGCAGTTCAACAACATTTCGACAACAATTGTATGGCAAGAAATTTGGGGTGCTTTTAAAAGTGAACGTGTTTACTTTCAAGCATTTTTTAATACATCACATTTAATCAAGGGCTCCATTCATACAAAAATGATCAATTGAATATACGCTGCTCAAAAAAATAAAGGGAACACTTAAACAACAGAATATAACTCCAAGTAAATCAAACTTCTATGAAATCAAACTGTTCACTTAGGAAGCAACACTGATTGACAAATAATTTAATTTTGTTATCAGCACATTCAACTTTGTACAGAACAAAATATTCAATGAGAATATTTCATTCATTCAGATCTAGGTTGTGTTATTTGAGTGTCCCCTTTATTTTTTGAGCAGTGTATATACAGGCTGTCCCTGACTTACGACGTCGATCCGTTCCTACGGCGCGTCGTAAGCCGAATTTCTGTGTAAGTCGGAATATTGTATTCCGATTTACATGAACGGAGGTGGCGGCGGTGTCTTCAAGGGACCAACAGCCGGTCCATCTCGGGGCTGCGTTGCTGCAGCCTCCGAGGCCGCCCACCACGGAGATCCCCTCGCCCAAACAGAGGCGGCAATGCAGTGCCAAGAAGGACCGGCTGTTGGTTCCTTGAAGCTGCCGCCGCCGGCACCATTCGGGTGAAGGGATCTCTGCGGTGGATGGTGGCGGTGGCTCCGAGGCCGCCCACTGCAGAGATTCCCTTGCCTGAACGGAGGTGGTGGTGGCGGCGGCAGCTTCAAGGGACCAACAGCCAGTCCTTCTTGGTGCTGCATTGCCGCCTCCGTTTGGGCGAGGGGATCTCTGCGATGGGTGGCGGTGGTGGCTCCGAGGCCGCCCACCGCAGAGATCCCCTCGCCCGAATGGAGGCGGCATCGGTAGCGGCAGCCTCAGAGGCTGCAGCAACGCAGCACCGAGAAGGACCGGCTGTTGGTCCCTTGAAGCCGTCACCGCCTCCGTTCGGGCGAGGGGGTCTCCGCGGGGTCTCCGAAGCCACCGCTCATGACGGAGATCCCTTTGCCCAAACGGAGGCAGCGGCAGCAGCGGTGGCTTCAAAGCTGTCCCCGGGTCATCGTAACGATGAAACATTGTACATCGGGGATGACATAACCCGGGGACTACCTGTACACTGCTCCAAAAAATAAAGGGAACACTCAAATAACACATCCTAGATCTGAATGAATGAAATATTCTCACTGAATACTTTGTTCTGTACAAAGTTAATGTGCACAACAGCAAGTGGAATTGATTGTCAATCAGTGTTGCTTCCCAAGTGGACAGTTTGATTTCACAGAAGTTTGATTTACTTGGAGTTATATTGTGTTATTAAGTGTTCCCTTTACTTTTTTGAGCAGTGTATATATTAATGGCTTAGCACAGCGATGGCGAACCTTTTTTGGTTTGCATGCCAAATGGAGGCGTGCCCCCCCAGGCCCCCCAACGCTGCCCCTGCACATACACACAATTCCCTCTCCCTCACACTACAATGCAAAGAAAAGGAAGATTCAGAATACTACAAAACTTGGGATTTATTTTATGATTGGCTTGAAAAGAGAAAATAAAATAAACATGTTAATGATTTATTTTATATTACTATAAGATATGATTATCATGGTAAAGATAAGTACTCATATATCAAGTTATATGAGTAGTATGTGCTATATAATATATAAAATACAGTGATACCTTGTCTTACAAACCCCTTGTCATACAAACTTTTCGAGATACAAAACCGGGGTTTAAGATTTTTTTGCCTCTTCTTCCAAACTATTTTCACCTTACAAACCCAAGCCGCCACCACTGGGATGCCCCACCTCTGGACTTCTGTTGCCAGCGAAGCGCCCGTTTTTGCGCTGCTGGGATTCCCCTGAGGCTCCCCTCCATGAGAAACACCACGTCCGGACTTCCGTGTTTTTGCAATGCTGCAGGGGAATCCCCGCAGCGCAAAAACAGGTGCTTCGCTGGCAACGGAACCAATTAAGTTCGTAAGATGAGGCATCACTGTATATATTATGCCATAATATTACGTTAAAAGGTGAAATGATTATATAATTATGTTAAACTAGTAAATAAGCACAAATTACTTCGTCAACACAAATGCTGTAAGATAACCCTAGAGCAATGATGTCGAACCTTTCTTTCCTCAGGTGCCAAAAGATTGTGTGTGTGCACTATCGCACAAATGTGAATGCCCACCCCCAAAATTCAATGCCTGGGGTGGGCAAAAAGGTTCCCCCACCCCCCTGGAGGCTGGAAATGGTCTGTTTCCCAACTTCTAGTGGCCCCAGTAGGCTCGTGTTTTGCTTTCCCAAGGCTCCAAAGTTTTCCCTGGAGCCAGGGGAGGATAAAAACGCCCTCCAACATCACCCCACACCGGAAGCTCTCTGGAAGCCAAAAACTCCCTCCCAAAAATCAGCTAACCGGCACACACATACATATTGGAGCTGAGCTAGGGCAACGGCTTGCGTGCCAGCAGATATGACTCCATGGGCCACCTGTGGCTCTTGTGTCATAGGTTCACCATCATAGGTTCACCATCAATACCCTAAAGTTGTAAATGTATATATGTAACTGTTTTGTTAAATGCTTTGTTTTTTTTAATGTATATAAACGAATAAAAATGATTTTTTTTTTAGAAACAAACCTGTAAAACTAAACGCATTAAAACATTTCATGGTTGAATGCATTGGGAAAAGACAAGCAGTAGATTAATTGACGTTAAACTTGTGTGTATTTAGCTTTGATAAAATCATCTCCAGTAGGGTATGAACTCAAATTGAAGTTTAATCATTACAGAACCTCCGCAATAACTAAATAATTGTTTTGAAGGTGTATCCTCAGGACAGAGATTGCTATGTCAATACTATAGCTAACGGAGATGCGGATCCAAGGCCACGAAGCACAGACCAGAGTTTTCTTTGAAGCACAGCTAATCCTCTCCGATTACAATCACTGGTTCAGTGATCGTTCACAAGATCACAACGGCAAAGGGATTTGGGCGATCATGTACATTTGTTTAATAAATAAAAATAATAAAATAAAACATGACCTAAGCATAGCCCATAAAATCTTCTGCTACAACAGTGATGCTGAATCTACGTGTTGTGGTTAGCTCTGCCCCAGCTCCTGCCCCAAGGACTGTGGATGTGGGGGAGACATCCACATGCTGCAGGCCTGTTTTGCCCCCGGTGGAATCTGCTGATGAAGGCTCCTCTGACCAAGAAGACATGAGTGACAGGGAGGAGGAGAGTGTGGCAGACAGCTCAGAAGGAGATCAATTATCTAGCTCCTCCTTGGATTCAGAACAAGAGTTAATGATACAGCCATGCATGCGGAGAGCGATGCACAGGCAACAACAACTGAGAGATTATTATCAAAGAAAATGAGGCCACCTGTGGTTGGGTGGGGCTATGGTAATTAGTGAGGCTGCTATAAATAGCAGCCTGTGGGTTTGGCCATTGTGGAGGATTATCTGATCATGGTGTTTCGTGCCTGCTTTGCTGACTTTGACCTTTTGTGTGCTGATTTTTCCCCGCTTTGAAACTAAACCAGAGCAAAGTGTTTCACTTTGTGGAAGAAGAAGGACTGTGAATTGCCTCACATCTGCAAGCTAAGTATCACAGAACTGATAAGGGACTTGTACAAATTACCAGTTTGTTTGGAGACGAGTGCTCTTTGCTATACAAAAAGAGTGCTTAGTTTATTTGGATTTTCGGTATAAAGAACATTGTTTTGAATTTTCAAATGTGTGTGTGTCTGAAATTGTATCTGTGCATTTTCGGGAGGATTCTACCAAAGAGCTCAACAGAACACTATGGCATGGGTGATTTATTTATTTGTTTGTTTGTTTGTTTATTTGTTTATTTATTTATTAGATTTGTATGCCGCCCCTCTCCGCGGCTCATAACAAGAAACAGTACAAATCCAATACTTATAAAAAATTAAAACCCTTAATATAAAAACAATCATACATCTCATACAGACCATACATAAAGCGGAAACGGCCCAAGGGAATCAATTTCCTCATGCCTGACGACAAAGGTGTGTTTTGTGAAAGGCAAGGAGGGTGGGGGCAGTCTTAATCTCTGGGGGGAGTTGATTCCAGAGGGTCAGGGCCGCCACAGAGAAGGCTCTTCCCCTGGGTCTATAGGTGGAACGCAGAACCATATCTGCTGGCACGCGAGCCGTTGCCCTAGCTTGGTGGCAACATGCATGTGCATGCCAGCCAGATTCAAGCTCAATATTAACCACTCCAAACTTGACTGTCAAAAATACGACTTTAGTAATCGAGTTGTCGAATCGTGGAATTCACTACCGGACTCTGTAGTATCATCCCCTAACTCCCAACACTTTACCCTTAGACTGTCCTCTTTTGACCTCACCAAGTTCCTAAGAGGTCAGTAAGGGGTGTACATAAGTGCACCAGAGTGCCTACCGTCCCCTGTCCTATTGTCTCTCCTATATCTCCTATATCTTCTATACTTATATCTTTTCCTGCTATTCTCTCATAGTTATATTTCACTTCTTTATTTTCTCCTCTATTCCTCCTCTCCTCTATATTCCTCCTCTCCTCTATGGTTTTAATAGGAAAGTGAACACAAAAACAAGGGGACACAATCCGAAAGTTAGTTGGGGGAAAGATCAAAAGCAACATGAGAAAATATTATTTGACTGAAAGAGAAGTAGATCCTTGGAACAAACTTCCAGCAGACGTGGTTGGTAAATCCACAGTAACTGAATTTAAACATGCCTGGGATAAACATATATCCATCCTAAGATAAAAATACAGGAAATAGTATAAGGGCAAACTAGCTAGAGGTCTTTTTCTGCTGTCAGTCTTCTATGTTTCTATTCCCCCTTTAATACATTCTACCTGATTATATCCTCTATAACCCTCGTTGTGTATTATTGTGTATTGGACAAAACAAACAAACAAATAAATAAATAAAATGTGGTGAAACGCACTTAATACGCTTAGCAATGGAAATTTTGGGTTCACTTGTGGACATAATTTGAGGACCTCGAGTAAAAGAGAATCCACTCATCTGGTGAATTTTGTTGTTACCTCTCTGGCCTACCTTTCAAGGCTGATAGAAATTCTAGAGATAACCATAGAAAAAAGTCCAGAATGTTTCCTATTAGGGATTATACGCCAACAACTTAACCAACACCATATTTATCTGATTATTCATATCACTACCACAGAAACACTAGCTTTTGCTCAAACATGGAAAAAAGCAGAAATCCCCCAAGACGAATTGGTATTAGAAAAAATAACTCAATGTGCAGAAATGTCTAAACTGACCCTTAAAATTAAAGGTAAAGATGACTCACAATTTTATGATTGTTGAAATTTACTCTACCACTGGTTAGAAAAAAGAAAAAATCCTTGCAAATTACAATATGAACATGTAATATATATATATGTTTTCGTAGATTTTCACGGGTATAGGTATGACGGTCTTGGTATATTCGGGTTTCTTCCCGTGTAGGATTTGGAAATTTCTGGCGACGTTTCGACGAGGTCCCACTCGTCATCTTCAGGCTGGTGTTTCTGTCCTTGTTCTAGGGCGAACACAGCGAGACCTGAGCTGCCTTCCTTCTATAAATACTGGTTTATACCACACCCAGCCACCAGTATTTATAGAAGGAAGGCAGCTCAGGTCTCACTGTGTTCGCCCTAGAACAAGGACAGAAACACCAGCCTGAAGATGATGAGTGGGACCTCGTCGAAACGTCGCCAGAAATTTCCAAATCCTACACAGGAAGAAACCCGAATACACCAAGACCGTCATATATATGGGACCATCCTAGTCTCCCTTAATTTTAAAATTCCAGCTGAAAACATTTTAACACATACAGAATATAGTTGTCGGCTATAAATATATTAACTGCCTTGTAGTGGTCCTGGGTTGGGCCTAGAGGCAAAAAGGAGCTGTGACGTTCCTTAAATATACCAGGGTGATCCGACATAAGAAAAACATATAGCCCCTCCCTGGTACAGAGCTGGAAGGATTCAGATCAAATAGCTCTAACTGCTAGTTCTCTGCTTTACAATGCAGAGTTCACCAGATCGAATCCCAGTAAAAGAAAGGGGTGTGGCTAGCTGATGAGGCCTAATAAGGCCGAAATGGGACCATCCTAGTCTCCCTTAATTTTAAAATTCCAGCTGAAAACATTTTAACATATATATATATATATATATATATATATTCCTGATGAAAACAAAAAGAGCAAGTAAGATAATGTTATGATTTACCAAATGAGTTGAATGTCTAAAAAAAAATCAAACTGTTTTTTTTTCTTTTTTGATAAAAACTATTACTGAATCTAAAGAAAATTTACATAGTTTCGGAAGAATATAGATACTGATCCTGTACACGCCTTTATTTTAATATATAGGTTTCTTTTTTTTGTTTTTTGTTTTTGTTTTTTCTGTTTCTTATTTTTCCTACTGGATGTAATGTTTTATGTATTCTATGTACCTTGTATTATATTTGTAAATAAATTTTTTCAAAAAAAAAAATCAAGGCTGAACCAATGGAAACAGTGTTTGCTGATGGGCCAACGATATTTACCTGGCAAGAGTGGCTATCTTTGTCCTTCAAACTTGCACAGAGAGTGAGCGGATTCATTCCCCCGTGGTACCAGTCGCTGCTGTTGCATGTTGTTGTCTCAAGAATATTTGCTCTGGCTTCATACATCACAGCAGAGATACCTGAGGGCAAAGTATGGCTTTCTCTGGTCATTGTTTTTTGCAGCGCTTCCTTCCAAAACACACACACACAAAGATACAGATACAAACAGTCACAATCCTTTTCCCAATTCAGAATCTGTAGCCTGCTTGACACAAACTCCACTAAAAGAAAGGAAGAGGGAGAAAGAGGAGTAAACCAGAGAAATACAGGGAGAGACAAAGAGAAAGAGACAGACAAATAGACACACACACACACAGAGCGAGAGAGAAAGAGAGGAAGAGAAACAGAGAGACAGAGTGACACACAGAGACAGAGAGAGGGATGGGAGAGAAAAACAGAGAGACAGACAGAGAAATACAGGGAGAGACAGAGAGAAAGGGACACCAAGGAAGAAAAACCGAGACAGACAGAGACAGAGAGACAGAGACAAATAAAGACACAGAGAGAGGGAGAAAGAAGCAGAGAGACAGATAGAGCAATACAGGGAGAGACAGAGAGAAAGAGACAGGCTGAGAGACAGACACACCGAGGAAGAAAAACCAAGACAGAGACACAGAGAGGGAGAAAGAAACAGAGAAATAGAGACAGAAAATAAATACAGGGAGAGACAGGGAGAAAGAGGCAGGCAGAGAGAGACAAAGAGGAAGAAAAACAGAGACAAAGATAGACACAGAGAAAAAGAAAGAGAGACAGAGAGGGAGAGAAAGAGAGAAAGACAGAGAAATACAGTAAGAGACAGAAAGAGAGAGAGACAGACAGACAGAGGAAAAATAGAGACAAAGGCAGAAAGACACAGAGAAAGAGAGGGGGGGAGAGAAACAGAGACAGAGAAAAACAGGGAGAGGCAGAGACAGAGAGACAGACACACAGAAGAAAAACAGAGAGAGACAAAGACAGAGAGACACAGAGAGAAAGAGAGAGAGAAGCAGAAACAGACAAAAATACAGGTTAGAAAAAAAAGAACAACTTGCCTAATAAATGTTAAGAACTGTATAGATTTAAATGGATACACATCTGGTATCAAATCTTTCCTTTTTTAAAAACGGCTGTATGAGACATCGATATACTGTATATGCTAAAATTAGACTGGCTTTCTTAAAATCTTTTTATCTTGATTTATTCAACACTTTCTCTTATTTATCTATAATTTTAAACTATTAGATATGAGGGAATGAGCTACTGAAAATACTTCTAGTTCACAATTCCAATACAGATCTATCGTACGCCCGCCCGCCCACCCTTTCCTTTCTTTTACTCCTCTATTCTTTCTTTCTTTTTCTCCCTTTTTCTTTCTGTATGTTTGTCGACTTTTTTGTTTGTTTGTTTCTGTTTAGTGTTAAATGCATATTGTTTAGACCATAATTTGACATATAATTATCGTTTTTAATCTCCAATTACTCATTTCTCTTATTCCTTTTCCCCCTGTACTTTGACATGTCTATATTGTTAATTGTAATTAAATGTATTTATTGTATTTATCTTTGTAAATAAAAACTTTTTAAAACATAACAAAAAATACAGGGAAAGACAAAGAGACAGAGAGAGACAGAGAGAGACAGAGACGAAGAAAAACATAGACAGAAGGAGTGGGTGAGAGAGAGAGAGAGAATATCCTAGTATTAGTTGCGAATTGGTCCTTGCAAGTAGTCCTCGACTTACAACGATTCATTTAGCAATGGTTTGAAGTTACAACTTCAACTTGTTGCTTTGAAGTTACAACTTCAAACCATCACGCGTGTGCAGAATAAAAAAAATCGACGAAAAGCACCAAAATCTCACTCGTGCGAGCGTCCTCACACAAGATTTCACTTGCTGTGCATGCGCAGAAGCCAAATATCATGCAGGGGTGCACATGCGTGTGTCGAGGGCATGCAGCTGCGCATGCATCCCGGAATTTAGCCCTACATGGCAATGGACCAGATTACCTCCGGAACCGCCTGCTACCGCACGAATCCCAGCGACCGATAAGGTCCCACAGAGTTGGCCTTCTCTGGGTCCCGTCGACTAATCAAGGTTAATTGTCCTCACTGTTAGGAACAGAGAGGGGTCACACTTACCTCTGGTGGGCCCCAGGGGAAGAGCCGCCTCTGTGGCGCCCCGGCCCTCTGGAACCAACTCCCCCCCGGAAATTAGAACTGCCCCCACCCTCCCTGTCTTTAGTAAACTACTCAAGACTCATTTATACCGCCAGGCATGGGGGAGTTGAGATAGCTCTTCCACCTAGGCCATTACAAGTTATGCATGGTATGTTTGTGTGTATGTTTGGTTTTATAATAGGGGTTTTTAGTTGTCTTTTATTATTGGATTGTGCATGTTGTGTTTATTATTGTTGTTAGCCACCCCGAGTCTGCGGAGAGGGGCGGCATACAAATCCAATAAATTATCATCATTATTATTATTATTATTATTATTATTATTATTATTATTAATTTCCTAGCGGGACGGAGCGCCTGACCGCACAATCACTGGAACTAACCCTCCATTCGGACCCCCTCACCGCTTGAGTTCCAGCCACTGACGTAACAGACGGAGAAGGCTTCCGAATCCAAGCTGAACAGCGGCAAACAGATGGGCTGCACGTAGTCGTTGAAAACCGCAGGGTTGTCCAGTTCTATCAGCGCAATGTCGTTGACCTTTGTGGTGGGATTGTAATCCTGGTGGAAGATGATGCGTTTTATTGAGCGTGACTGGGCTACGCCAGGCAGTCGAGAAAGATCGGTGGCGCCCAACACGATCTCCCAGACTTTCAGAGAGCTGCGAATGAAACAATCGGACAAACAAACAAACAAAAACAGAGCATTGGATCTGTGGCACCCAAAGAAATCCATAGAGATTCTCAGTCATCCAGGTCATGGTTGTGCCAAAGATGCGGTTTTTTAAAAATTAAAAATAAACTTTATTTGTAACACACAAAATACAAAAAAACCCCAAAACACATACAGTGGTACCTCGACATACGAGTTTAATTCGTTCCAGACCTGAGCTCGTAAGTAGATCAACTCGTATCTCGAACGAATTTTCCCCATATGAATTAATGTAAATAATTCTAATTGGTTCCATCCCTCAAAAAAGTCCCAGTTAGCCTAAATTATGAAAAAAGACATGTTTTTAATTAATAAATGTACATGCAACACGTATAAATAAACAAGAGAAATGTACAAAATACAATAAGAAAATGTATAAAACACGGTACAGTAACCTTACCTTGGCGACAGACCAGTGCGGCTGTGTACTGTAGGCTATGTAAACAACACTTTCTTAAACTATCATAAACGTAAACAAAACAACAATTCCATAGTTAAGTGGTATAAAACTGTAAAAATATACACTTTCTGACATGACCGAGACGAGACTTTGTTTTGTGCGCTAACACGTGCGAATGGCCAAGATAACCACAAGCAAGGGGATTCTGGGTCAGAGAGGTGATGCGCCAACTAGCGGTAGCATTCTGAAGCTCGGCTCATATCCTGAATTTGAGCTCGGGTGTCGAACAGAAATTTCGCTCGCGTCGCGGCTCGTAACTTGGAATACTCGCAAGTGGAGCAGCTCGTATCTAGAGGTACCACTGTACACACAAAAAAACCCATTAAAATAAAAGTTGGACAATTTGTGATGTGCCTGTAATACAATTCTAACAGTGCTTATTTTCTTTTTCGTCACAAATTTTTTTATCTTTTTGTCCAACATAAAATAAAAAAACAATACATAGTTTCCACACAAAATCAAGCTAATTATCAAACATATACATTTTTTTCCCTTTTCCTTTATAATCATTCAATGGAGTCTCTTATATCTCTTTCTTTCACAAAATGACTGTAGAAACATATAATACCCAGACAAGAAAGAGTGGCTGTGGGTCTTGCCTCCCAAGGACAATTCCATCTGTCCGTCCATTACCCTAGGGGGGGGGACTACTGATCCTCTCAGAGAGGGTTCGCAATTTGGGCGTCCTCCTCAATCTGATATTGGAATATCATCTTTCGGCTGTGGCGAGGAGGGCATTTGCCCAGGTTCGCCTGGTGCACCAGTTGCAGCCCTATTTGGACAGGGAGTCATTGCTCAGGCATGGGGGAATATCTCAATTCCCCCATGCCTGATGACAGAGGTGGGTTTTAAGCAGCTTACAAAAGGCAAGGAGGGTGGGGGCAACCCTGATATCCGGGGGGAGTTGGTTCCAGGGGATCGGGGCCACCACAGAGAAGGCTCTTCCCCTGGGTCCCGCCAAACGACATTGCTTAGTCGATGGGACCCAGAGAAGGCCAACTCTGTGGGACCTAACCGGCCGCTGGGATTTGTGCGGCAGAAGACGGTCCCGGAGATATTCTGGTCTGATGCCACGAAGGGCTTTATAGGTCATAACCAACACTTTGAATTGTGACCGGAAACCGATCGGCAACCAATGCAGACTGCAGAGTGTTGGTGTGACATGGGCATATTTATGAAAGCCCATGATAGCTCTTGCAGCTGCATTCTGCACGATCTGAAGTTTCCGAACACTCTTCAAAGGTAGAGAGCGTTACAGTAGTTGAGCCTCGAGGTGATGAGGGCGTGAGTGATATATTTTCATTGTGCCCAGAGAGAGAAATATCTGCCTCTACCTAGGATCAAACTCGCAGCCTCCTGATTGTGAGGCGAGAGCTCCATCTCTAGACTACCACACCACTCAAAGGAACACCCTCTCTGCTCCACCAATACTCAGCAGGTTTCTTCCTTACTTTTCCTTTCCACTGAAACAGTGCGCTGCGGCGAGGATCCAACGAACATCAAGTACAGCTCCATCGCAAGAATGCCTTGGTCCCCTGGGAGTGTCTATCTCGATACTGATAAGCCAGGGCCAGGTTCCAGGTAAGGCATGATGGCCATCACTCACATTCTCCCAGCTTTGATGCTTGGGGTGCATCCCACAGTCTAGGAAGAAGCCAAGACAGAAAAGTTCATAGGTGAAAATGGACTTGGTCCTACCTGATTGTCTTCAGGCTGGAGCTGGCAGAAATGGCCTTTCAAGAAGTTCTCAAAACCCCTGGATGGAGAAACTGTGGAGGTGATTTATTAGTGTCCTCTGGAGTAGGGAGTCACCAACCTTTCGGACCTCAGAGACCACTAAATTCATAATTTTTGATCCTGTGGACCATTAATATGATCCGCCTAATGGCCGTGGCTAGGTGGTCATGTGACAGGGTGGCCATTGTTGTGAGTGCTCCTTGTCCACCTCCTTGTCCACCTCAGGTCATATCACATTGCAAGGAGAATGAGCCAGGCCCCTCTTGATATAGAAACATAGAAACATAGAAAATTGACAGCAGAAAATGACCTCATGGTCCATCTAGTCTGCCCTTATACTATTTCATCTTAGGATGGATCTATGTTTATCCCAGCCATGTTTCAATTCATTTCCTGTGGTTTTACTAACCATGTCTGCTGGAAGTTTGCTCCAAGCATCTACTACTCTTTCAGTAAAATAATATTTTCTCATGTTACTTCTAATCTTTCCCCCAACTAACCTCAGATGGTGCCCCCTTGTTCTTGGGTTCACTTTCCTATTAAAAACACTTCTCTCCTGGACCTTATTTAACCCTTGAACATACTTAAATGTTTCGATCATGTCCCCCCCCCCCTTTGCCTTCTGTCCTCCAGACTATACAGATTGAGTTCATTAAGTCTTTCCTGATAAGTTTTATGATTAAGACCTTCCACCATTCTTGTAGCCCGTCTTTGGACTCGTTCAATTTTATCCAAATCTTTTTGTAGGTGAGGTCTCCAGAACTGAACACCGTATTCCAAATGGGGTCTCACCAGCGCTCTATACAGCGGGGTCACAATCTCCCTCTTCCTGCTTGTTATACCTCTAGCTATGCAACCAAGCCTTCTACTTGGTTTCCCTACCACCTGACTGCACTGTTCACCCATTTTGAGACTTCATATCCTGGGCCAGCTGATGCAGGGAGTGAAATTGAGGGGGAAAGTGACCTGAGTGAGCCTGAGGAACCACTAGAGGGCGCTGATATGACAATGTGGGAGTGGTCCCAGTTGGAGGATGAGGAAGACATTAGAGTGGAAAGTCAGTGGATAGACCCTCACTTTAGGATATTGCTCATATGATCGACCCTGTCTCTGGATGTCCTGGAGAAGCCCCTATTTCACCTTCCCCAGGCCCTCTTCTTACATTTTAGGTCAAAACCACATAGCTCCAACAATGACAGGAAGACTACAACTGCTTGGATCAGCCAGCCCGAGCAATCGTTCAATCCTGGGCCACAGTCCATGGTGCAGAATCTAGTTATCTATTGTTCAGACCAAGGTGGCAACATCAGTGGATTCTTCTGTGTTGCTAGGAGACAGGCCTGGGTTGGACCAATAGAGTTCGACTGGAATGAAGAAGTCATCCCTTGGATCAGGAGTAGGCAAAGTTGGCTCTTCTATGACATGTGGACTTCAACTCCCAGAATTCCCGAGCTAGCATGATTGGGTCAGGAATTCTGGGAGTTGAAGTCCACAAGTCATAGAAGAGCCAACTTTGCCTACTCCTGCCATGGCTAATAGTCCAGGGAGGTGGGCCTGGAGACACCATCATGGGGGTTCCATCAACAAATAATTCCCTCAACACTGTCAAACTTTTTACTAAGTCTGCACTTCTATTTCTACTCGTTTTTTCTCATAATTCCTATCATCCTTTTCCTCCCACTTAGGACGGTATGACTGTAACTTGTTGCTTGTATCCTAAGATTTTTGTTAATATTGATTGTTTCTTCGTTGCTTATTTTACCACTCTGACAATCATGTTTCTTGACAAATCTATATTTTCTTTTATGTACACTGCGAGAGCAATCATGGGCTTTCCCAAATATGCCCATGTTACACCAACACTCCGTAGTCTGCATTGGTTGCCGATCAGTTTCCGATCACAATTCAACGTGTTGGTTATGACCTATAAAGCCCTTCATGGCACCGGACCAGATTATCTCAGGGACCGCCTTCTGCTGCACAAATCCCAGCGACCAGCTAGGTCCCACAGAGTGGATCTTGTCCGGGTCCCATCAACTAAAGAATGTCGCTTGGCGGGACCCAGGGGAAGAGCCTTCTCTGTGGTGGCCCCGGCCCTCTGGAACCAACTCCCCCCAGAGATTAGAACACTTCACACCAAGACAACTAGACACAAGAATAGTTTTTTTCCGAACGCCATCACTCTACTAAACAAATAATTCCCTCAACGCTGTCAGACTTTCTACTAAATCTACACTTCTATTCTACTAGTTTTTCTCATCATTCCTATCATCCATCTCCTTCCACTTATGACTGTATGACTGTAGCTTGTTGCTCGTATCCTTAAGATTTTTATTAATACTGTTTCCTCATTGCTTATTTGAACCCTATGACAATCATTAAGTGTCGTACCACATGATTCTTGACAAAAGTATATTTTATTTTACGGACGCTGAGAGCATCTGCACCAAGACAAATTCCTTGTGTGTCCAATCACACTTGGCCAATAAAAATTCTATTCTATTCTATTCTATGTTGGAATGATCAGCACAAATCCAACATGGCGATGTTAATAAATCGAACCCTGTGTGAGAGCACAGGAGTGGAATGTGATTTATTTCTCAGATGCTATTTGGTTCGTTGACACATTGATGACAAACCTTTTTTTGCTCCGGTACCAAAAGAGCATGCGTGCATACGTGTGTGCTCATACCCATAATGCAATACCCTCCCTCCCACGCATGTGTGCACAACCTCATTCTGGAAGGGGAGGAGAGGCTGTTTTTGCCTTCCCCAGGCTTTATGAAAGCCTCTGGAGCCTGTGGATTGAGAAAAATGGTCCCAACAGGCATACCGGAAGTTTGGAAATGATTGGTTGGGCCGTTGAGATGTTTTCTGCCATTCCCAGGCTTGAAGAAAGCCTCATGAAGGTTGGGGAAGGCAAAAATGGCCTCCCACGCCCTCCAGAACAACAAAAATCCGCTGGCCAGGGTGTACATGTACCCTGGAGCTGATGTAGAGTAATGCCTCAGGTGCCTTCAGATACAGCTTCATGTGTCACCTGTGGTACCCGTGCCATAGGTTCTCCATCACAGGTATAGGATCTCCTGCTCAAGCAAGGGGTTGAATTAAAACAGGGGTAGGCAAAGTTGGCTCTTCTGTGACTTGTGGACTTCAATTCCCAGAATTCTTGAGCCAATCATGCTAGCTCAGGAAATCTGGGAGTTGAAGTCCACATGATATAGAAGAGCCAACTTTGCCTGCCCCTGGACTAGAAGCTTAGAATCAGTATAGAGCTGGAAGGGACCTCGGAGGTCTTCTATCCCAGTCCCCTGCTCAAGCAGGAGATCCTATGATATTTCATACAAGTGGCTGTCCAGTCTCTTCTTAAAAACCTATGGTGATAAAACATCCACAACTTCTGAAGGCAAGCTGTTCCACAGGTTAATTGTCCTCACTGTTAGGAACAGAGAGGGGGCGCACTTACCTCTGGACGCCTCCAGGCGTAGGCGATCACAGGCATATGGGCGGAGGTCAGGTGTGTGTGACTGTTGCAAGATTTGCTTCCTACACATGCGCAGAATGTGAAATATCACACGGGGACACACACGACTGTGAGATTTTAGCAATTTCAGCCAGTTTTTTGCTTCTGTGCATGTGTGGAAAATCTCCGAAATCTCACAGTCACAGACGTCCTCCCATGAAATTTCACTTCCTGCACATACCCAGGAAGCAAATCTTGTGCCGGGCGCACACGCCCGACCACCAGTCAGCTGGAACTGTCCTGGGAGCAGTTTCTCAATGCCAAGTTGCTTCTCTCCTTGATTAGTTTCCATCCATTGTTTTCTCCCCTGAAAAACAGGTTCTTTGGAAAATAAATAAATGAATCTCCAAGGTTCCTTGCAACTCAGTTATTCTGTCATTTTGTTAATCTGTCAACCTTTGGGTGAGGAGGAAAAGAACTGAAGCTGAATTTCCAAGATATGGGCTATGCCTTGTATTATATTTCCCGTATTTTGATTCCCCTTCCTCTCTTCGAGGTTGCCTTCTCTTTATCAATGCAAATTGGCTTGATACCTACCACACCTTGATAATCTCTATTACTTCCTTCTCTGGGACTTGACAGGACAGCTGCCAGATATAGACAATCCGTAAATTACTTGTTAGGTTTGGGTTGTTTGTTTCCAAGCAACCCAAAGCTTTAACATGGTCTGCTATCTTATAAGGCAGTGATAGCAAACCTTATTTTCCTTGGATGCTGAAAGAGTGTGCGGCAGTTTTCCCTCTAATTTTTTTGGGGGGTGGGCGGAAAAGTATAGTGTCTGAGCGGCAGTCCCTTTGGGACTGGGCGGCACAAAAATAATAAATAAATAAACAAACAAATAAATAAATAAAAAACCCACCCTGTTTTGCCTCAGAGAATTTCAAAATAAAATACTGTACTGTGTGTCTATAACAGTGAGCTCATAATAGGGCAACTCTATCAATATCAAAATGCCACTTAAATAGTTGAGCTAGTTTCAAACTAGATTTTGATTTTCTTGCTCTCTTCCTTACTCCCATTCCTTTTCTTTCTCTTTTCCTTCCTCTCTTTTTTTCTGTTTCTCTCTCTTCCTCTCTTCCTCTCTCTCTCCTTCCCTCTCACTCTGTCCCTCTCAGCTTCTGGGCAGGTTTGAAAAACTCTGAGTTGATGATGATTTTTAAGTGAGCGATTGCTCACTGCTCAGCTTAGAGGGAACTATGGTGTGCGGGCATGCTATTGCACATGTGCAAGTGCCCACAACCATAATTCAATACCTGGGGAAGGTGAAAACAGCTTCCCTCAACCCCCCTGGCCCTCTGGAGGCCAGAAATGACCTGTTTCACAACTGCTGGTGGGCCTAGTAGGCTTGTGTTTCGCCCCCCCCCCAGGCTCCAAAGGCTTCCCTGGTGGTGAGGGAGGGTAAATCGCCCTCCCCATCCCTCTGGAGGCTCTCTGAAAGCCAAAAACGCCCTCCCAGAGCCTCTATGTGATCCAAAAACCAGTTGGCTGGCACACACATGCACGTTGGAGCTGAGCTAGGACAACAGCTCTTGTGCCAACAGATATGGCTCCGCGTGCCACCTGTGGCATCCGTGCCACAGATTAGCCATCACTGTTATAAGGCATACACTGGTTTCCCCATGTTTGCCAGCCAGTAATGGAATAGCGGAAAGAATGGTCCGCATGACAAAAGAGGCATTGGGTAGATCGGAGCCAGGGGATTGACAGGAGCAAGTAGATCAGTTTCTGCTCACCCAGCACATAACACCTGCCCCTCTACAAATAAAAGCCCCATGGAATTGCTAATGGGGTGCAAACTAAGGTCCCCCCCCAGACAGGCTTCACCCAGCTTTTGCACAAAATATGCTAAGAGACCCCCGAACACCAGAGTGGAGTCTGAGGGTAAGGGATAAAGTACAGTGATACCTTGTCTTACAAACTTAATTGGTTCCAGGATGAGGTTCTTAAGGTGAAAAGTTTGTAAGACGAAACAATGTTTCCCATAGGAATCAATGGAAATGCAATTAATGCATGCAAGCCCAAAATTCACCCCTTTTGCCAGCCGAAGCGCCCATTTTTGCGCTGCTGAGATTTCCCTGAGGCTCCCCACCATGGGAAACCCCACCTCCGAACTTCTGTGTTTTTGCGATGCTGCAGGGGAATCCCAGCAGGATAATCCCAGCATCGCAAAAACCAGCACTTCGTTGGCAACGGAAGTCCGGAGGTGGGGTTTCCCAGCGAAGGAAGCATCAGTTGCAGCATCACAAAAACACCAAAGTCCTCGAAACCCCACCTCGAGACCTCTGTGTTTTAGTGATGGTGCGATTTCACTGAGGCTCCCCTCGCTGGGAAACCCCACCTCCGGACTTCTGTTGCCAGCGAAGTGCCTGTTTTTGCGCTGCTGGGATTCCCCTGCAACATCACAAAAACACGGAAGTCCGGAGGTGGGGTTTCTCACGGAGGGGAGCCTCAGGGGAATCCCAGCGGTGCAAAAACAGGGGCTTTGCTGGCAATGGAAGTCCGGAGGGGCGGGGCATCCCAGCGGCGGCGGTGGGTTTGTAAGGTGAAAATAGTTTGTAAGAAGAGGCAAAATAATCTTAAACCCCGGGTTTGTATCTCGAAAAGTTTGTATGATGAGGCGTTTGTAAGATGAGGTATCACTGTATTTACAAAATGTTATGAGGGCGAGATCCAATGGCAAAAAGGAACCAAAAGGGCCAAAATCATATAAAATACTTCTAGATGACAGCAGGGAGTGAGCTTTCACGACATTATTGGGATGGTGTCTCCTGCTGAAGCAAGGAGTTGGATTAGAAGACCTCCAAGTTCCATTTAACCTATTATTCTGTTATTATTTTATTTTGTTATTCCGTAGTTATGTTATTAAACTTTGGACTAGGAGGAGATGCCTGTATTTGAATTTGCAGTAAGGTTGTTGACTAAACCTTATATTATATTGCCCTTTGGAGGTTGTCTTTTCTTTATTGTTGCTTTTTACAGCTTGTCCTAATCTCTTCCAAATCCTGCTGATATTTATTGCCTCCTTCTCTGGAATTTATATCTCCCAAACTTCGAATTTCTATTATTCTTTTCTAATAGTCTTTTTTTTGCTCAATGCTCTTTGTTGACTTAGCCTGATATCTACCACATTTACTGATCTTTACTGCTTCTTTCTCTGGAATTTAACAGGACAGGTGTCAAATATAGACAATCTATGGAGTACTTTTTAGCTTTGGGTTGTTTGCTTCCAATGTTTTATTTTATTTTATTTTTAAAAAAATATATTTTATTAATTTGCATAAACAAACATGAAACACATAACATAAAACACACAGTGGAGCTACAGTCAAGAAAGAAGTCTTCTTTACATTAAAAAGGGAAAAAAAGAAAGAAAAATCTTATCATTGTTTAACGTCGTCTACAAGGTGTGTAAAAGTATTAATTATAACATAATAAGTAAAGAATAAAAAACCCATCTAAAAATTTATAAAAACATATATAGAAATTCTTAAATTATGCATTAAATCAAACTAAAATAAAGAAAATAAAAGAAGAAGAAAAAAGGAATCTACATTTATATTGTAAATAATCACCCTCTAATACAATAAAACTACTAGTTCAAATATATTTAAAGTAGTATAACAACAAAGTTATCGCTTTTTCTTTATTTCCCAACAAATATATACCTTTTGCCATACATTATAGAATTCTGATTCTTCTTGATTGTTTAAACATTGATTGTTTCCAATGTTTTAATGTGGTCTGCCTCCTCACTTTATCAACAGAAGAAATTCCACAGTTACGTCAGCCTAGATTGAGCATCTTTCTAGCCGTCAAAACAAGCCATACATCCTCTTACCCATGTAACCGGAGTATAAGACGCACCTTAGTTTTGAGGGAGGAAAACAAGGAAAAAAGACCTCTCCCTTCCAGCAATTTGCCAAACAACAAACAGCAAAGATGATATACACTGTTTGCTGTGTATTTCTATGCATGTGTGTCTGATCCATAGAAATAGCAAAGAATTGGAGAAATGGACATTATAGCAGTATATTAATCCCAGAAAGTTTTCTTAAATGTAATCACTTTTCCCAATTATTTAAACAGATCTACACCAAACATACTAAGTCAGGATTTAACTCAACTGCCTTATCTTAACGCAGTGGTTGTAAGTCGAGGACTGTCTGTATTGAAGTATTTGATATGACGACTAGGATATTTCTACTTAATACAATGATCAAAGCATTCATATTTCATACGACCATTAAATGTTATATTTAATAAGAATCTTAAATTTTTCAGAATGCGTTCATATTAAGTAGGTGAAAAAATCAGTGGCTATTTGCCATGTAATATGATCATCCTTTAATCAGGAAACATCCAGTGTTAATTATTCATTGTTTTGGGGAATTTCCAAATTGGAAATAAATAATGTTTTTGTGTGTGTGCTACCGAGTCCAAGGTTACATGTTGAAACTTCGGAATCAGAAAGAAACACATCATCATGTTTTCCCATTTTTCATTTCTGATTCTGTTTCCTTGTTTAGTTTCCCTTTCCCCAGATTCTACAAAATACAATAATTAAAGTACAGTGGTACCTCTATTAAGAATGCCTCTACTTAAGAACTTTTCTAGATAAGAACCGGGTGTTCAAGATTTTTTTGCCTCTTCTCAAGAACCATTTCCCACTTACAAACCCGAGCCTCCGAAACTGTAACCGGAAAAGGTAGGGAGAAGCCTCCGTGGGGCCTCTCTAGGAATCTCCTGGGAGGAAAAAGGGCCAGAAAAGGCGGGGAGAAGCCTCTGTGGGGCCTCTCTAGGAATCTCCTGGGAGGAAAAAGGGCCAGAAAAGGTGGGGAGAAGCCTCCGTGGGGCCTCTCTAGGAATCTCCTGGGAGGAAAAAGGGCCAGAAAAGGCGGGGAGAAGCCTCCGTGGGGCCTCTCTAGGAATCTCCAGGGAGGAAATAGGGCCTCCATCCTCCCTGTGGTTTCCCTAATTGCACACATTATTTGCTTTTATATTGATTCCAATAGAAAAAATTGCTTCTTCTTACAAACATTTATACTTAAGAACCTGGACACGGAGTGAATTAAATTTGTAAGTGGAGATACCACTGTACTAATAATACTAATACTTAATAGTAAAACAGGACATTTCAGATTATACTTTTTCAAATCTTTAAAATTAATGTGGCTTTTGGAAGTATTCTCTGCTATATAAAAGAAGATACAGACGCACTGGGCCCCTTACAGATCAAGCATTTATTTTAAAAAGCGTCTTCGTGTTGTTGTCTATAACAATAATAAAGCAATCTTTAAAAAATAAATCTAATAATTTGAACATTCTTTTATTTTTTTAAAAAAATAATCTTTATTAAGTTTCTACATATAAAAATAGAGAGAAGAGAAAAAACAATTTAAACAAACAGAACATACAAAGAAAAGAAAAAGAATTAAAGGAAGGAAGGAAGGAAGGAAGGAAGGAATAGATAGATAGTTGAACATTCTGATAAAGTGTTGTTTAAAGTTTGGTTATACAGTATTTTAGAACCATCTCTCTATAGGAGTGCATGCCATCCCACCTGAAGGTCGTGACCGTCTAATGTTAATAGCCCTTTGTTTGATAGATTTATCCAGTCTTTAATCCAGGTTAGGGAGGCAGTTTCCAATCTGGGAGCCCCAGGCCACCCCTGCTCTTATTGTTATTGTCCTGCAAATTAGCCATTTTGATCCTTGTCTTTTGGTTTTGCCAAATAAATTTGATTGCATTTCTATTCATTTCATTCGAAAATTTGGATTCTAATTTAATAGGGGCCACTTGAAATAAATTTAGGCAATTTGCTAATCTTAATTATATCTATTCTCCTCTTCCAGAACTGAAGAAGCTTCTTGGATGAGAAGCAAAATACCTTAAAAGGGGGTGACCTTAAAGAAACAGTCAGAGACAATATGTCAAGATGGTGAACTTTCTTTTTTTTAAAAAAATCTACATAATTAACCTCAGTGTTCAGGAGGAGTTCAGCTGTAAGACTTCTGTTGGCCTATCAATTTGACTGCACCTTATATTATAATCCCCATTCTTTGATTCTCGTTTCTCTCTTGGAAATTGTTTATTTGCTGATTTTTTTCACTGCTTTTCAGAATCAGTTTCACAGAAATGTCAGCCCACATCAAATACCTCAAGGACCGTTAAATGTTCATTTCTTCAGAAATGTAATAGAAAATAGCAGAAGTTCCCTTTACCTGAATGGCCAACTTGTCACCTTGTTGAAAAAGCAAAACAAAACAGTCCAGTTGCCTTTTAAAAAGACAACAACCATGATCTGGTGGATTGAGAATCTCCATAGACAACTTAGCTATTTTAAGGTGTACCCCCAAGTTCCCTTTAATGTATTCGATTATTATTTTATTTTCTTATTCCATAGTTATGTTATTAAACTTTGGACTAGGAGGAGATGCCTGTATTTGAATTTGCGGTAACATTGTTGACTACATCTAATATTATATTGCCCATTGGAGATTGTCTTTTTTTTTAATTGTTGCTTTTTACAATTTGTCCTAATCTCTTCTGATTTATTTGCTGATATTTATTGCCTCCCTGTCTGGAATTTATATTTCCCAAATTTCAATTTCTATTATTCTTTTGAGGATAGTCTTTTTTTTGCTCAATGCTTTTTATTGACTTAGCCTGATATCTATAACACTTATTGATCTTTACTACTTCTTTCTCTGGAATTTAACAGGTGCCAAATGTAGATACCTATATGTGGACTACTCACTTTATCAACAGGAGACGTAACCTTCTGTTACCTAAATTAAGCAAAACCAGACATATGTTCCCTAACTTGCAAAGGTAAACATGAAATAGCCAGAATATAAATCTTGGACTTGACTTGAAATCTAGGACTTGACTTCAGACTTGTCTAAAAGCAAGATACTAGTTGCACCTGTGAGTATTCTGCTGGGTAAGTCAATGTGCGATATTTTGTTAGGTAGCCATATTGTGCAAATGCTTAAATTACAAGACTGAATTATGTCTTTCATTCCTGGATAAATTGAGCTGAAGATTGTACAGATGGCAGCTATTGGTTAACACTACTTTACCTTCTGTCAAAAGCACAGGAATTGTTAAAATTAATTGTGACTAATATGGGCAAAGAAGTGTAAGGATGTAGTCCTCTTGCTAGCAATAGCAATAGAACTTAGACTTATATACTGCTTCACAGTGCATTGCAGCCTTTTCTAAGCAGTTTACATCTTGCCCCCAACAATCTGGGCCCTCATTTTACTGACCGCAGAAGGCTAGACGGTTGAGTCAACCTTGAGTCAGTTAGGATCGAACTCCTGGCAGTGAGCAGTGAGCTAGGCTGCAATACTGCATTCTAACCACTGCGCCACCAGGGCTCTTGTTTCCAGGGTTTTCAATACTTCTTCATGAAGCATAGAGAGGGAAAAGAACTCTGCAATATCTGGGTTTCTTGTCTGTGGATTTGTTCATCACGGAGGCAATAGAACTGCTGCAACAGATTCTATGCAATCTTGGGTAAAATTAATTGAAATTCAATGTCCTGCACATTAGAAACAAGCTTCAAGAGTGGAGGTGGCTCAGTGGTTAGAGTGTAGTACTGGAGGCTACTTCATCTGACTGCTAGCTGCAGTTTGGCAGTTCAGATCTCACTGGCTCAAGGTTGACTCAGCCTTCCATCCTTCCGTGGTGGGTCAAATGGGGACCCAGATTGTTGAGAGCAATAGACTTGCTATGTAAATCACTTAGAGAGGGTCTTTTGCTAAGAGGGAGGGAGGGAGGGAGGGAGGAAGGAAGGTAGGAAGGAAGGAAGGAAGGGAGGGAGGGAGGAAGGGAGGGAGGGAGGGAGGGAGGAAGGGAGGGAGGGAGGAAGGAAGGGAGGGAGGGAGGGAGGAAGGAAGGAAGGGAGGGAGGGAGGAAGGAAGGGAGGGAGGGAGGGAGGGAGAGAGGGAGGGAGGAAGGGAGGAAGGGAGGAAGGGAGGAAGGAAGGGAGGGAGGTAGGAAGGAAGGGAGGGAGGGAGGAAGGAAGGGAGGAAGGAAGGAAGGGAAGGAGGGAGGGAGGAAGGAAGGAAGGAAGGGAGAAAGGAAGGGAGGAAGGAAGGGAGGGAGGAGGGAAGGAAGGAAGGTAAGAAGGAAGGGAGGGAGGGAGGGAGGAAGGAAGGTAGGAAGGAAGGAAGGGAGGGAGGGAGGGAGTAAGGGAGGTAGGGAGGGAGGGAGGGAGGAAGGAAGGTAGGAAGGAAGGAAGGGAGGGAGGGAGGGAGGAAGGGAGGGAGGAAGGGAGGGAGGGAGGAAGGGAGGGAGGGAGGAAGGAAGGGAGGGAGGGAGGAAGGAAGGAAGGGAGGGAGGGAGGAAGGAAGGGAGGGAGGGAGGGAGAGAGGGAGGGAGGAAGGGAGGAAGGAAGGAAGGAAGGGAGGAAGGAAGGGAGGGAGGTAGGAAGGGAGGGAGGAAGGAAGGGAGGAAGGAAGGAAGGGAAGGAGGGAGGGAGGAAGGAAGGAAGGAAGGGAGAAAGGAAGGGAGGAAGGAAGGGAGGGAGGAGGGAAGGAAGGAAGGTAAGAAGGAAGGGAGGGAGGGAGGGAGGAAGGAAGGTAGGAAGGAAGGAAGGGAGGGAGGGAGGGAGTAAGGGAGGTAGGGAGGGAGGGAGGAAGGAAGGTAGGGAGGGAGGGAGGGAGGGAGGGAGGAAGGAAGGAAGGAAGGAAGGAAGGAAGAGCCCTGATGGCGCACTACTGCAGGCTACTTCACTTGAGTGCCAACTGACTGCAGTTCGGAATTCGATTCTGACCGGCTCAAGGTTGACTCAGCCTTCCATCCTTCTGAGGCAGGTAAAATTAGGACCCAGATCGTTTGGGGCAATATGCTAACTCTGTAAACCACTTTGAGAGGGCTGTGGAAGCATTATACAGTAGTCCCTCGCTATACCGCGCTTCACCTACTGCGGCTTCACTTCATCGCGGGTTTCTGAGGAAGTCGATTGGCAGATTTAAACAGCCCGCCAAACTCGATCGGCAGTTTTTTTTAAAAAAATATATACATCTAAAATTGTAAATACTGTATTTAAATACTGTATCTAAAATAAATACTGTGTGGGAAGGGTTTATAAACACTTAAAACAACGAAAACTTACCAAACAATTACAATATAAATATTTAAATAAGTACTATCAGTCGATAAATTCCCCATCGGGGATTTCACCTATCGTGGCCAGGTCTGGAACGTAACACCAGCGATAGGTGAGGGACTACTGCATACCATATTTTTCAGGGTATAAGACACATCAGAATATAAGATGCACTGTTTCAACTCCTACCCCCAAAACATCTCTACAGAGCACTGCACACCAAGACAACTGGACACAAGAACAGCTTTTTCCCAAACGCCATCACTCTGCTAAGCAAATAATTCCCTCAGCACTGTCAAACTATTTACTAAGTCTTCACTACTATTACTGCTAGTTTTTTCTCATCATTCCTATCACCCATTTCCTCCCACTTATGACCATATGACTCTAACCTTACAATTTTATTCATATCGAGTGTTTCTTTATTGCTCATTTGACTCCTGTGACACTCATTATTTATTTTATTTATTTTATTTATTTATTAGATTTGTATGCCGCCCCTCTTCGAAGACTCGGGGCCGCTAACAACAATAAAGAAGACAATGTAACAAATCTAATATTAAAAATAATCTAAAAAACCCCAATTTAAGAGACCACTCATACAAACAAGCATACCATGTATAAATTCTATAAGTCTAGGGGGAAGGGAAAAATTTCAATTCCCCCATGCCTGACGGCAGAGGTGGGTTTTAAGGAGCTTGCAAATTCATTAAGTGTTGTTTATTTATTTATTTATTTATTTATTTATTGGATTTGTATGCCGCCCCTCTCCGCAGACTCGGGGTGGCTAACAACAGCAGTAAAACAGTACAACAAAATCCAATACTAAAAAAACAGTTAAAAACCAATTATATTAAAACCAATCATACATACAAACATACCATACATAAAATTGTGAAGGCCTAGGGGTAAAGTGTATCTTAGTTCCCCCATGCTTGACAGCAGAGGTGGGTTTTAAGCAGCTTACAAAAGGCAAGGAGGGTGGGGGCAATTCTAATCTCTGGGGGGAGTTGGTTCCAGAGGGTTGGGGCCGCCACAGAGAAGGCTCTTACTCTGGGTCCCGCCAAGCGACATTGTTTGGTTGACGGGACCCGGAGAAGATCCACTCTGTGGGACCTAACTGATCGCTGGGATTCGTGCGGCAGAAGGCCGTCCCTGAGATATTCTGGCCCGGTGCCACGAAGGGCTTTATAGGGCATAACCAACACTTTGAATTGTGACCGGAAACTGATCGGCAACCAATGCAGACTGTGGAGTGTTGGAGTAACATGGGCATATTTAGGAAAGCCCATGATAGCTCTCGCAGCTGCATTCTGCACGATCTGAAGTTTCCGAACTCTTTTCAAAGGTAGCCCCATGTAGAGAGCGTTACAGTAGTTGAGCCTCGAGGTGATGAGGGCATGAGTGACTGTGAGTAGAGACTCCCGGTCCAAATAGTTGTAACTCATGATTCTTGACAAATGTACCTTTTCTTTTATGTACACTGAGAGCATCTGCACCAAAGACAGATTCCTTGTGTGTCCAATCACACTTGGCCAATAAAGAATTCTATGCTCTTCATATGAGAGTCTGGGAAGCTTTCAATGGAAGGGGTGAAGCCTCCTTAGATATTCCCTGGAGCAGCTTATGAGGAAAATTCCCTAATTTTGACAACATGGAAAGTCAAGGATTTTTTGTAATAGCTAACCTAGAAGGGTCCCTTTCAGTGCTGGGAATTTCAACCCCTGGTTTCAAATGGAAATTCATGCATTTTCTCCTTTTCTTCTGTGGCAGAGCTGATCATGCTGTTCAAGGGATTTGGCCTTGGGCTCTTCGTAGTCCTGATGCTGGGCACTGTCGCTGCTGACTATGCAAACTTCCTGAGGCAGCACTACGATAACTCCCAAAAAACAGGGGGGAAGGGCTACTGTAATAAAAAGATGAAAGAACGCGAAATGACCAGGCCAGAGTGTAAGGAACTGAACACCTTCATCCATGACGCAACTAACAACATCAAAGCTGTGTGTGTGGGGAATGGTGGTCAAGATTATCCAATACAGTTGCCAGACGGCCGTGTCAAAATATTGCGGCGTAGCACGGCACAGTTCCAGGTCACCACCTGCAAGATGAGAGGAAAGTCCCCAAAACCTCCTTGTGAATACAGGGAAAACCCTTCCCGCAGATATATTGTCATTGCCTGTGAGGATGGAAACCCGGTCCACTACGAGGAAGGTCATATATGAATTGATCGGATGGAGTTTCATGCAAGATGGCTTCTCTTCTATGGGGGAAAATAATCACGTTTTCTGCTGATCCCGTGGCTCGTTTCTGGAACTCTTTTTCATAATCTGCACTCAAAGTTATGCCCTTGTAACCTTCCTAGAAATTTCCCACGCTTTCCTTCCCGTCCCACCCACTTTTAGCTTTCAGCCAGCACAAAAATCAAAACTCTGAATATCTCAAACTTTATGTAAACCAGCAATAATCTCTCTGCCAAATGCTTTCAAATGAATGATTGAAAATAAACAAAAAGTTGCATTACTTTCTCTGTTCTTTGCGTCACTTCTTTTCATTTTAAACAATTGTGATTTTTTTTTTTCAAAGAAGGGATGACCAGGTTCATCCTATGTTAACCTGAAGAAAATGTTTGTGCTTCTTAAATAGTTCTTCTTTCATTCACTTTGAACACATCAGGGCCCTCTTTGTGTTGGCCACTGAGTATTATGATTCTTGAAAAACAAAACCTTTTCTTTTATGTATACTGAGAGAATATGCACCCATGAAAAATTCCTTTTGTGTCCAATCACACTTGGCCAATAAATAGTTCAGTTCAGATCAGATCAGTTAAGTTAAATTCTATTCTATTCTATTCTATTCTATTCTATTCTATTCTGATTCTCATCTTCCAGAACTGAAAAAGCTTCTTGGATGAGAAGTGAAATACCTTAAAAAGAGGTGACCTTAAAGAAACAGAAAATATATCAAGATGGTGAATTTTCTTTTTTTAAAAAAAATCTACATAATTAACCTCAGTGTTCAGGAGGAGTTCAGCTGTAAACGTCTGTTGGCCTATCAGTTTGACTGCACCTTATATTATAATCCCCATTCTTTGATTCCCATTTCTCTCTTAGAAATGGTTTTTTCCTTGATGATTTTTTCCTCTTTGCAACTTGGCCCGAGATCCACCACACTGATTTTTTTTTTAAATAAGCCCTCCTTTAGAATTTTAAGGGACAGATGCCAAATATACATCATCTTTTCACTGCTTTTCAGAATCAGTTTCACAGAAATTTCAGCCCATGTCAAATACCTCAAGGACCATTAAATGTTCATTTCTACAGAAATGTAATTGGAAATAGCAGAAGTTCCCTTTACCTGAATGGCCAATTTGTCACCTTGTTGAAAAAGCAAAACAAAACTGTCCAGTTGCCTTTTAAAAAGGCAACAACCATGATCTGGTGGATTGAGAATCTCCATAGACATGTTAGCTAGATCAGTGTTTCTCAGCCTCTGCAATTTTAAGGTGTGTGGCCTTCAACTCCCAGAATTCCCCACCTGCAGAGAATCCTTCGGACCTATGATTAGATCAATCTTCTGCTGAGTAAATGAATTCATGAATAATTTGTTAAGGTCTGGAGAACATCCAAGGATAAGTTTGTTTATTCATTCATTCATTCATTCATTCATTCATTCATTCATTCATTCATTTATTTATTTATTTATTGTTAGAGTTGAAAGGGACCATGAAGGCCATCGAGTTCAACCCCCTGCCCAAGCAGGAACCCTATAGTACACCAGTCAAGTGGCAGTTCAATCTTCTCTTAAAAATGTCCAGAGTGTTGGAGTTCACAACGTCCGCTGGTAGGTTGTTCCATTGGTTGATCGCTCTGACCGTCAGGAAGTTTCTCCTTATCTCCATGTTGAATCTCTCCTTGGTCAGCTTCCAGCCGTTGTTCCTCGTCCTGCCCTCTGGTGCCCAGAAGAATAAAGTGATCCCCTCCTCTCTGTGACATCCCCTTGTATACTTGTAGACTGCTATCATGTCCGCTCTGGCCCTCCTTTTCTCTAGCCTATCCATGCCCAGTTCCCTCAGTCTCTCTTCGTAAGTCTTGGTTTCCAATCCCTTAATCATCTTGGTTGCTCTTTTTTGCACCTTCTCCAGAGTTTCAATGTCTCTTTTGAAGTGTGGTGACCAGAACTGAATACAGTACTCCAGGTGTGGTCGGACCAGGGCGTAGTAGAGTGGTATTAAGACTTCCCTGGTCTTGGAGTGTATTCCCCTGTTGATGCAGCTTACGATTGTTTTGGCTTTTTTAGCTGCTGCTGCACATTGTTGGCTCATGTTTAGCTGATTGTCCACCAAGACTCCGAGGTCTCTTTCGCAGTCGCTACTGCTAAGAGGGGTTTCTCCCAGGTTGTATGCATGTCCAGGGTTTTTTCTGCCTAGGTGAAGGACTTTGCTCTTGTCAATGTTAAACATCATTTTCTTGGTGTGGGCCCACTGTGTTAGTCTGTCTAGGTCTTTCTGTAATTTGAGCCTGTCTTCTAGGGTATTGGCTACCCCCGCCAGCTTGGTGTCGTCTGCGAATTTGATCAGTTGCCCTTCCATTCCCTCGTCCAAGTCGTTGATGAAAATGTTGAAGAGCACAGGGCCCAGGACTGAACCCTGTGGTACCCCACTGCCTACGTTCTTCCATGTGGATTTGGAACCGCTGAGGACAACTCGTTGGGTGCGGTTGGTCAGCCAGCTATTGATCCATCTGCATGCGTTGTAGTCTACTCCGCTTTTTTCTAATTTGTTGATTAGGAAATGGTGATCGACTTTGTCAAAAGCTTTGCTGAAGTCTAAGTATATGAGGTCCACCATGTTGTGCTGATCTACTGATTTGCTTATGGTGTTGAAAAAGGATATGAGATTGGTTTGGCATGATTTGTTGATTGTCCTTCTAGGAAGACATTGTGGTTTTCCAAACCCATAAATGCTGACATGGTCATTTTTTTACTAGCCCTTTGTCGGGAATTTAAAGACACAAGTGTCAAATATAGATAATCTGTGGGCTGCTTTTCAGCTTTGTGGTCTTGACTTCCGCATCTTTAACATGCTCTGGCCACAGAATCCGTTCTTCATAAAGGTCAGCCTTGATCAGGTATTGCCAGAACTGTTATGTGTTCATTGCTTCTGAAAGAAGACAGGGAATATCCAGAAATTCAACTTCAAAAGCTTCTTCAGCTCTGACTAAATGGTGAGGAATGGAAGGTTTTATATTCCTAGCAGACAGCTGGTCATTTGCATCCTTTTAGAGAGCCATTAAGCCCACCTGGAGGTTTATCTGTGTCTTCATTTATTTATTGTATTTATATTATATTATATTATATATATATATATATTATATATTTATATTATACTTTTGCCAGACCCATTCTTGAATACAGCTCATCTGTCTGGAACCCATACCACATCTCGGACATCAACACCCTTGAAAACGTCCAAAGATATTTCACCAGAAGAGCCCTTCACTCCTCCACTCGAAACAGAATATCCTACGAAAGCAGACTATCAATGCTTGGTCTTGAAAGCTTAGAACTACGATGCCTAAAACACGATCTAAGTATTGGCCACAAGATCATATGCTGCAACGTCCTACTGGTCAATGACTACTTCAGCTTCAACCGCAACAACACAAGAGCACGCAACAGATTCAAACTTAATATTAACCGCTCCAAACTTGACTGTAAAAAATATGACTTTAACAGTCAAGTTGTCAAAGCGTGGAACTCATTACCGGACTCAATTGTGTCAACCCCTAACCCCCAACATTTGTCCCTTAGACTCTCCACGATTGACCTCTCCAGGTTCCTAAGAGGTCAGTAAGGGGTGTGCATAAGTGCACTAGTGTGCCTTTCGTCCCCTGTCCAATTGTCTTTCCTTTATCTCATATATCATAGATATTTTCTTCCTTTCATATATCTTCTCCTTTATTTTTACACATTATCTTTATATATATTACTTCATGTCTATTCTCTTCCATATGTATTGTGTATTGGACAAATGAATAAATTAAATTAAATATTACGCTTACTCCACACCTACTCTGGGCAAGGCGAGTTGTGGCCTTCGGGAGCACAACGCTGTTCCTGGAGGTCACAATTCACTTGGGGAACCATCGCCACGTGTATTGTGTGATGCCTGCGGCGTGGGAGGACAGAGAGCAGGCCACACAGCCGGAGCTTGGGCCTGCCGCTGTTGCTGCTGACCCCAGCTGCCACTCTAGGCGCTGCGGCGAGATTTGGCTGCTGTGCATGTGTAGCAACTGAAATGTGGCGCGAACGTCCTTCCGGCAGCAAGATTTCAGCCAAAAAATTTCACCGGAAAGACACTGGTTGCGCGTGTATGGTGCGGGCATGGCCAGTGATAATAAAGCTGAGTACACAGCTCCATTTTTGCTACCGGAGCAGTGTTCTTGCCCATTCCAGGTGGGGCCTACCTCTGCACGATGCCCTATGTCAGCTCCAGTGCACATGTGTGTGCTCGCCAGCTGATTTTTGGCCTTCTCTTCAGCCATGTTTCATTGTCCCCAGGTTTCAGGAAAGCCTGGGGACAATGAGAGCACACACGCGTATCCTATCTTGCAAGTGTGTACCCTTTTGGTACCCGAGCAAAAAAAGGGGTTGGATTAGAAGACCCCCAAGTTTCCTTTTAATGTATTCTATTATTGTTTTATTTTCTTATTCCGTAGTTATGTTATTAAACTTTGGACTAGGAAGAGATGCCTGTATTTGAATTTGCGGTAACATTGTTGACTACACCTTATATTGCCCATTGGAGATTATCTTTTGTTTACTGCTGTTTTTGACAATTTGTCCTAATCTCTTCTGATTTATTTGCTGATATTTATTGCTGATATTTATTGCCTTCTTCTCTGGAATTGATATTTCCCAAATTTCGATTTATATTATTCCCTTGGAGATAGTCTTTTCTTTGCTCAATGCTTTTTATTGATTTAGCCTGATATCTATCAGACTTATTGATCTTTACTACTTCTTTCTCTGGAATTTAACAAGTGCCAAATGTAGATACCTCACTGTGGACTACTCACTTTATCAACAGGAGACATAACCTTCTGTTATCTAAATTAAGCATCTTTATAGTCTTCAAAACAAGTCATATATTCTCTAACTTGCAAAGGTAAACAGGAAATAGCCAGAATATAAATCTTGGACTTGACTTGAAATCTAGGACTTGACTTCAATCTTGTCTACAAGCAAGATACTTGTTGCACCTGTGTGTATTCTGCTGGGTAAGTCAATGTGCGATATTTTGCGCAAATGCTTAAATTAGAAGACTGGATTATGTCTTTCATTCCTGGATAAATTGAGCTGAAGATTGTACAGATGGCAGCTATTGGTTAACACTACTTGACCTTCTGACAAAACCACAGGAATTGTTAAAATTAATTGTGACTAATATGGGCAAAGAAGTGTAAGGATGTAGTCCTCTTGCTAGCAATAGCAATAGAACTTAGACTTATATACTGCTTCACAGTGCATTGCAGCCTTTTCTAAGCAGTTTACATCTTGCCCCCAACAATCTGGGCCCTCATTTTACTGACCGCAGAAGGCTAGATGGTTGAGTCAACCTTGAGTCAGTTAGGATTGAACTCCTGGCAGTGAGCTAGGCTGCAATACTGCATTCTAACCACTGCGCCACCAGGACTCTTGTTTCCAGGGCTTTCAATACTTCTTCATGAAGCATAGACAGGAAAAAACACACCGCAATATCTGGGTTTCTTGTCTGTGGATTTGTTTATCATGGAGGCAATAGAACTGCTGTAACAGATTCCATGCAACTTTGGGTAAAGTTAATTAAAATTCAATGTCCTGCATATTAGAAACAAGCTTCAAGAGTGGAGGTGGCTCAGTGGTTAGAGTGTAGTACAGGAGGCTACTTCATCTGACTGCTAGCTGCAGTTTGGCAGTTCAGATCTCACTGGCTCAAGGTTGACTCAGCCTTCCATCCTTCCGTGGTGGGTCAAATGGGGACCCAGATTGTTGAGGGCAATAGACTTGCTATGTAAATCACTTAGAGAGGGCTGTAAAGTGGTGTATAAGTCTTTTGCTAAGAGGGAAAAAGGGAGGGAGGGAGGGAGAAAGGAAGGAAGGAAGGAAGGAAGGAAGGAAGGGAGGAAGGAAGGAAGGAAGGAAGGAAGAGCCCTGATGGCGCACTACTGCAGGCTACTTCACTTGACTGCCAGCTGACTGCGGTTCAGAATTCGATTCTGACCGGCCAAGGTTGACTCAGCCTTCCATCCTTCCGGGCAGGTAAAATTAGGACCCAGATCGTTTGGGGCAATATGCTAACTCTGTAAACCACTTTGAGAGGGCTGTAGAAGCAGCATATACCATATTTTTCAGGGTATAAGGCACATCAGAATATAAGATGCACCATAGTTTTTGGGGAGAAAAACATGGAAAAAAGGACTCTGCCTTCCAGCAATTTGCCAAACAGCACAGATAATATACACTATTTCCTGTGTATGCCTGACCCATGGAAATAGCATGTGTGCCTGACCCATAGAAATAGCAAAGAATTGGAGAAATGTACATTATGGAAGTAATGCACATGTCCCAGAAATTTTTCCTAAATGTAGTCATGCTAACTCCCCCCAATTATTTAAATAGATCTACTCCAAACATACTAAGTCAGGGTTTAATTCAGTTGCCTTATCTTAATACTAATACTTAATATTAAAACAAAGACATTTCGGATTATACCTTTAAAGATCTTTAAAATTGATGGGGCTTTCTGGAAGCATTCTCTGCTATTTAAAAGAAGATACAGTAGCATTGGGCCTCTTCAGATCAAGCGTTTATTTAAAAAAAGCCGCTTCATGTTGTTAAGTTGTCTAGAACAATAATAAAACAGTCTTTAAAAAATAAACTAATAATTTGAACATTCTATAGGCATTTATGAAACAAAAAACAGCCATTTTCAGCCTTTGCCTCTCCCTGCAGCAATTTGCCCCTGTGCAGCTTTAGTTTCACTTTCATTTTAGCAGGTGGGCTTGTTGGCAACTTCAGTCAATCAGCTGAGTGTCAGGAGACAGATAGAATCAGTGGCTTGGGCTTCAGGCTCTGCTGCTGCTTGCTGCTAAGAGGTAAATTGCAGGCAGGCAGAGACCAAAGAGTGGTGGCGGCTGGGTGGGGCAACATTGAGTGTATAAGATGCAACCACGTTTTCAGCCTCTTTTGAGGGGTAGGTAAAAAGGTGTGTCTTATACTCTGAAAAATATGGTAAGTCTAAATGCTATTGGTATTCTTATCAGTTTCTCACTACAGAGGATGACATTCACAGTTTGGAACCAAATCCAAAGAGTTGCCCATTCCTGGTTTAGAAAGACATAGGATAGTATTCTATCTGAGGATACTATTTTTTCCTTTCCTTTCCTTTCCTTTCCTTTCCTTTCCTTTCCTTTCCTTTCCTTTCCTTTCTTTTCCTGCCCTGCCCCTTCCTTTCATTCCCTTCCTTTCCTTTCCTTTCCTTTCTTTATTTATTATTTATTTATTTATTCAATTTTTATGCTGCCCTTCTCTTTAGACTCAGGGTGGCTTACAACATGTTAGCAATAGCACTTTCTAACAGAGCCAGCCTATTGCCCCCACAATCCGGGTCCTCATTTGACCCACCTGGGAAGGATGGAAGGCTGAGTCAACCTTGACCGGTGGGGAGATTTGAACCATTGACCTACAGATGTACAGTAGCTTCAGTGGCCTGCAGTACAGCACTCTACCTGCTGCGCCACCCCGGCTCTTTCCTTTCCTTTCCTCCCCTCCCCTTCCTTTCCTTTTCCTTTCCTTTCTTTTCCTGCCTTGCCCCTTCCTTTTGTTCCCTTCCTTTCCCTTCCTTTCCTTTTCTTTCCTTTTCTTTCCTTTTCTCCGCTTTCCTGTCTTTTCCCGCCCTGCCCCTTCCTTTCCTTTCCTCCCCCTACCTTTCCTTCTCACATTCCTGCTTTTCACCAATGGGTTCCTTAAATTCGGGCGATCTCGTCCAAACCGGGAAGAACCCACCCCTGGATTGGCCTCTAAATGACCAGGAGGACCAGCTGAACTTCAGGTGCCCTTGGCCATACCCATCCTCAAGGCCATTCTTGCTAAATCCACTTTTATCATTATTCTACCCTCCTTTTTTTGGCAGAAATATCCCATTGGGGGAATCAACCAAACACAAGGCCATGTGGCTGTTATGGATCCTCCCTTTGGCTGCCTCTTTCCTCCTGCCTGCAACGGGGGAGGTGGTTGATAGTTTCAGAAAATGCCGTCAGTTCTTCTTGGATGGAAAAGCACCGGAATTGAAGCCCGTGGATCCGGTCAGAATCTGCCAGCTGTATGAGAACAAGTATCGCTTTGCCACAATGTATGACAAAACTCGGCGCATCCCTCTGTACTCAGCTTATATATATCAACAGGGTGAAGGTGACAGATTTGACGAGTGGATGATCGAACCGCAGGTAAGAGGAGTTCCTCTAGCTCAGTGTTTTTCAACCAGTGTGCCACGGCACATTAGTGTGCCGCGGAACATGGTCAGGTGTGCCGCAAGAGGGGAGAGAGAAAGAGAAAGAAAGCAAGAGAGAGAGAGAAAGAAAGCAAGAGAGAGAGAGAGAGAAAGAAAGCAAGAGAGAGAGAAAGAAAGATAGAGAGATACTGAAGGAGAGAGAGCAAGAGAGAGAGAAAGAGAGAGAAAGAAAGAGTGTGTGAGAGAAAAAGAGAGAAAGAGAGAGAAAGAGAGAGAAAGAAAGCAAGAGAGAGAGAGAGTGAGTGAGTGAGGAGAGGAAGGGAGAGAGAGAGAGAAATGAGAGAAAAGGGGGAGAATAAAATACTGTAAATGAGAAAATGATTGAGACAGAGAATGAGAGGAAAGAGAGAGAAACAAAAGAGAGAGAGAAGTGACTCTTGATTTAAAGCATATGATAAAAAGCACCCAAAGAATAAGAGAGGAAAATCCCAAGCCCTCACCAGTTTTTGGAAAGAATAAGAGAGGGGAAAAACCCAGCCCTCACCTGTTTTTGGAAATGGTTCAAGAGTGTGTATACATGCACACACACACACACACACACAAAAGGGGGAGATAATATGTATAATATGTATTGTCGTAGAATGTCATTTTGTGTCATTTTGGTTGGTGGTGTGCCCCAGGATTTTGTAAATGTAAAAAATGTGCCGCAGCTAAAAAAAAGGTTGAAAATCACTGCTCTAGCTGAACAATCATCAAATGGAGGCCACCTTAAAGGAACAACCAGTGGTTAGGAAATAAGTCAAGACAGTGAATTTAAAAGAGTTTTAAAACTAAAATTAATTCCAGGGTTCACCAGGAGCGAGACTGTAAGAATTCTGTTGACCTCACTGTCCACCTTGGCTAGGTCCTACTTCTATCTGATTTCTTTCCCCAAAGAACCAAGTTCAGAGATCACCTGGAAACCATTTCAAGCCGTTCCAGGGGAAGGAGAGATCGCTGCTTAGTAGCGATCCCTTCTTCCAGCTCCTTGAGCTCAACCCAAGATACTGGTGATGAGTGTAATTCTGGCCCTGGGCTCAAGTTGCTGCTGCTCAATGCCAGGTCGGTGGTAAATAAAGCTCTCCTCATCAGGGATTTGATCCTGGATGAGGAGGCCGACCTGGCTTGTGTGACCGAAACCTGGCTGGGCCCGGAGGGAGGAGTTCCTCTCTCGGAAATCTGTCCAGCTGGGTTTCGGGTATGGCACCAACCTTGACCCCAGGGAAGGGGAGGAGGAGTGGCTATTATAGCCAGGGAGAGTCTTTGCCTGCGTAGGCTCATTGCTCCAGAGGTTGCGGGTTGCGAGTCCCTTCTGGTGAAGTTGGACTTAGGGGTTCAGGTGGGCTTGTTACTCACGTACCTGCCTCCCAGCTGCATGTCAACAGCCCTGCCTGTGCTGCTCGAGGAGGTGGCCGGGTTGGCGGTGGAGTTCCCCGGACTTATCGTCCTAGGGGACTTCAATCTGCCGTCGCTCGGCGGTTCCTCTGGACTGGCACAGGAGTTCATGGCCACCATGACAGCCATGGACCTGACTCAAGTAGTTCAGGGTCTGACTCACGAGGGTGGGCATGCACCCGATATGATATTTCTCTCTGAGCAACTGAGTAATGATCTGAGATTAAGGGGCTTAGAAGTGTTGCCTTTGTTGTGGTCAGATCATTTCCTACTGCAGCTTAACTTCCTGGCTCCAATCCTTCCCCGCAGGGAGGCGGAACCAATTAGGAGGTTCCGCCCCAGACGCCTGATGGATCCAGAAGGCTTCCAGATGGCGCTTGGGGTTATTCCAGATACACTTGTCCACAGTTCGGCAGAGTCTCTTGCTGAGGCCTGGAACAAGGCTGCAGGGGAGGCTCTTGACAGGATTGCGCCGTTGCGACCTCTCCGTGGCACTAGACCCCATAGAGCTCCATGGTTCAACGAGGAGCTCCGGGTGTTGAAGCGCCAGAAGAGACGTCTGGAGAAGCGATGGAGGAAGAGTAAGTCCGAATCCGATCGAACACTTGTAAGAGCTCATATTAAGACTTACAAAGTGGCGCTCAAGGCGGCAAGATGCGCGTATCATGCCGCCTTGATTGCATCAGTGGAATGCCGCCCGGCCGCTCTGTTTAGGGTAACCCACTCCCTTCTTAATCAGAGGGGAGTTGGGGAGCCCTTGCAGAGTAGTGCCGAGGATTTTAACACGTTTTTCGCTGATAAAATCGCTCGGATCTGAGCGGACCTCGACTCCAATTGTGAAACAGAGTCGACTGACAATGAGTCAGTTGAGGTGACTGGGGCTAAACGTCTTTGTCCATCTGTCTGGGAGGAGTTTGACTTCATCAGTGACACCTGATGAAGTGGACAAGGCCATTGGAGCTGTGAGTTCCGCCACCTATTTACTGGATCCGTGTCCCTCTTGACTGGTTTTGGCCAGTCGAGGGGTGACACGGAGCTGGGTCCAGGAGATTGTCAACACCTCCTTGGGGAGGGGGTCCTTTCTGCCCCTTTATAAGGAGGTGGTTGTGCGCCCCCTCCTCAAGAAGCCTTCCCTGGACCCAGCCGTGCTTAATAACTACCGTCCAGTCTCCAACCTTCCCTTCATGGGGAAGGTTGTTGAGAAGGTGGTGGCACTTCAACTCCAGCGGTCTTTGGATGAAGCCGATTATCTAGGTCCTCAGCAGTCTGGATTCAGGCCCGGCTACAGCACGGAAACTGCTTTGGTCGCGTTGATGGATGATCTCTGGCGGGCCCGGGACAGGGACCTGTCCTCTGTCCTGGTGCTCCTTGACCTCTCAGCGGCTTTCGATACCATCGACCATGGTATCCTTCTGCGCCGGCTGGAGGGGTTGGGAGTGGGAGGCACTGTTCTTCAGTGGTTCTCCTCCTACCTCTCCGGTCGGTTGCAGTCAGTGTT